>NC_056522.1:158497576-158552636 GCF_019175285.1 Sceloporus undulatus | reverse complement strand
AACAAAGTGAAAGAGCAGCACTTCTAAATTCTATTGGTCTCAAAAAGAGAGCTGAAAACAAAGTGAAAGAGCAGCACTTCTAAATTCTATTGGTCTCAAAAAGAGAGCTGAAAACATACTAAGAAGTGCTTGGCTTGGAGTAGATTGTGTCTCAGATGTTTTCATTATTTCTGAAGAGTTTCATTGGTGCTCTTTGGAGCTGTACACAGGTGAGGAAGCGCTCCCCCTCTTTGCTGTGCAGCATTGACACAGCAACCAAATGCAGCTCCTTTTTGTGGCATGATAAGGGTTGAGTCACAGCCCTTATGATGCCGCTTCCTGTAAGAGACGTGTGGGTGCTCAGACGCCCACATGCCATGTACACACCCCTGTGTGGGTGGTGCCGCTCTATAATGGAACAGCCCACACGTCATAGGGCTTGGGAGCGAGCGGTTGGTGCATGGTCCTGAGCCATACAATCGCTGCCAGGATGCTGCTTTCTGGCGGTCTGTACCGGCCCTTTATCTTCATGTTGGAAGTAAAAAGATGGGGTGGGCTGGTTTTCAGAGGATTTTATGATAATGCACTGGTTCTAATCTTAAAAAATCAAACCTCTTGTTAGACTTGGCTCAAAGGCATCTTCATGCTGACTGGGGGGTTCTGAGAGGTATGGTCTGAAAAGGTAACTTTCCTAGGCTCTTGCTCTGGTGGATCCCCTGCTCCCTCTCCATTTTCCACATTGGTCCTAAAGTGAGCTTACCAAGGAGCCACCATTTTAAATGTCCACCTTGACCTGCTGCATCAGATGTCCTGTGGCATTATGGGAAATTTAAATAGGTATCTCATAGCCATCTGGTAAAGGAAATGCTAGGCAGGCAGTTGTGACAGTAGGACCTGCTGGTGGAGTGGCTATTCCACTCAGTTTGTAGGTTTGCCAACCAGTGCCTGTTTATCCCATCATCTAGCCTAGATTCCAAGTATTCATTTTTCCCATGTGGGAGCAGAATTATGGATCAAAATGTGCAGTCATTCTTCTGTCCAATCATTTTGCAATAAATGACACACACAGAGAGAAGAGATTATCACACCACCAATTCCTGTCAGGATAGATGCGGGATGTAACCGTAACAGATGGATCTTATTGGATAGCACCGTGGCCAGGCAGTAGGCAGCCTATATCAAATCTGGGCGTCTCCCACAGCTTTTCAAAAACATTCTTGAAAAGCTGTGGGAGAAGCCCAGTTCTGATACAAGCTGCCTAGCAATAGCAGCTTCATTTATATACTGCTTCATACTGCACTGAGCAATCTCTAAGCAGTTTATACTGTAAGCTAATTGCCCCCATCAAGCTCGGTACTCATTTTAGCAATCTTGGAAGGATGCAAGGCTGAGTCGACCCTGAGTCGCTGGCTGGGATTGAACTCACAATCTTGTGGTTTGTGAATGAGTTGCTGCAATACTGACATTTAACAACTATGCCACCAGGGCTCTACTGCTCACCCACAGGGCTATCTGATAAGATCCATCTGTTATGGTTACAACCTGCATCTATTCCAGTGGGAATTGGTGGTACAATAATCTCTACACACTTATGTGAAGTACCACACCTTTTGTGAACCGCCTTCTTTCAATTACCGCATTATTACATCTTGCAGAATGGTCTAGCTTTTGAAAGATGGTCTAGCTGAAGTCCATTTTGCACAGCTCCTTTCAAAAACCGCAGCGACACTAGTGGAACCAATGAAGTGAAGGATGAGGGATGCAATGAAGCAGGGTGAAAGCTGCAAAACAGTGAGTAGTATTTGAGTTTTCATGCATTCTGCTTTCCATTATTTGCTTGATGTAGCAATATTATACATTTTTGTTAAACGTCCAGGAAGAAAAACCAAGTTCAATTTTAGGAGTCCTAGCAGCAGAATATAGGCCATCCCCATGAGTACTATCTTCTCTCCACTCCATCCTACTGCTTCCCCTGTTATCCCCCCCCAACACACACATACATACATACATAGACACTTTGCTTTATTTGTGGAATGACTTGGTTTTTAAAAGTAATTTCCCAAGCTTTGTGCTCCTCTTTCTTCAATACATACAACAGAATATGAGGTAGCATCAAAAGCCAGTCTTAAGACAATATGCTATTCTTCTTCCACAACCAAATGAGGCCATGCCCCAATAATTATAAAGGTAACTGAAGTTACTGTTGCTTTGCAAAAGGAATGACATTATCCTTGGTAAACTGTAGCATATTTAGTTATCTGCTGTGGCTGATGGCTTTAGTGTCAGTGGGGCTGTGACTCTTGTCTTCCTTTTAAAAAAAACTATCCAAAGTGCTGAATCTGTGTAGAGGATAGCATTCAGCAGCTTCCTTGGTTCCTTTAAAGTCTGGGCTAAAACCTCAAATAGAGTCATAGACCCAATGGCATGGAAGCCCCCATCCCTCATTCTTATTTATGCCCCAGTTATCATGAAAAGGAATTGATTGCAGTTCATTAGAGGTTTTGCAACTTACTAGCTATTCCAACTAGTGATGTTAAACTAGTGACTCCTAAATTCAGGTTTGCTCAGGAATTGCTTTCTAATCCATTTGAGTCTGATGCTTCTGCCTTAAAATCTAAGTTATAGGGTACTTGCATAATAAAAAGACAGAACTGCAGGAAGAGAGATGTGTATTTATAAATCTGCTTTAAATTCTGTACATACCCATGACTCACTGAAAGATTCTGTTTCTAATCGAAGGCCTAACATGATGAGTCCTTCACTAAATAGGTTTGCCTCTCAGATGCTGAGCCACTGGGAACAGTCTCAGGCATCACAGCAAACCCAGCAGGCTCTGCAGAATGCTATCCCCCCAAAATGAACCGAAACAAAATCCTCAACCTTCCCTGGGTTCTACATGGAATGGCAAGTACCACGTTATATCAGGAGCACTAACTGCCATGTTATATTAGGTGTGGGGTGTGTGTGTGATAACCCTGCTCTGCCACACCATGCAAAGGCATTTGCTGCTTGGGACTAAATGCAATGAAATTTCAAGGTCCAGCTGTACCATTAGGCACAGTGAAATAAATGCTACAGGTGGCAGATGCTGGGAATTTGCAAGGGTTGTTTCTCCTAAGCCCCTCCATCATTCCTATCTGATGGAGAACAGAGCTGTGAAGGCCATAGGACCTTTCCTATTCCTCTAAACGGGTCTGTTGCCCTCAGCTATAGGGGAAGACACTTCTATTGCCAGTATCAACAGGCAGTCCAGGCAGTTTTTCAGTGTGGAATGGAGGAGGGAGGGCACCATTTTCTCTTTTGCCTCCATCAGAAAAATCTCTAGGGCCAGCCCAGGATGCTCGCCATTTAGACAACTCACAGCTCTGGTTTCCACACTACAGAAATAAAGCAGTTTGACACCACTTTAACTATCATGACTTTATCCTGTCATATCCTGGGATTAATAGTTTGTTGAAGTATTCAGCCTGATCTGTGAGAGAGCTCAGTGCCTAGCCAAAGTACAAATGCCAGGATTCCACAGGATAGAGTCAAGACAGTTAAAGCAGTGTCAAATTGCTTTATTTCTGCAGTGTGGCCAAACCCAGTGTCTGCCTTGAGAACCCATCATAACAGTTCCCAAACCTTGGTCTTTGAGGTTTTTGGACTTCAACTCCCAGTATTCTTGTCTGTGAGCCAAGCTGGTTGGGGCTGATGGGAGCAGAAGTCCAAAATTCCTGGAGGACCAAAGTTTGGGAACCACTGAGTCCATTCAGAATTGGGGACCAAATGGAAAATAAAAACTGGGGCATCTAGGTGGTCTTGCTAGTATATGGATGCCAAGGTCAAGGAAACATATGGCAACAAAGCCTTCATGCCCTCTAGAACTCACAGTTCCTTCTCCGAACAAAGACAATTTGAGCAAGAAACAAAATCTTCTTGGAGACATGAAACCTTTAATTAATGTAAATGGCATAAATGACAGTATGTGAAAAAAATGTCCTTCACTTTTTATAATCACCTGTCTGAAGATTTATTGAGGTACCCACATCATATTAATAGAGCATTACAAGGTTGGCTTTATTACAAATTTACAGGTTTTATGTGTTTAATAATGTGTTTTCTGATGGAATTTGAGAACGAGAAAGAGGATGAGGTTACAGATTCTTCTCTGGGACAGATGAACTGCTTACGAAGAAACAAGATGGGGGAGTGGAAGGGAACACTTAATGCAAATGTGGATGTGTATTTGTATAAACAATCAGTAAGGATCATGTTTGTGTGTTAAGCAACCACCTTGAAATTGATCTGCCTTCAAGGCCTAAGCAATTGCAGTCTACCTTCCCGTGAATGATTTATGACACTCATGAACCTTGCAACTACATCAGCTTTTTTTAGAAGCTGGCATACACTACCACCTGCATATCGATGATTTATTTTTGTGTGTGTACATGTGTGTACCCACATCTCTGTTCTTTATGCAGAGATGTACTGAGTACATTGAAGTCTCCAGATACATGAAAAACCAGCAATGTCACAGGATTTATTTATTGATACTGTTCAAAGTTTGTATGCTATCTCACACCCAGTATGATGTGAGTAGTAGTTTCTTCAGCCCATATGTGTCATCATGTCCCCTAGTTTTGAGTGGCACCAGAGAAGACTTAGTCAGATCAAGGTAAGGCCTTGACAGTGTTATCTACAGAAGAAGCACACCTCAATAGATGCTAGAAGATGTCTTTTATAGTTGGCCCTCCATTATCCATGGATTAACCACTGATTCAACCATCCATGACTTGAAAATACTTTAAAAATATATAAATTCCCAAAAAGCAAAGCTTGATTTTGGCATTTTATATATGGGATACTATACCATTGTATTTAATGGGACTTGAGCATCCATGGATTTTGGTATCCACGTGGGGGCCTGGAACCAAACCCTAGTAGATACCAAGAGCCCACTGCATTTGCTAAAAAGCCCATCTCATTTGTGAACAACAACAACAACAACAACAGTCTCAGAGTTGCAGTCTGAAATATATGGAGGGCCATACATCCTACTCTCATCTAACACAATTTTGTACTGTCTTTGGGAAGACTGAGCCCACTAGGGAAGGCAGGTGACAATGGCCTTCCATTGATGGAGGTCATTTCATGCTACACAGTTATAGTACTATGGATCCACTACAATGTCCATGGGTGCATCCTGTGAAATTCTGGGGTTTGGTCAGAAGCCCCAAAGGAACTTTCTGGCTGAGGCTCTAAAAGCCCCTCTCTTTAGTGCCAATCCCAGGATTCCATAGAGTGTTGCCATGGGAGTTAAAGTGGGATATTTTGCATTATGATTATGTTGTGAGCCAGCATGGCTTGTTTGAGTGTTGGACTACGACTCTGGAGACCAGGATTCGATTTCTGCTCGGCCATGGAAACAAGCTGGGTGACCTTGGGCAAGTCACATGCTCTCAGCCTCAGGGGAAGGCATGGGCAAACCTCCTCTGAAACATTCTTGCCAAGAAAACCCCATGATAGGTTCACCTTGGGATCACCATAAGTCGGAAATGACTTGACAGCTCACAACAACAACAAAGTGTGAAAGGCCCCCTAGAATCAGGTGGTCCAGATTACAAAACTGTAGACAATCACATAGGGGAGAGGGACCAGTTGGGAAGCTAAAGCATTTGGAGAGTCAGCGTCCTCACTCCCAGGTGAATAAAAAAGAATGACAAGCATACAGGAAGAACCTGTCAAAGCTAAAACAGTAAAGATCATTTCAAGGAAGTTCATAACAGGGCATCTAGGACAGTTCTTTTGAAATACCTGAGCTGACAGCATCTTGTCACAGAAGAACTAAGAACTTAAATGTCCCTTTGACTAAGTTCCTGTCAACAGGTTTCAAGATTTATGATAGGAATATCAAGGCCCATTATACAATTGTTCCCCATAAGTCAGCCCTGCACCTGCTCCCCTCCATGCTTTTCCCTACAACTCCCATAATTCCTCATCTAGCTATGGGTGCAGCTCAACACAACTGCAAGGTAGCAGATTGAAGAAAACTGCTCTCCACAGATAAGTAGGCACATTGTTAGATGGTGAATCAATACAGTACTTATGTAAATGCTATTTTTTATTCAATTGGTCTATTGGGACGACTAGTGGGATTCCAGGGATAATGTCCTTGGTTTGTTTTCTAAACCTAAATCAAGATATGGAATTTATCTAATGAACTGGAGATGAGCCACAGCACAGCTTAGTGGCAGAGTGCAAGCTTTCTGCATAAAAGATCGTAGGTTCGGTCAGAAATCAGACAGAAAAACACAACTTGGAGAGCTGTTGTGTATCAGAGCAGAAAATAATTCCAATTATCACTATGGTGTGGGTTGCTAATGAAACTCTCTGCTAGCATTAAGTCAGGCTGAGGCATCCTTTAGTCCTCCAGATGTTTTGAGTAAAACTTTCACCATCCCCACCCACCATGGCTAATAGTGATTGTGGAAATGGTAGTTCAAAATGTCTGGCAGTCTAAAGTTTGCACCCTCTCAGTTAAACACTTTCCTCCCTCCACCCGCCCCTGAAAAGACTTCACACTGGAATCTTTTTAGAGATGTTGCACCATAACTGCTCTCTGCCAGAAGTTTCATTGGGAAGGCTGACATTTGCTGCACCGCAACACTGTGTGGTGTCGAAATTCCAAATCTTGGAGATGTTGTACTTTTTAAACAAGTCTCAGAATCCCCAGGTTGAGAAAGTCTGCGAGTTGTAGTCTAAAAAAGTAACTTTCTTAAGTTTCCCTCAGCATTTGTCTACCCTTGTATTCCCATTGTAAAGCAATGTACTGATAAGTTGTTGTTGTGCGCCTACAAGTTCTTTCTGACTTACAGCATCCTTAAGGGGAACCAATAATGAGGTTTTCTTGGCGAGATTTTTTCAGAGGCGGTTTGCCTTTGCCTCCCTGTGAGATTGAAAAATTGTGAATTGCCCAAGATCACCTAGTGGATCACCCAATGACTGACCGGGAATTTGAACCCTCTTTCCCAGAGTCATAGTCCAATATTCAAACCACTATATACCATGCTGGCATATTCGCTAACATTTCACAAGTAAAAACTGAGGCACATGTGGCCTAGCAACATCAGAGGGTGGTCACAATGGCAAAAGGTATTCATGAGGAATAACACACAAGTTAGAAGAGTCGACAGCAGTTTGCTTTTCCCTGAGGCCCTTTTATGCCTTCTCCTTGCCTCTCCCCACTGCTGAGTTCAGGGCAAACCACTGTTGTGCTTTGAACTCAGTTTGCAACCATTGAAGTAAATAAAGGGGGAAACTGGTAGGGAGAAGCCAGGACTTTCTAAAAGCAGCTGAAAAAGCAGGTTGACAGAGAATTAATTGAGACTGTCCCTGCCAAATTGGGACAGTTCTATGGTATGCTGATACAGATATGATGAATATTACAGAAAGACATAGCAGAGTAGTTCCCTCCCACAAATAAGCCTCAAACCCCTGGCTTTTAAGGAATCCTTTTCAATGGGGTGTTTCTCTTTCACTGTTTAAAAATATGTCTTTTGCTCCAAAGCGAGGGAAGAAAAAACGGTAAGGTTCCCAGTAATAACTATGAAAAGGTTTGTATCATTCCTAACCATAGATACCGTACATTTTTAACTGACTATGTTTTGAATGAAAAGCCTTTCTAAAATTAAAGTATTTATCCTCCTCCTCCTTCCTGCCTCTGGGCCTTCGAAAATAAGGCTACTGTATGTTTTGCTTGTGGATTTTTAAAATAAGAAACAAACTGCTTGAATTTTATCTAAATCGAATTTTCCTGTTTGCATGATGCATGCATCTGCCACACAGCGCTATTCTCTCTGTAAAATGCTGTAATTGTTTTCAGAAATTGTTTACTCTCTTGATTCAATATGTCATTCACAGCTGGCACAATATATCAAACAAAATGTCTCCAGGCAGTGGTCAGCAAAGTGCAATTCATTAGAAACGCATTACTGAGACAGCTAGTTTGTAGAGTAGTGTAGGGTCCCTTTTTTGCTGGCTTCCATCCCAGATTTTAGCCAAAACAATGCTGGGTGCAGTATGTAAACTGAAACGGAACAGCTTTTCATATAGACTCAAAATAATAGGCTGGGAAGGGCAGCATTTTAGGATTAAGAACAATACACTCAAGCCTAAATTCAATTGCTAGGTTCAATTGAAGTAAAACCATTGAATCAATTAAACTTTCATGAATATTGACTTACCACATCTCCATTGATTCAAGAGTCTACTCCAGTTGGGACTGACAATTAGATTTAGATCTGATGTCCCTGCTCAAAAGATATAACCCACCTTTCCACAGTTCCTTATACAGCAGCCTCTTTCTAAGCATGAGAAAGAATAAATTATGATAAGGTAGACCTATAATGTGGGAATATGAACCTATATTTAGAATAGCAAAATTTATACCCATCTAATTTAATTAATTCATATGGTCTGAATATTATTTAAAAGAATGAATATTAATTGTGGATTGAAAAAGCCCTACTTTTGGGGCTACTATTTTTGTTCATGAGATGTGAAGCACTATTTAATCCCAGAGAAGCAATGGTGTGTTTCGTAGAGAAGGGAACAGGCACATTGATTGTACTCCGTGCAAAAAAGATCATTATGAAGAAAAATTGGGGCATGATTTTCACTCCTGTCAGTTTCTTCTTCCCTTCAAAGAAGAATAAAGAATGGATCAATCTTCCTTCCTACTTATACCTTCAGAAACTGTTCCTCAAGTTTTTCATTCTGGTGCCCAGGAATGGCCTAAACTCAATCATTAGTTCCAACTACACAGAATCAAGGGAACTTATAAAAGCATTGATTTTACATGTTCATGGAGCCCAAATTGGAGCTTAAGACAAGGCTAAGAGGAACAGAGCTCTCCCCTCTGGAAATCATCAGGTAAAATTAGACTACCAAGACCCATATGTAGCTGATCTCACTCTGGATTTATCAGTCAAAAGTGTCTGAAATTGCCAAGCACAAAAAAGATGAGTACATCAATTATTGTAAAGACCCTGGAGGAGTAACTTCAGCTGCACACACTCTATCCTACATATGAGTAAGCTATACTGAACACATGGAGGGGACTCCTGAGCAAACACTATGCTGCAAAGAGTGTTCATAGTCAAGGCTGATTGAATTATAATGGCATGTGAGAGATTATAGGCCCTTCCATTGACTCTACCCTTGGCACTTTGATTATGGTTGCTAGTTCATGTGTCCTGTTCTTAATGCTAAACCAGAATTCAGAGTGCCCAAAGTTTAGAAGCCATAGCAGCAAACGGTATCCGAAACCAAATAGTGCAAAGTCAAGAAGCTTTCAATCAGAGCAGAGTCCAAGCAGTGGAGGCAGAAGTATCAATAGCCCAAGAGTCATAAATCAATTACAATAGTTGTCAGGTCACCAAAAAGTAAACTGTAAGTTTGCTTTCCATAGCTCGAATGAAGGAGACTTCCTAATTTTAAAGACAGCCCGCTCAGAAAAACACCTACATACCAGATAGCATTTAAAGAGCACTTTTCACATTTATGAACATTAGCCTTTCACTGCATTGGTGTGAGAAGGTCTATGCCAGAGTTGTTACCTCCCATTCTCACTTGGGCATTTGCCCTGGGTAGATCCGTGTTGGGTTCGCTAACAAGAAGTTCATACTAACTTTTCCCTGATGGAAGATCCCCAGTGCAATTTACCGCACTTGACGTTCACATTTCCAGAAGGAGTGCTTCAAGATGGAGCCTCCTTGTTGTCAATCAAATTCACTTCTGCTGTCATCAGTGCTGATGTGTCATGCAGCTATTCGCCAAAGGCATGGGTGCTTTCACCCCCTCCTTTTTTTAATCTAGCGGGAATGTTAGCATATTCTGTCATTTTGACAGATCATGCGAATATTACATGCTCCTGGGAGGGAAACTCTCAGCTCCCTCTCTAGGCCCCCAGCTCCTACCTGCCCTTGGAGGGCTCACCGGCGGGGAGTCTGAGTAGAGCAGTCCTAGGCCCTCCTCTGCTTCCTCCTCCTCCCTCTGGCTGAGAGAGTGTGACTTATCCAGAGAGTGTGCCTTGAACCAGCACTGTGCGGCGTGGCAGCACTCTCTCCTCCTCCTCCTCCTCCTCCTCCTCTTCCTCCTCCTCCCCCCTTGCCAGCTGTCTTCCCTTACCCAGGCCTTGCTCAATCCCGCCATGACAGATGGGACATGGACCCCTGAGGGTCCCCAAAAGACCCCTGCCGTGGCTAGATCAAGCAAGGCCCAGGTAAGAGAAAACAGTCGGCAGGGGAAGCAGCAGGAGAAAGAGAAGGAAGAGAGGGAAACGGAGCACCGTTGTGCCACACAGTGCCAGTTCAAGGCACACTCTCTGGCCAAGTCACATTCTCTCAGCCAGAGGGAGGAAGAGGAGGAGGCAGAGGAGGGCCCAGGACTGGTCTGCCCAAGATTCCCACCACTGAGGCCTCCAAGGGCGGATAGGAGCCAGAGGCTTAGAGAAGGAACTGAGGAGTTCCCTCTCTGGAGCATGTAGTGTTCGCATAATCTGTCAAAATAAATTACCAAAAGAAAAAGCTGTGCGAGAGGGGAGGCATGTTCTGCCCACTCTCTGACCTTTAGCCCTACCCCTGAACTTGACCTGATCATGATCGGGGCCAAGTTCACATTCGCTTGCACTGGGTTTTCCAAAAAGAAACAGGGAATACCCCTTCAGAAAAACCACGCTGAGGGGGAATTGCCCTGAATTGGGTGTGTAAAACTCGACGCCAGTGGGAACTTCCCATTTTTAAACTGGGTTGCAGTTTGGTACAAAATGTAGTCTGAATGGCCCCTAAAACAGAAATCTTAGCTAATAGGACTGTTCCCAGATCAAGGTTAAACAATTTGGAAGGCAAAACATTTAATCTAGGCTACTCACCTTTAGCCAGATGGTGGGCACAGAGTAGAGGGCAAGCTCTGGCAACTAGGTGGAAGCTAACAAAATAAATGCACAGACCATATGGAGAGTCTTTGCAAGTTGCAGCAAGAAATCAAATAATCCTTGAAGGCTGCTGCTCTATTATCTGAGCTGGATATTTGCACAGATTTCTTGTTTTGTAAATAAATAAATTCCCCTGTCCCACTCCCTGGCCTATCACCATTTGAAAACCTAAAGCCCACATGAAGCCTGTGATTGAGGACCAGCTTTGGTGATACTCATTTCAGGGATAAACCTGCAACGTGTCTAAAGAGGCCCAATTTGGTTCAAACCTCATACTTCACCTCAATCCAATACATTCCATAATATTTATGCTGTTCAGAAATCAAGCTGAAAGATATGAAACAAAATTATCCTTTTCTCTATCATAATCTCTATGGCTCAGACCGTCCTAAACATAGCAATTTGGAGAACGAAAAGAGAAAAACACTAACCACCTTGCCTTGCCTTTTTTTTTTTCTTATTACAGCTTCTCCCAGGAGAACAGAAATGGATTGCCCCCCCCCCACCTGTGCCCCTGCTGCTCTGTTGATAGCAATCTTTCCTGTTAGTGTGACTGAGCCAAGAATTAAAACCTCATTTTCTGAAAGATTTGACATCCATTCTTTCTTGCATTGACTCTGCAAATGGAATGACAACAAAGGGGAGTTGTTCTAAACAAAGCTTTGGGATAGCTTTCCCCCTGAGCATGCTTTTGCTTTAATTACAGTCTGCCAATACTTGCATGCCATTTGTCAGCGATTTGAATTGAGCTGTCTTTCTTTGCCTTGCTTGTTATTCACAAGAGCAGTTGGGAAGAAAGAAAATGCTGAGTAGCTCGTTGCTGCCCCTTTCTGGCACAAGAGCATTTTGCTTTGCATTAAATCTTGTAACGGGACCATGATTCTCAGGACTTAATCCTCCATGCCATAAATGATATTGGGAGCACCCAATTGTGGGCGAATCCCCCTGGGGTGAATGTAACCCTAACAGTGGTTGATAGCATATGGATATTCCTGCATTCAGTTTTTCTATTCACATGATCCAAAATAATCAGTTAACAATTCCTGCGCATTCACATCATGGGCAACGATTTTTTGTTCAAATAATAATAATAATAATAATAATAATAATAATAATAATAATAATAATTTGTTTTATTTATATACCGCTATTCCAAAGATCATAGCAGTGAACAGCAAGTAAGCTAATTAGCAAGTAAGAACGACCATTTAATTTTGTTCCAGTTGCAGTTGCAGTTGCTTTGATAGGGCATGTTTTTCACAGTACCACAACCCTGAGTTGCTTATGATCTCTCCCATGTTGGGTGATGGTCTATCCTCATGAGCAAAACCTTCCCTCTACTCATTCTGTCGGTGACATTTTCAGCCACATTTTTCTGGCTGACTTCTTCTGCTGTCAGCTGCAGGGTATGGCTGCATTGCTGCAGTGGAATAAGTAGCATATGACACTGGCAGGATCAACCAAGAAGCCATGTGGTGTTGACTCAGGAGCAACAATGTCCACTGGGGAAGGATACCACAGCTGGCTCCAGTTGGGCCATCTTGCCTCCTGATGCCAAGGTGTATGTGTGGCACAGTGAGCATGCAGTGGGAACTAACAGATTATTCACACTGTGAAAATAAGCCAGGATGAATCTGGGTTGAATCTCCCTTGTTCACATTGTAACGAAGTTTCTAAATAGGGGAAATTTTAATTAGCTCAATTTGCTGAGAGGAGGGTGTTACATAGACCCCGCAAGACCGATTCCCGGTGTATCTATGGAGGATTTAGAAATAGCGCAGAGACAGGCTTCTTCAATTGAAGTCTAATTTTTATTAAAAGAGGAGAAACACACATACACGCACACTTAAGGCTGAGAAAATAAAGGTTGGAGATTGGGAATAGAAGTGAGGCAATACTAAGGGCTATACTTACGGCAATAGGTTTCCTCCGGGAATCCAATGTGGTTGGATCCAGTGATGGCTGAGACATGGCTATTCAGAGTGGAGGGTTGGCTGCGATGGAGCTAAATCAAAGCCCAGAGTAATGTGAAGCCAAGTTGAATTCTGAGATAGCACACCAAAGAGGCAAATCTGGGGGTTCTTATAGGCAAAATCTAACCTCTGGAAAAGGTAGTTGAAGGTGAGGACAAAAGGTGTCTGAATGCTTGGGCATTGTTAACATGTCACTGTCAATGCAATCAGGTCTGACAACAATCAGGGGAAGACAAGCAGGGAAATGGGTGAGTCGTTAAGCTGATTACCAGCCCATCAAGTGTGAAAACTATGAACAAACAATTTGTATTGTCTTAAGCTTGGAGGTAATGGCTTTCTCATTTGCGACTCCCAAACCACTGATTGGGAATTTCCTAAGGTGTTGTTTTTCCAGGGGTCTTGTGAGGATGATCATCTGCCTACCTGGTCTCCTCGCTTATGGATAATGGCGGACACCCCTAGGAGGTCAGTTTGGGATCATGGGAGAACTCCACACACACCAAAATTTTAGAAAAATCCAGTCTTGCTAACAACATGCATCCCGAATGCACTGAATTACGTTTGGGAGGGAGCTGCCAAAAAACCCATTTAATCCAGGATAATTACTATCAGATTTTCCCCTGAATTTTTTTAAAAGATCCACATCATCGGTAGTGTGAATAACTGATGCAAAACAGACCTGGGCTGCACGCCTTGAAGGTGTTCCGAATGCATTTACATCATTGACTCCATCTTTATTTAAATGCTTGCACATTTGAGCAACTGAACTCATAGAGATACACATCAATGCAGTTCCACAATGTGAATAACAAACCTGGAATGTGTGAGTGAGATGATTTGCATCGTCACGCTAAAAAAAAGACGTCTGAATGACCCCTATGTCTCTGCAGGCGTGCTCTCTGGGTAGATAAGCAAAACAAAGAGGTATCCCAGATCAACCAGAAGAAGCCAGTTGAAAGACACCTTTCTCTATAGACCAGACCAGTGTGAGCCTCCCAAAACAGCATGGTCCTGAAAGGTTGGGGGCTTAGCTCACTAAGTATTTCTAGGGCAAGCAGGCTCCCAGGAGCAGGCCCCAGTAGAGTCCTCTGCAATGGGTTTTGCCTTTGGCTAACTGCAGGGAGTCAACCAAGCTTCTACTCTGTGTCTAATCCCTGGGACGCTGGTCTGTAAAGTACCCTCTCCTCTAGTATCTAGTAAGCTGATACTTTTTTGGGCTGTTGTTTGTTGTTGTGTGCCTTCAAGTTATTTCTGACTTATGGCAAATCTAAGGCAAACTGATCATGGGGTTTTCTTGGCAAATTTCTTCAGAGGAGGGGCTGCCATTGCCATCCTCTGTGTGAATGTGTATCAGGGTCTGAGGTGTGGGCAGCCTGGATTCCAAGGTGGGCTGCTGGGGCCAAGGCCATGAATGGTGAGCTTCAGAGAGTCTAATAGGCTAGAGGCAGAAGGTAAGTCAGGAAACAGCCCAGGTATAAACACAGCAAGACCAAGTCCCAAGAGTCCAATGGGCGAAAGGCAAGAGGCAGAGTCAGGGAGCAGGCGAGCACTAAATACTGTAAGGCTGAATTCCAGGAGTCCAAGGGGCCAGAGATAGGGGGCAGTGTCAAGAAGCAGACCAGGTCTAAACACAGCAAAGCTAACAAGGCAAAATACAAATAGAGCAGCTAAGGGCAGCTCAAAAGACCATGTTGCTGTAGCAAGCATGCAGAGGCCAATGCAACCCTTAAATTGCTGTACCTCCAGATGCCATGTATGAAAAGAACTGGCTGGCTGTGCCTGTTGGCTAGCCCTGATCCTTCCAGTATCCTAGCAGCCCAGGTCTGTCCTACAAAGACTTTGGCAACAGGACTGCAGCAGCCAGAAATCCCATCCTGCAACGACTTACACAGGCAGAACCTTACAGTGTGATTTGTCTAAGGTCACCCAGTGGGTTTACATGTCTGAGCTGGGAATCAAACCCTGATCTCCAGAGTCATAGTCCAACGCTCAGACCACTACATCACGCCAGCTCCTTTTTTTGCTACTACAACCTAAATACTATAAAGGCACCAGGTCCCATCTGATCTTGGCAGCTAAGCATGGTCAGCCCTGGATTAGCATTTGGATACCAGATACTCTAGGCTATAATTCAGAGAAAGGAACAGGCAAAACTACCTGTGTATTCCTTCCTTAAGAAAAGCCTATGTAATTCAAGAGGTCAACATAACAGATGACTTGAAGGTGCACACATGCATGCACATACATATGTTGCATATGTCCCTACCCATTTTATCTTAACATAGCTTCTTCTAACTCTCTAAAATGTTTGCTTCCTTCATGGCCTATCATTTCTTTATGCTTTTATGTTGTCCCCGCATGCAAAGAGAGTTCACTAGGTTGTCATTTCTGGAGATTCTCCACAGTAAATAATGATAAATACAGCATTGTGTGTGTGTGAGAGAGAGAGGGGGGTCGTTCATGCACACATTTCCTTATAAGCTGGATATACAGGGATATCTACATAAAGATGAGGCAGGAAATGTCAAGAACAGGAAAGGAGTCAATGTCAAAAGTGGTACACTCTCAGGATTTTTACATCCCCATCAGTCCTACTTTGAGGTTGCATCGACACTGCAGAATTAACCCAATTTGATACTGCTTAAACTGCCATAGCTCAATGCTATGGAATTCTGGGATTGTCAGTAATTTAGCCTTCTCTGTCTGAGAGCTCTGTTGCCACAACAAACTACAAATCCCAGGTTTCCATAGGATGAAGCCACAACAGTTAAAGTGGTGTCAAACTGCATTGATTCTGCAGTGTAGATACAGCCTGAGGAAAGTGATACAACTTGCATGTGAAAAATTAGAAATAATCAGTGGTAACTGTGGTGACAGAAAGGGAAATTTTTTCCAGGAGTAATGTGAAGAGCTATATAGACTTATTACAAAATGTTTTTCTTAAAAGCTAAAATATTTGCAACTATGCAAAGTATTATCTATGTGTCAATTTGCCCTGTTCACCTAGCAGGCCTTCTCTGTTTAGCTGGACTGGCCCCTCTTCAGCAGAGGGAGCCAGTTGTTTCAGCTGGAAGATGCCAGGAATCAGGAATGGCAGCCTGCCAGCCCTTCTTCTGTCCCCACCAGCCTTTCTGCCTTCTTACAGGACCAATACTCCCTCCCCACATGCCTTGAAGTAGCCCAGTGTCTAAAAGTAATTGGTCACAAATAACATGTTGCAGTCCAACAACATCTGCAGGACTATACAGTCTTCACCACTAGAGTCTGGACATGTTAATTTGGAGAACTGCATCTCACAAAATCTGCTCCCACTGACTTTGGGAATCAGGGAGTTGTAGTCCCCAAAAGTAATACAGTATTTCCAAACTCTGCTTGCTGTTGCATTAAGATATAAACACCATCTTCTAGGATTGTACCTAGAGACCAGTCCCCAACAGGAATGAATATATCCTTATCCTGTCCATCCCCCAAAGGTAACAATTTCTCCCCACACCCAGCACTCCATTTCACACTAGCTGCAGCCTCTGAATAGTGTTCAAAGCAATCCTGTAGTGAATCCATCATGATAGTCCTTGAGCTTACAGAGAAATGGCTAATGCTTGCCATGTTTCTCCTCTTTTGACAAGGCCATGGTCATTCCACTTGCTGGCCTTCATATTCCCTGCACTGTATGTCTCTAACAAACCCAATAACCCCACTGCTCCAGAAAAAGGATCAAGCAATTCAGTTCTCCAAATCAGTACAGTCCCCCCATAACTGGTTCAGGCTCCTTGTTAATATGTTTTCTTCACGACAGGCAGTGAACAATTATTTATGAAACAGTGTTGGCATTTAGAATAGCACCACCCTTGTAAAAATCGTCCACCTGCCTGCATTGTAAGGAAGAATAGACTTCAGATTTATAGGGAGAGATGCTTTAGAGCAGGGGGAATCGTGGCCCTGTAGATGATGTTGGACTACAACTCCCAATAGCCATAGCCAGTGTACTTAATGGTGAGGGAAGATGGGAGTTGTAATCTTAGTGCATTGATACCCAAACAATTGGTCCTCCAAATGTGTGAGACTTCAGCTCCGAATGCCCGACAGTGGGCCAAGCTGACTGGGACTTCTGGGAGTTGAAGTCCAAAACACCTGGAAGACCAAAGTTTGGGAACCGTTGTCCTAGTGCATTTGAGCATCCACACAATTCTTACTCCTGCTTTAGAATAACCAGTTCTATTATTCTTCTGGTTGTAGGTAACTAACAAATTATACATCTGGGTAGAGTGAAAAAGCATATTTTTGAACTTATTTGCAATGAATGTGTAATTTGTCTACCTTATGTTTCAGACAGTAATTCAATATTTTGTGGCCCTCCAAATGTTATCCGCCACTCTCTTTTAGCTAGTACCCCTATGGGTGTGTGTGTGTGTGTGTGTGTGATGGGAAATGTGGTCCAAGAATCTGAATTTTCCCCATCCCTCACTCTCTATTTGAGAGTGTTATGCAGCCAAAAAACCACTATCCACATACAAAGAAGGTATTACCAGGGTCAAGGTAGCTATGAGGTTTCTGGAACTACACCTATCAAAAACAAACAAAAATCTATAGAGATGGACAAGGGGATGATAAAAACAAAACAAAACTTTGAGATGAAGCAAGGTTGTGGGGACACAAGTGATCCCTGTTGCTAACATCTTCCTGAAGCTGCCTAGTTTGTGAATGAGAGCACATCATCAGCCAGCATCAGGAAGTATTGCATGTTGCAATTGCCACAAGGGGGAGTGGGGAGAAGAAGAGAATAGCAGAATCATGGCCACTCACACCACATGACTGGCTGAGAAGTGGAACCGCAATGGAAGGGACCTATTACACCAACCCAGTAATGGAATAGCAGTGAGATTTAGAGTCTATTGATGGGTTTTGTCCATCAATGAAAAGGTGCACTAAGGTGATGAATGGAATGCAAGGCAGCAGCAGGACAGACACAATGTTGTGTGATAAGTCCTGGCCAAAAACACTTTCATTCTGTTAAAATATTACTTTTTAGCCTTGTGTGATATTTACTTTTATCTCTAAATCGGGGTTTCTCACTCCTGGAATGGACTGTCTGGTAAAAGTCCATGGCTTTTAGGCTGAAAGCCCAAACCAAGTGGCAACATTTTGTTGCTGGTCTCACTTGCCCTAGAAGTCAATGTTTAGTTGTGTACATGAGCCATAATGGCTTACTCTTAAAAATAGAAGAAGAGTGGGATATCCTTGGGCAGATAATGGAATCGAGAGAGGTGGCTTCATTTCTACTTATTGTTTCTTTGCGAGGAGGCTCATCTCTGGACCAAAACACAGTGCAGAAATAATCCAGTTTGAGACTGCTTTAAATGCTTTGGCTTAATGCTATGGAATTCTGGGATTTGTAGTTTTGTGAGGCATTTAGCCTCCTCTGTCAGAAAGCTCTGGTGCCAGAATAAACTACAGTTCCCAGGATTCCCTATCACTGAGCCAGGGCAGTTAAAGCTGTCTCAAACTGGATTGTTTCTGCAGTGTGTGTTGTGGTCCTATGTCTCCCACCACTGCACTTAAAGCTGGGTTATAAAATATCAATTATTGTGTTGTTTTGTACTTCACACTCAGACAGTTCTGAAAGCAGGTTTGAAAATGCGCTTGTTATTCTTAGACATTGGTCTATTCTCCTTAAAAAGAGCATAAGGCTTCTTTTCCTGGAGACAATATTGCAGCCCTGTTTCATCAGCCGCTGCAGATAAAGCGCCCGCCCGCACTAACATTTCTGATTGCGTCACTGCCGCTTGCGAAACTAATCCCTAGTCTTATTGCGCATGCGCGGAAAATAAAAAAGAAAAGAACCCGGAAGAGCCTCAGAACTCTCAGCGCGCACGCGCAGCAGGACCCTGCCCCCGCCTTCCCCTGGCGACGTCATCCGTCCGTCAACCTCCACTCTTTGACCTTGGAGCGCGACGGTGTGAGGACCCATGAAAGCTGCCCGCGGAGCGCCTGTTTTCAAAAAAAACCCGTTCGTTTATTTCTCTTCGAAATGAAAGCATAATAAAAATTATAAACATTGCCCAAAATTATGGAAAAAAATCCCTCACGCAAAGAGAGTCGAAGTGGTTTTTCTTTTTTTAACCCCAGAGCGCTTTTACATAACCTGGAGGTTCAGTTCAGGCGAACTGTTTAGACAGCTCTATAAAAAAAGCGAAGGTCCCATCTCAAGCCCTCCTCCTGCTGCACCCACGTGGGCCAGAGGCTTCCAGAAAGTAACTGCGAGTGGCTGCGCGCACCTCTTTTTTTTGTTCCTCTCCTCGTTGCTGCTGCCACCATGTTGAGCGTCGCGCGCCTAATGGTTCTACGCCGCGGAGGGACCCCCTGCGGCCCCGCCCAGGTGAAGCGCGCGCTGGGAGGGGGGCTGAGGGAGGGGGGGGCAGGGGAGCGCGAGGAAGGACGGTTGGGCCACCCACGGCGCGCGGGAGGGGCGGGGCCAGGGGAGCCAGGGGCGTTGGGAGACCCCTCGCAAGAGTAGTAATAAATACAGTAATTCTCTTCTGTCTGGTGTTGCTGAGGGGGCGCGCTCTCAGCCACGATCCTGAGTTCTTGTGAACCGCCTTGGGTCCCTTTTTGGGAGAAAGGCGACATAAAAAAAATTAAATACATTAAAATATATCAATAAGTAAATAAATAAACTCAAAAGTGCTGGTCATGACCTATATAAAGTGCTACACTGCTTCTGTGTGTGTGTGTTTTGTGTGCCTTTTCTGACCTATGGCGACCCTATCATGGGGTTTTCTTGACCAAAAAAAGTTTCTTCAGAGGGGGTTTCCACTGAGGCTGAGAGAGTGTGACTCTTTGGCCAAGGTCACCCAGGGAGGGTTTTCATGATGGCTGGGAAGGGATGGTGTATCTGCCATGGTCCAGGCCTCAGAGGGGGAGAGAGAGAGGCTCAGCTTTAGCAGGCCTGGCCTAAAGAAGAGCCCTCCATCCGTGTCATCTGACATCATTCGGTTTCAAAGGGAGAGAAAGGCAGGCCCAGTTTCATCAGGCCTGGCCTAAAGTAAGAAGAAGAAGAGCCCTCCCACCATGCCTTCTGACATCATTCGGCCTCAGAGGGAGAGAAAGGCTAGCCAGATTAATCAAGCCTAGCCTAAAGTAAGAAGAAGAGCCCTCCCTTCAGATGGCATGGAGGGAGGGCTCTTCTTTAGGTCAGGCCTGATAAAGCTGAGCCTCTCTCTCCCCCTCTCAGAGGCCTGGAGGGGGAGAGAGGCAGGCCAAGCTTCATTAGTCCTGGCCTAAAGTAAGAAAACGAGGCCTTCCTCCATACCATCTGCCATCATTTGGCCTTGGAGAGAAAGGGAGGCCCAGCTCCACCAGGCCTTGCCTATAGTAAGAAAACAAGCCTTCCCTTCAGTCCATCTGCCAAGCCTCAGAGGGAGAGAAGAACTGCTGGACTTATTCTCCTTCCCAGTGCCATTCCCTTCTCCTTTTGTGTCATGTCTTTTTAGATTGTAAGACCAAGGGCAGGGAAATGTCTAATTAACTATCTGTAAGCTGCTCTGAGAGCCTTTCTGGCTGAAGAGAAGGGTATAAATACACTAAATAAATATGCCATGCTGCACATACTTTTGAGCACTGATTCTCAAACTCTGGCCTTCTGGATGCTTTGAACTTCTGCTCCCAGAATCCCAGACCTTTGCTCAAGATAGCTGAGGTTTCTGGAAGCTGAGGTTTTTAGGCTGTTGTGTTCTTTAAAGTCATTTCTGACTTATGGTGGCCTCAAGGCCGGGTTTTGTTGGCATGATTTGTTCAGTGGCGGTTTGACATTGCCTTTCCTGGGGCTGAGAGCATGTGAGTTACCCAAGGTCACAAGGTGGGCTTCATGGCCAAGTGAGGAATTGAACCTTGGTCTCCAGACTCATAGTACACCACACTGGTTCAGGTTATTTGAGAGACCATGCCTCCCAATATTCTCTCAGCCTCAGGGGAAGGCAATGGCAAACCTCTTCTGAACAAATCTTGCAAAGAAAACCCCATGATAGGATCACCTTAGGGTTGCCATAAGTCAGAAATGACTTGGAGATACACACAACACACACACACAAGCCGTGTAGAGCTTTACAGGTCACAACCATCACTTTGAATTGTTCCTGGAAACCATCTCCCCATTAGAACTTGTCCAAATACTAAGGTCTTCAGGGGAAGAATGCTTTCTCTCGGTCCCAGGCTCTCCTGATGAGGACATGAGAGAGAGTCTTCTCAGTGGCTGCTCCCAACCTCTGGGAATCCCTTCCATGGGAGATTACACTGGCTCGCTCTCTGCTCTCACCATATTATTACAGTGTGCCCTGCACATTCGCTAGAATTAGACCTGCATGACCCCTGTGAAAGCGCCCTCGCTTAATGCTATGGAATCCTGGGATTTGTAATTTTGTGAGACATTTAGTCTTCTCTGTCAGAGAGCTCTGGTCCCACAATAAACTACAACTCCCAGGATTCCGTATCACTGAGCCAGGGCAGTTAAAGCAGTCTCAAACCAGATTATTTCTGCAGTGTTTTTTGGACCTTAGAGACACCATAACTGACTTGGTGGGTTTGCTCTACTTGAGTTTTGCTTTGGCCTGAAGGTCCAGTCTTTTGAGCCTCAGCAGCAGGACCAATGTTTCTTAAGGTGCCCCAAGGAAAACTGAGGCATCGATACTTCCTTGTCATTTGCTCTTGTGCTGGCATCTGCAATTCAGATGTATACTGCGTTTAAACATGGAGGCTATATTTTTGCCATTGTATGTATCTAGCATGTAAGGAGATGTGGGCCTGTTACAGACTGCCAAAATAAAGCTGCTTCAGGTCTCTTTGGAGGTATGCTATTTAAATGATGCATGGGTCCTAAGAGTCCGGAGGTCGCGCCAAAGCCACACTCCATTCCTAAGCACTGGAGTGCAGCTTTTGGTGCAGCTTCCGGATTCTTAGGGTGCATGCATCATTTAAATAGCATACCTCCAAAAAGACCCGAAGCAGCTTTATTTTGGCAGTCTGTAACAGGCCAATATTATCACAAAACTGTTGTAAATGTTATTTGGGAAACTTCTTGGATTGGATGCACATGAAGGTAAAAGTATTGGGTTTTGTTTTTTTAGCATGCTGCCATACATATAGAAAAACTATCTATGGAATGTGGAACTTTAAGAGATATTTTCTTGATAGAGCTTGAGGACTTGAGAGTATAGTCTTCCATATGCTTAAATGGGAGAGAATACTATTGAGCTTGCTGGGATTTCCCTCAGAGTAAATATACACAGGGCTGGGATTTCAGTCTAGCACTTTTTATGGCTTCCCCGCTAGAGTAAACTAGCATGCTTGCCAAGGTTTTGCTCAACGGATGCATTTTTCTAATATAATTTACTTTGCTAGGGGACGTGTTTTATGGTTTAAAAGAATTAACAGAGATTATGCAAATTGTCACAATCTCATTACAAACAGCTCTTCAAAAACACATTTTGTAAGCTTTTTTCTTCTTCTTCTATAGGTTATCTGGGATGGGTTAAGTCAAGATATCCTCAGAGCAGTAGCAAGCAGGAAATATGCGTAAGTATCTAGAATATTTATATCCTGCTCTTCATCAAAAGAGGCTCTCAGAGTGGTGTACAACAGGCCCCTGCCCTCAGACCAACAATCTAAATAAGGCAGACACACTAGGAAAAAGCAGTGGCAATGGGAGAGGGAATTAAGTCCAGCAGATACTGCCTGTTTTTCTCTCCTTCTGAGGCCAGGGCAGTTGCAATTGGAATGGAGGGAATGCCTTTCATCTTCTTCTGGATCTAGGCATGATAGAGCTGTGTCTGTCTCTTCCTCTCCCTCCAAGATCAGGACAGTAGTGTACTTGAACAAACCAGCAGTTACTGATTTTGAGTTGTTGAAATGGCGATATATATTGAAAATCCTACACACAACTTGACTTACTTTTGTGGTGCAGATGAATAAGCATTTCCATGTCCAGAGTCCAAGATGTATTTGTGAATTCCGTACCCTTCACAAGAGTTGTGATATAATCTCTTCTCTGGGAAGCGTATGTCGATAAAAAGAAAAGGGGAAAGTGGGGCATTAAAAGAAGAGTAGTTATAGTTATGTGAGGGGTACAAGATATGCAAAAGCCTTCATAAATGGGCATTGCAAAGAGATGTGAAAAAAGCAAGCATGTCTGGCATTTACTCTGTGCCTAAGAAACAGCAAAAGAGAAAGGTCATGGTTTTTTGAGAGCAGGAGGCTTTCACATGATAGCTGGATGAGCAAAGGTCACAAGTGGGAAGGGGATGTATTAAGAATGGAGAAAGGGGGAGAGCAAGGTCATAGATAACTGGAGCATAGATGACCATGAGAGCATGGAGAACCAAAATCAGTGCAGGGATTAAAAGTGAGGAATTGGATGGTTAGAGGAAGAATAGTGAATTATTTTGGTTCTGAGTGTTGGATAAAGATGATTACAGAAAACCACAGGGGAAAATGCTGCCATTATTCAAGGTGGATAGAGATGTTTGTTAAGGATTCAGACAAGAGTAGTTTTGTTGTTGCAGTGTTATACTTGACTGTTTAAATTGTGTGCTGATTGTGGATCACTGTCTTTGTGAATATCTCATGGTTTCAGACATGTCAAATATTCCTATTAAAACTAAAGGTAGGAACATGGTTGAATAGTGAATAGGTGAAATTAGGACATAGGAATTCTGTGGAATCAGATCAAGTGTTATTATCTGGTCCTAACTGACAAATCAAATGTCTGTACAAGCACCACACAAAGTTGGTGACACTCCCCGCCCCCCTTTTCTCCAGCATTTATTATTCAGAGGTACAACTGTGCCAGCCAATCTGTTTCTTTTCACCATTTTTTCCTCCATCACTCCACCACCAGCAGTTAGTATTCTATGGCTGCTGAGGACATTTAAGTCTTTATTGAGTTGTTCAGGGTTTCTTTTTAGGATTGTTTTCTTCGTACAGCTTTTTTTTAATAGTTTGCCCACATCGGGCTGCTTCTAAGTCCACTGATACCTCCAATTTCTATGGGGATGTTGCCATTTTGTGTACCAATCTGGGCTAACGTTAACATATATGGTACTGCCTCCAACACAGAAATTTCATTTGCCTATTAAGATAGGGATAGAAGCATTTGTGGCCTTCCAGATATTGGGTGACATTAGGAAGGTCTCACTGGCTCCTAATGTATATGTATGGAAGAACAGCTCTTTCTCTCAGGAAGTAGGAGCAGATTTATATCTCTCCTGCTAGAAGTTGGCCCTCCATATGTACGGATTCTGCATCCATGGATTCCACCATCCATAGCTTGAAAATATATTTTTTTTTAAATCCAAAAAGCAAACCTTGATTTTATACGAAGGACACCATTTTACTACACTATTATGTACAATGGCACTTGAGCATCCACAGATTATGGTATCCATGCCAGGGCATGGAACCAAATCCATGGGAATACCAAGAGTAAATTGTATGCCAGTCTCCATCCTATTGCTTGTTTCTGTGTACCTATCTGTATGCTTATATTAGCTTAGTGTTTTGGAAGCAGATCTTCATTTGCTAGAAAAGTAATAATCAGTTACCTTAACCTAGATGGCAAACCTTTAATCCTTCATCTTTCAGCTCAGAAGCAATCAAAGGTGCTGTCATTGGTATTGATCTTGGCACAACCAACTCCTGTGTGGCAGTCATGGAAGGAAAGCAAGCAAAAGTGAGTGCAAAATAATTGGCCTCTTTTTTGAGTTGTTGATTTATCCTTCCAATTGCTGTTACCAATTAATAATTTTCTCTTACACAGGTGCTGGAAAACTCAGAAGGTGCCAGAACTACCCCTTCTGTTGTAGCATTTTCAAATGATGGCGAGCGATTGGTTGGCATGCCAGCTAAGCGGCAGGCTGTAACTAATCCGCCCAATACCTTCTATGCCACAAAACGGTTAATTGGGCGGCGATATGACGATGCAGAAGTGCAGAAAGATATGTAAGCAATTTTTTTAAAAAAAAATAATCTAAACATGTTTATGGGAATTATAGTCTTTTATACTTGTGTAGGTACATTATCTACAGGTGTCTTTAAGTTTTGTTGTTGTGTGCCTTCAAGTCATTTCTGACTTATGGCAACCCTAAAACAAACTTATCATGGGATTTTATGGGGCTGAGACTTGCCCAAGGTTACCCTGTGGGCATTCATGGCTGAGTGGGAATGAATAAAACCTTGGTCCAGAGTTTTGGTCCAATGTTCAAACCATTGTGCCATGGGTTATATAACTCAGAAATGGCCTAAAGTGTGTGAAAGAACCGTAACTGTCTGGAAGGGGGACATCTGTGGGCTTGATATCAAGGGACAGGGCCATACTTCCTCCCTGAGTTGACCAGAGCAGCTTTGCTCATGCCACATCATCCCCAGCTGGAGAAACTGCAATGTGGACAAAACCACACAATTTTAGGGCCACTTCATAAGCCATGTGGCTGAGCCAGGGAATGATTTTACCCCACTGTACCATTCCAAGTCAGGAAAAGTAAAGCAGAGTTGGGAATCTCCACTGTTTATCTTTGAGGGGAGATAAGCTGGGAGAGAAATCCATCCTGTTAATTCCAACATACTGCATGGTCTGAACTGCTTTTGAAGTTCTGTGGGCCAGATTAGTCCTGAAGACAAGAACTTCCCTTCTTTTGGTCTAAAACTGAATTGAAATATGTGAAGATAACTCAGTATTTTCATATATCTGAGTACAGTAGTGAAAGTAGCTTATTGCATGGGAGAAATATAGAAAAATGACAAATTTGTAAATAGCTGCACATTTTATTATTTGGAGAGAGAGGAATTCTTGTGAGATGGTAGCATATGCAATTTCCCTGTTTCTATGGATTTTACAATGCTTCCCACTTTCTCTTTTCTGGGAAAAAGAGAAAATGAAATCTCTGTTTCGGAGACAAAACAGAGATATTTGTTAAGTCAGGTCCATTGTTAAAACTGTTTGGAAGGACTATTTTTTACAGTTTCAGAATCAGTTGTTTGAATGTTGGAAGGGGGAATAGAGAGCAGCTGTTGTAGTGGGAAAACAGTGACAACTGCTCCTATATTATTATTGGGGCGTATATACAATATTAGCCTTTAGGAATCACTTTGTAGTGTTAAATGTTGCATCTGCTAGGATTGATTCCCATTTCATGAGTAATACCATTAGAATGCTTGGAATAATATTTCTAAAGAATTTGCTGCTGTGGATCCTAACTTCTTGTAAATACTTATGCTTTTAGCAAGAACGTTCCTTTTAAAATTGTCCGTGCCAGTAATGGTGATGCCTGGGTAGAAGCTCATGGAAAGTTGTATTCTCCAAGTCAGATTGGTGCCTTCATATTAATGAAAATGAAAGAAACTGCAGGTTTGTACAGAAGAATGTTTATGTGGCTATGCCTAATCATTATCCCCAGTCTAAGCTACTCACAAGGCAGAGGTGGCAGGAAAAAAATAAGATTGTTTCCTGTGTGCCACTCTCAGCTCCTTAGAGGAAGGGCAAACTGTCAGTTTTCTCCATAAATAATACAAAAAGGTTGCACACAAAACATCCTGTGTATTCATAATTAATTTTTGCAAAAATATGTGACAGTTCCATCGATACATAGGATTCAAAATATATACAAAAAAAACTGGTGTATTGTTAAATTGTCTTCTGATAGCTATGGAGCATCCAGTTGTGTTGCTCCTTTTTTATGGGGTCCAGATGAAGCTTGAAGACTTTACAGTGGTGTCTGTAACTGGGATTTGTAATTAGTTTGTGTTTCAGAGCAATTTTTGAAAGTATTCTATATGTATTTGGATAATGGCTAATACAGTTGCCCCTTTGTATCCTGTTTTGGACTCCCTTCCCCATTAATGCCAAAAACCATGTGACCTCAAGTCCTGTTGTTTTCAATGATGGTATGGCACATACATTCACTGCTGTTGAGGGGAATGGGATGGGGTCAACTGCAGATACTCGAATCCGTGGATGGCAAGCCTCTGTGTAGAAAAGGCTGACTGTATTCCTATGTCTGTTATATCTTGCTATCTTGCCTTTGCTATTGTTGGTACATTCCTTTGTGATGCTGTGGCTGTAACAGTTAAAATTTTAAGTAATAATATACAGATAATTCAAAGGAAAATGCACTGAAAACTTCTAGTTAGAAATATAGTGACGCATATTTCAGTAATGCAGCCAGCACTCTGCATCCAAGATACAATTGACTGGTTTGTTCTTACAGACACTTTCTGCTTGCTTTCTAGAAAACTACTTGGGACATCCTGCAAAAAATGCTGTAATTACAGTCCCTGCTTATTTCAATGATTCTCAAAGGCAGGTAAGGTTGCTGAAATCCGAGTTTCTGTGATCTCTGTATCTGTTTCCCATTATCTTTTGTTTGTCAGAAAGAGAATGTTCAGGACAGTTTTCTGTATATGTTACTCTGTAAAAATGTTTTGCTAGGTCTTAAAAGGCATTGAGACTTGCATATACTATATGAGAGTTAGTATGTTGTGGAGTAATAATTGGAATCAAATCTGGATCTATATATGAACAAACAATATTTAATTTGCTTCCCTCTTCTTTCAAGGCAACTAAAGATGCAGGACAGATTGCTGGACTCAATGTTCTGAGAGTGATAAATGAGCCCACTGCTGCAGCTCTGGCCTATGGGTTAGACAAGGCTGAAGACAAAGTGTAAGCATCTAGTTATTCTATATGATTTTAACAATTCTACTTTGTAAAATCTCCCCACTGGCTGACTGTTAGTTTCCGGGCAAGGTACAAGGTGTTGGTTTTAACTTTAAAGCCCTACATGGCTTGGGTCCTGACTTCTTGCAGAAGTGCCTTCTCCCATATAATCCACCCCGCACTCTTCTTTCTACTGGGAAGAATCTACTATAACTTAAGAGGACTAGACTTTCAGCAGTGTCCCAGAGATCTTTTTCATCAGCCGCTCCTAGACTCTGGAATGACCTGCTGGACGGGATCCATCAGATTACCACCTTGGAAACCTTCAAGAAGGCTATTAAGATGGAATTCTTCCAGCAGGCCTTTCCAGACTAGAACACCCTTGCTGACCTGCCTCCGCTCCTCTCTTCTTTCATCCTCCATCTTTTATCTGTTACCCTACCCGGACTCCATCTGAAAAAAATTTATCTCATATTAATGTATTTGTACATTGATGTTTTTAATTTTTCTTTTTTGGTTTAATCTCTTTTTAGGACTTGATTGTGTTTTTATGCTGGGGGGAGAGTTGAGGATTTTGGAATTTTTAATGCATTTCTCTTATTATTTTACTGCTGTAATCTGCTTGGATTCCCTGAGATTAAGCGGAATACAAATAAATTGTTATTGTTGTTGTTGTTGTTGTTGTTATTATTATTACTACTTCATATCTTCAGGAAGCCTGAGCTCTTATGCTTCATTGTCCAATAGATCTAATAAAACTATTGGCTCCTCTAGCTGCCAGCTTCTGAGTATTGCTGCATGTTGATATTATTAGGACAATAGGAGTGCTTCCTGGAATTTTGAGGCAAGCAGGGATGATGGAAGATTGATAACTAACCTTTCAAATAAAAAGTTCTTGTGTGTTTAATATCGGGAAAGATAGATCTGTTTCATCAGAGATGTAGGGCGAAACTTCAGACTGGCAGCATTCCTTTTTTAATACATCTGCTTAACATTCAGGAGTTTTGAATGGTGACTATTGAAAAGTCCACCATTTCTCTTATAATTGAGCCATATTCTTGTTACTGTTGTTCCCTTTCTTTTCTAAGATATTCCAGTTTTTACCAGTTATTTATCAAAATAAGGTTGAACAGATGATACTGATAATGGAGGTCCTTTTCAATTAAAAGTTGCTGAAAGAGGAATTAGATTTTTAGATTAAAAGTGGTTGAAGGGGCAGTTAACACTTAACTCCTTGCAGATAGTTGAAGAGTTGACATACCCCATGCTGTATGGACACATTAAGTGATGATGTGTATGTTTTCTTTCATCTAGTATTGCAGTCTATGACTTGGGTGGTGGCACTTTTGATATTTCTATCTTGGAAATTCAGAAGGGAGTTTTTGAAGTCAAATCTACTAATGGTGACACTTTCTTGGGTGGTGAAGATTTCGATCAGGCATTGTTACAACATATTGTAAAAGAGTTCAAAAGAGAGGTGAGTAATTCACATTTCTCAGTTTGGTTTTCAGAAAGCTACGTCTGTTGATTTTTTGAAGTGTGAGGTTAATCCAATCTTAAAGATACAGCTGCCAACAAACTTTTGAGTTAATTAGCAACCCCCTGCTGATTTTTCACAATAAAGGCATTTTTTTTCCTTCCTCTTACCATTGGTCTTGTTGAAACCATCCAGCAACTAAGTCTTCCACAAAGTATATTTCTGTCTTGTGAGCACAGCACAGAGATGACAGTCTCTGTAAAATGAATATGTTTTCATAAATATCTCATGATATGGTGGTAGGCATGTGTGCTGTAGTTCCTTCCTAAGAACTATGAATGAGATATATATAACTTCAGATACTTTGACATATGATAAAAAAGACCTGAAGCAGCTTTATTTTGGCCTGTCTGTATGAGCCCTATGTTTACTTTAAACCAGGGCTGGGGAGTAGGAGCAGCAGGCCTGGAGGCCCTGATCCACCACTTCTGCAGGCTTTGGGGAAGCAGTAAACGCCGCTTCCCTGCGGCCTGGAAAGAGATGTCCTTTGGGCTTCATGCCCCACGGACACCCCAACAGCGGTGAGGAAAGAGAGAAAGGGGCCACTCGGCCACTTTCTCTTCCGTATCGCTGGTGCGGTTGTTTAAAGGCTGCACCAGCGATACATGCAGCGAAAGGAGCTCTGTTTCGGAGCTCCTTTCGGTGCTGCTGATAGGGCGCCACAAGTGCATGCACGTCGCGCCGTGCCGTCATAATGGCAGCGCCCATGTAGACAGGGCGCCACCATTTTGATGCCGTGGTTACATGCTGGGGTTGCGGGGCGTCTGTAAAAGACGCCCTGAGGCAACCCTAGGACATATCCAGGCCAGTGCAAAGTGCCGGTCTGGATACCGCCCAAATTATATTGCACTGGGAAAGGCACAGGGAGGCAAAGAGGGACACTTACGCACTCACACACATGTCAGCCTTGCATAGCAACTGGGACTTTTCCCCGAGGCTGGGGAGTAGGAGCAGGAGTAGGAGTAAAAGGTTTTTACAGGAGTAGGAGTCAACATAACATTAAGAAAAAATATCTTACTCCGGAGTAGGACAAGGAGTAAGCCCAAAATGACCACTACTCCCCAGCCCTGCTTTAAACAGTTGATAATAGGTTCTGCTAGTTTTATTTAGACACAAATTTTGATATATCCTTTTTGATTTTGTAACCATGATGAGGTATTCTTTCTTTTCTGCAGCTGAAATAAAAGCATAGGGTTGAAACAGATGGCCCTAAAGGGGCAGCTTGATTCCACACCTTTGAACACTGTATCGGGGCCACAGCCTTGCTGGCTCAAAAAGAAGTGGCAGAACGCCACTCTATTTTGATCTGGCAAAAAGTCGGCTTTTGCGCTACAGCAGCAGCTTTTCGGCACTCCTGTGGCATATAAATATTGCGCTGCCAGAGCACCGTAACGCTGCCCGCTGAGAGCAGCTTTGGGGCATGCGTCATGTAAACGTCATTCCTCCCTGCATCCCCAAAGCTGGTGTATTGTGCCAGTCTGCTTTGCTCCATAGTTAACTTAGGGTTGATAGGTGTTCAGTTACTGGGCTGTAACTAGATTAGATCTGAAAAAGGTTCCCAGTTTCACTTATCAAAAACTCGACAATGTATCACAATTCAGAAATTTGTCTCAAGCCCAGTAGATCTTATATGTTAGACCATGTTTGCTACAAAGTCTCTTAAGTTGTCTGTAGTGCAGTAGAACTGATACTGCTACAGTACTTATGTTCTTTAATATTTTGAGGGTTGCTCAAGAAAACGTTTGCTCATGAAGAGCTGGTTTGAATATTGAATATACAACAGGTTGTGGGGATGTTTTTGCATCCTTTATTCCACCTATAAAAGAGCATGGCTGTGTTTGTTCTTTTTTTCAGACAGGCGTTGATTTAATGAAAGATAACATGGCTCTACAGAGAGTGAGGGAAGCCTCTGAAAAAGCGAAATGTGAACTCTCTTCTTCAGTCCAGGTGATCAACTCACGCTACCATTATGTTTTCATATGGATCCTTTCCAATATTGATTCCTGGATTTCTTTAGTTTGAGAATGATGTAAAGCTGTTGCTCAGTCCCATTGTAGCACTTTAAAAGCAAACTGTGAAGTGTCTAGTGATCCTATAGATGTGCTTGGTGCTTTGGCAAGATAGTTACTTGTTTAAGTTCTGTTACATCTATAACATGAGAGCTTGGACTAAGGTTGATAGTAACATGTGCTACTTTTGATTAAGAAATGTGGACATTCTTGATTTTACTTGAGATTGCTAAGAGCAATTATCAATGGATCAATCAGATTGCTAGGGACATTGAGCACATTTAATTCCCCTTCCCAAAACTGGTACCTTTGAGAATAGTCACTGAAGTATTTATTCCACTTTAACAGCTATAATAAATGCATTATAGTTTGAAATTGCATTACTTGCATGGAATGCACAAGAACAACAAAGTAGATGCTTTATAATAACATTTATTTATAATACCCTTTCCTCAAAAGGACGGAACATCAAATATATATAATATAAAATGTACGACAAAACAAGACACTATAAAATACTAAAATAATATATACTGAAAACAAACTCCTTATCAGTCACTACCCATCTTGGTCACCTTAGGCACACTCAGCAACTCAGTCAAGCAAATTGAAAAGGAAGGTCTTCAACCCTTTATGAAAGCAAGTGAGAGCCTTCTCCAGCCAGAGGTGCAAAGGAAGACTGTTCCACAAATGTGAAGCCAGATCTTGAAAGTCTTGCAGCCTTCATAGAGCCATATGCATTAGTGGAACTGCCAATAATCCTTTGCTTGTAGATCTTAGATTCTTAGATGGTACCTTTGAAGATCTGATGAAAAGTCTACTGCTGTTCCAAGAAATTTGGTTGATAATTTCTTCCTGCATTATTTCTAATACTTGATGTTCTTTGTATTGCAGACAGACATCAACTTGCCATACCTTACAATGGATGCTTCAGGACCAAAGCATTTGAATATGAAGCTGTCTCGCTCTCAGTTTGAAGGGATTGTAGCTGATCTGATCAGAAGGACAGTTGCACCTTGCCAGAAAGCCATGCAAGATGCTGAAGTCAGCAAGAGTGACATTGGCGAAGTTATCTTGGTTGGCGGTATGACCAGAATGCCAAAGGTATACTAGATTCCCTGTGACTTGAGATACTTGAATCTCATCATCCTGGAGCCAATGTGGTGCCCTTTGGACCTTGCCTGGCTCTTAAAAAAACAGCAAAAGTTAATGAAATGTGTTAATCAGTGGAGAGGGTTGGTGTAAAAGTCAGTATTACCCTTGACACAGTGAAGCATATGTTGTTTTTGTAACTCTTATGCATGAAATATTTTGTTACATCTGAAATCTAAGTAGCTTTGATATAAGGTTTTCATTCTCAGATTTAAGGGCTGTTTGGAGGTTTTTAGCTACTTTCAAGTACCCTTTTCTGTGCTATGTGGAAGGATACTTCAAAGAGCTCTGTATGAGGGAAAGGGTAAAATACCCTCTTTTGAACATTCTTCAGTCTGAAAGCAGGACCTATCCCTGATTGTAATGTAGATGGAAGAAAAGCATTGACATCATGATAATGGAAACCCCTGTTTTCAAGCTGTCATTTTCTTTTTAGATTTTCTCACATCTATTAAGTTTCCTGTTACATTTTTTGTTTGTGGATAAATGTTTTGACCACACTGCTCTTGCCATATGTCTGTCTTGCAAGGTTCAGTCCTAGCACTTTGCAAAATATAATTATGTAAAGGTAGCTATGAGGCAAAGGGACAAAAATCCCATAAGGTTTTCGGCTGGGTGCATATGGGACAGCTGTGTTTGGCTCCTGTGAGATATGATGCTTGTCTTGCACAGCAAATTTCAAGGCTTCTGCTCCTTATTGGTAATAGATAGCAGTGTACGTTGTATATTGCCACAACAGGAAGATACTGGCAATTTGTCTGTATTAGTGGTGTGTGCCTTCAAGTCGTTTCTGACTTATGGCAACCCTAAGGTGAGCCTTTCATGGGGTTTTCTTGGCAAGATTTGTTCAGTAGAGGTTTGCCGTTGTCTTCCTCTGAGGCTGAGAGCATGTGGCTTGCCCAAGGTCACCCAGTGGGTTTCATGGCCAAGCTGGGAATTGAACCCCAGTCACCAGAATTGTAGTCCAACACTCAAACCACTACACTACACTAGTTCTGGCAATTTTGTCAACTGGGAGTGAATTGAAATGGCATTATTGAATATTGTGTAACTGTTTCTGTCTGTATTACTGTTCTGTGTGTTTTTATTCAGGTGCAGCAGACTGTACAGGATATGTTTGGTCGTGCTCCTAGCAAAGCAGTTAATCCTGATGAAGCTGTTGCTATTGGTGCTGCCATCCAAGGAGGTGTCTTGGCTGGGGATGTTACTGATGTGCTCCTGCTTGATGTGACTCCTCTTTCTCTTGGAATTGAGACTCTGGGGGGTGTATTTACTAAGCTGATCAATAGGAACACAACCATTCCAACCAAGAAGAGTCAGGTGAGAAGGACAGTGATCTGAATATTGCTTTGTCTAAAATGTCCTTTGGGTTCTTTTCTGTACTTTTTCACTGTATTTCTTACCCTGCTTTATCCTGTACAGTTGTTCACCTAAGACCAGAATGTTTCTCTGTTGAACTATTATTAAAGGCATATTTATCCTGCTTTGCAACTGAAAAGCTTGCAGAATAGTTTGCATGTAATCAGTGAAAACCAAATCTTTGCTTTCAGGCATACAGCGTAAAAGAAACATCAGAAAGAAGTGGGAAAGGGTCATTCAGGCCAAATCCTAAAGTTAAATAGTAACTCTTGTAATCGGCTTTGGAGAGAGGACTGGTCCAGCAAATCTGGTCCTTTCAGCAGAAGTGGAGTGGTCTTGCTTATCATTTCTCTCTCGTTCTCTCTAACAGATTGGTGTTAGATGATAGGGTTTTGCTCATAACATTTAAAATAATCTGAAAATATGGGTTTACCACACTATAGCAGTAGCTTTTGACACCTGTATTCATGGCATAATCAGTAGACTGTGGCCAGTTATATTCAAGAGAAGCTCACATAAGATATGAGGTGGTGGCAAGGCTGACAGTCCACTGGGGATGCTGCCTTGTTTTACGGCTGTAAGGTAGATGATAGTTTTTCTGGAATTTAATTCTGTGTTTGTCTGTGTTTACTTCTCATATGCTAACAGGATAAAAAGAAATAAACTTATAGTCAAAACTTATATTTTGGCTTGATTGTCTTAAGTACTTTGTCTTTGCCTCCAAACGTTTAGCTATAGAACATTGCCACATAACACCACTGGTATTAAATATGTTTCTCTTCCATAGGTATTTTCTACAGCAGCCGATGGACAGACTCAGGTGGAAATCAAAGTCCATCAGGGTGAAAGGGAAATGGCTGCGGACAATAAACTGCTTGGCCAGTTTACTTTGGTATGTTAATGTCTGATGTGAAGGCATATTTTTGTCTACAGTAATAGTTATAAAACTGTGGAATGCCAGTTCACTGCCTGTTAGCTTGGCAAAACATCTCTGCAAAAAACCATAAACTCTTATGAAACAGTGCTGATAAGAGGTCCTCTTTTTTTAAGCCGAACCCTATAAAGTCACTAGTGCCTTCAATAATGTTCAAACTGCTGTTCTGTTATTTTTTTAAAGAATGCTCTAGCAGGTGTTGTCTGTCTGTTGTTTTTCTAATATAAATTGGAGACTCTACTCAAGTTGCATCTGTACCCTACTCAGGGGTGTAGTTACAGCACAAGGAGCTGTTTTGTACCAGTTTTAAGCATTGTTCCATCTAGATCAGTGTTGCCTTATACTTATTGGCCACAGTTCATCAAGGTTTCAAGCAGAATCATTCCAGTCCTGCCTAGTGGATACCTAGGGCCTTTTGAATGCCAAGCAAGTCTATTACCCCTGTCCTTCAGCCCTCCTTCAATATAGCTGTGGTCAACAAATGGGTTTTCTTTTGCTTCTCTTATGGTTTGGAACAAGACATGGCATTTCTGCCAGTTGCCATAGTTGTTACAAAGCTGTCCCTAATGAGCTTACGTAACTATGTTACCAGTTATATAGACTCTGAAGAATAGGGAGTAGATAGAGACTGTTGTAGCAGGCTGCTTTAGTAAATAATAAATTCAGCCACAAGTTCAAGCCTAGAATGCTCATAGCATCAAAGTTTATTAATAACTGGATCTCTTTAGCGTTATCAACAGAGTATTTTGTGATTCCAGGTTGGGATTCCACCAGCTCCAAGGGGAGTACCCCAGATTGAGGTGACTTTTGACATTGATGCCAATGGAATTGTTCACGTGTCTGCAAAAGACAAAGGCACAGGACGGGAGCAACAGAGTGAGTGCATGGTTATTTACTTCTTTAAAGAGGAGGATGGATGAAAAAAATGTGGTTGCAGTCTAGTGTTTGGGGGTAACCCATGAACACACACACTTAAAAGCTTGAGCAAAGGAGTAAATCTAGAATGAAGGTGTAGAAAATACCAGTGAGCCAAATGTGACCCTTGGGAACGTTACATTTTGCATCCTCTAAACCCAGTTTATATGGGGTAGAAGTGCTGAAAAATACAACAGAAAAGACTGCCACAAAAATATGGCAGCTTGACTTCCTTTGCCCTCCACTACTCCCCCCCCCCAAAAAAAAAATATTACAAGGGTCATCAGTTTACTTCTAGTCTTCCGCGAAGTGGCTGTGCAGCTTGCAGATGGCTGAGGGAATGCCTCCATTCCCTCTACGGTTGCCCTGCCCTATTCTAGAAGAAAGCTGCTTGTGAACTAGGTGATCATTTAGAACTGCACTTCCAATCTGAGCTTTCCTTTTTCTTGAAGCATTTGATGAGATGTCTGAAGTTTGGTTGCTGGCCAGTGACAGATTAGTGTGTGCTGTGATGCAATCTATCAACGCCTCATTCTGAAAACTTATGTGGAAGATTGATGACTGAGCACACACAGTTAGGAAGCTGGCCTGCCAGGTCTTTGGGAATACAGAATCTGTTCCTAATTATGACAGAGCATCTGAGGTGTTAGAAAAAGTTAGATTATGCAAGAAGGATGTGGTTCTTAAATGAAAGGCAAGCTGTCATTTTTTTAAAAAAATAAAGGACAAAACACACTAATTGTGGAGTTCATGTCATTGCTGCCTTCTCTTAAACTCCACATGTAGAACCAAGAATTCTGAATGCTTAGCCTTAGCTAGTTAGCACTAGCTGTGCTAACAATGTGCGGACACAGATAAATGTCTGGTAATTACATTTAAAATGAGATATATGCTAACAAATGCTTATCTGTTAACCCAGGGCAAATGGTCCCACTATGATGTCTTTCAGATGTGTTGGACTACAATTTACAGCCATGCTAGTTGGGGTTGGTAGGAGTTGTAGTTCAAGATATTTGAAGTGTACCATGTGAGGAAGATTGCCTGTGAGTAAACATTAAAACAAGGGTTGAAAATAATGTTGTGTAAACTGGATTTTTCCCCTCATTTCACATTACAGTTGTGATACAGTCTTCTGGTGGTCTTAGCAAAGATGATATTGAGAATATGGTGAAGAATGCTGAGAAATATGCAGAAGAAGACAGACGAAAAAAGGTAATGTTTATCAGGGTAAAATCTTTATTTCTAATGCAGCTGCATCTTTTATAAAGGTGGAGTTAACAGCTCTGATGCCAAATAAAAGTCAGCAGTTTATGTCTATGATAATTTTTGTGGTAAAACAGTGCAACTGCATATTGCATTCACTAATCTTGCAAAGTTTTTTTCAGACATATTGCAGAATAGTTACATAGCTTATAAATAGTCAGTTTTCTGTAAGTTACATGATGATGATTTTGGATTGAAAGTTTCCAGATTGTTTGGTTAGAGTATATGAGGTATATCCTACAACTTCAGCTGAAGTAGAGTCTTTTTATACAGACTCTGCTTCTGCTGAAGTTGTAGGATATACTTCATATACTCTAATCAAACAATCTGGCAGTAGTTCTCAACCTTCCTAATGTTGCGACCCTTTAATACAGTTCCTCATGTTGTGGTGACCTCCAACCATAGAGAAGCGGTGTCTTGGTTCCTAAGACCATCAGAAATATGTGTTTTCTGATGGTCTTCAGCAACTCCTGTGAAAGGGTTGTTTGACTCCCAAAAGGTTCACGACCCACAAGTTGCGAACTGCTGGTATAAAAGTACAAATAAGAATAGTATTTCCATTTCTATACCACTTCATACTGAACTAAGCAGTCTCTAAGTGGTTCACAACGCGTAAGCCATTTGCCTCCAACAAGCTGGGTAATTATTTTACCGACCTCCGAAAGGATGGAAGGTTGAGTTGACCTTGAAGCCCCTCAGGATTGAACTCACAACTGTAGTAACACCAAGTCTGCTCAAAGCCAAAGCTACTAACAGTAGCAGATCTCAAAAACCTGGGGGAAACAAAACAGATTCATGAGGACACTATTTTTTTATGAACAGAAGGACTAGCTGGGACATTGAATGAATTATGTAAAGCTGTTATCATGAAAGATTTCAGTCTTTGCTATAGCATGTCTTCCCACTTGAGTATGGTACCTTTTCTGTGAAAAAATCGGTGTGAGTGCCATGACAATACAATGTATCTGTGGTACATCTGTTATCAGTAGGAATGTTTTTGAAAAACTACAGTCTCCTCACTATATGTAGTTGCTGTCACCAAAGTACATTAAGACTACAGATTTTCAGTTATGAATTGAAAATACAAACTGCTTATATCACATAGTCTATATGGTCTACTTGTAAATAAATCTTATAACATATAAACATTACAATCTGTTAGCACATGCCTCCCACTTTTATTGAGATACTATCATCTTTTTGCATGGCAGTTTCTGCATGGCAGGGGGTTGGACTGGATGGCCCTTGTGGTCTCTTCCAAGTCTACGATCCTATTCTATGATTCTGTTAGGTTTTTCACAGTATGTTTGTGACCACATCTTGGCTACATGATTAGGAGTCATGTAGCGTTCACATTAGTAACTTCAAGGAAGCATAGAGCAGTTTCCAATAAGTCTGCAAGTAATGTTTAGTTCTTTCCAGTCCCCATTGACATTTTAAGGGTTTTGCATACTTATCTTATCAGTGTTCTTTTTTTAGGAACGTGTTGAAGCTGTGAACATGGCAGAAGGAATTATCCATGATACAGAATCCAAGATGGAAGAGTTTAAAGATCAGCTGCCAGCTGATGAGGTTGGTATCATTTGATTCTTTGTGATAAAAGCAATTATCGATTTGTTTCACTCAGTGGACATAGACTTTGGGCCGGAACAGACTGGCATAAAAAGCTGGCTTCCAGCCAGCTTGGGATGGAGCGCACGGACGTGGCCCCAAGATGCCTGGAAGCTGGCTTCAGTCCACCCAGCTTGCCACACATGGTCTGGCTTCTGGGTGCCCCGGCAGCATGGTGTTTATACACCACACGTTGCCAGAGCACCTTAAAGCCAGCTTCCAGCTGTGGTGGCGGGTAAAAATCTGGCTTTTTGCTGTGACAGCTTCAAGGCACATTGAGGCTGTGCTGTGCAGTTGCTGTGGCCTCAATCCACCTTTGGAAGGGGTGGCTTAAAACTGCCCTTTTGGGGTGGTCTGTTTCACCCCAGAGTTCACTTGTTTGCTTGCTTTATTCAGAACCTGCACAACTTACATTTCGGAAGATAGTAAGTAAGCTATCATAATGAGAGAAGCTTTTAAACAACCCATGCTCTTTATAGCAACCCCAGAAAATATAGGTAATAATATATATAACTATATGAATATTCAGGTATGGGGTTCTATCCCTTATGTGAAGAAGTAATGCTGAAAAAAGCAGACTCTTGATTATCCAAATGTATGTGTGTGGAAGGGGGGGACTTCACAGTATCCAGTACTGTTCCATTAACAGCTAGTGATGTCACTTGAATTCATATCATCTACCTAGAATTTACAAACCTTGCTGAATTGAAATCCTCACTGCCAAATACAAGCCAAGCATTAAAATCTCAAACAATTTTCTCCACCTAGTTGCTAGTTTTGCTACTGCTCACCTAATGAAGGAAGATAAACACTTCCCTCCCCACACACACCTGATAATGTTACAGCTAACTAGTTTTGCCAGTGCACTTGGCTTGCTGCTGTCTAAAAATTAGCTGAAGCACCAGTGATATAGAAAGCAATTTAATTTTTTTATAATCATCTTCCACTTCCATATGCTCTCCAAAGAAATAATACTGAGTTACATAGGATTTCCAGACAATCACTCATCCAGGTACATGCAAGAGTTTTCCTGCCTCTGTTCAGCAAGAACAGACTCTGTTCTGTCTGGTTCTCACTAAGGTATTCAATCTACGGTGCCACTTTGGACTAAGTATGGGGTTTAGGTGATTGAGGTTTCAATCCAAACACACTTGTTTGTAATATATTGAAAACAAGCGGGTTGGAATTAATTGTACTAGTCTTTCTTCTTGGCTTGTTTTCCCCCCATTTATGTGGGGAAGTTTTGTTTTGTTTTTTGGGAGGGGAATTCAATCACATGAGTCCTACCTGCAGTCCAGGAACAGACTGACTACCCTAGTGAAACGAAGGCCATTTTCTGTCCTTGGTACTGATAGGGTGCTGCTTGCTATGTAAGTCTAATCTTGTGTGTATCGCCTTCAGGGGGAGGGGGGAATTCCTCAACACCCTTCATCCAGATCAAAGGGAACAAGTAGTACTATCCCTGGGTAGTAGCCAATAGAGACATAGGTGAGGCCACTGTTATGATACCATGGTTGGTCATCATGATTCACTTCAGACAGCATCTTCAAAGGCATCTAAGCCACCTGCCCTGTGCTTTAGATGTATGAAAGTATATGTGGTACAAGTAGTCCCTTCTGTATAGCCCATTCTGAGTTCCCGAATTAGGAATTGGGGTGCAGGGAGAGTAGGAGAGCAGAGAAACTGGCAGAAGATACAGAGGCTGATGCAAAGCTACATTCTTCTTTGTGCTGCCATTCCCAAAAGCAGCAGGACAGCAAAGTTGTTCTGGAGTAATTCTGCAGGACAACAGAGTAGTAGATTTTAGTAATCAGCAAGAGAAGCTACATAAGGAGCACCTCACTACTGAAAGTGTGAATTTGTTACGCTTACACTGACTTGAAGAGACCCCAAGATCACAAGACTTGCTAATGTCAGCAGTGTACTTTCCTTATGTGTTTATTGACCCATGGGTGCAGACTGTGGCTTCATAGTCTTCCTGGTTTACTTGATTTAGGTTGCGATCTGCCTTTCACAGAGAATAAAAATAATTATAGGCATGCTTTCTGACTGCTTTTTAGTGCAACAAACTGAAAGAAGAAATTGCAAAAATGAGAGAGCTGTTGGCTCGTAAAGATAGCGAAACAGGCGAGAACATCAGGCAGGCAGCAACCACCTTGCAGCAAGCATCCCTGAAACTTTTTGAGATGGCCTATAAGAAGGTAAGAAAGCAACATGTTGAAAATTTGGGTGGGCAGGGGAAAAGGGGGTAGTTTCAGAGTCAGAAGGGTCTGGGCATGTGATCTTAAAATGGTCAAAAGAGTAAAGGAATCCAAACACAACCAAAAGGTAAAAAAATGTTAAGAGATCTACTATTGGGCACTGCAAAAACTCCTCTGACTGTTAAATGAGGCCATAGCCGACCTTAGGAATGATGGAAAAGCTTCAGTAAACATTTGCTTGCAGTCACCAGTTTCAGATTGATGGGGAGCTAACTACTTATTAACGTAAACATAAATGTTTTCTTCATTTATCTCATTTATGCTGTGTAAACATCACATGTCAACTTTTGACTTTTCTTCAACATCACAGGACCACTTTCACTTCTGGCTAAATGATCTTGTGGGTTAAATTGTACAATCATTATCTAAGTTAGATTATGTTTTTTGAATCAATTTTCCAATGAAAGACTGGTCCCATGGGTGGTACAGACTTAATATGTATATTTGGGAAAGCTTACTTTATTTACGTATTTATTGTTTGGGTGCAAACATGATTTTCAGTCCCTGAATCTGCTTGATTCTGATACATACATTGAAGGGGAGGGAGAGATCATGTGTATATAGTTAATGGGAATCATGTTGCCCTTGTTGAGGGGTCCCTTGCAGTCCTCAGTTCTACAAACCGGATTTAAAACAGCAATAATAAAAACAAAACAAAGGGGCCATAGAAGCACCTTTTGCAGCTGAAATTAGCCTCTGGTGAGTGTACCTTTAAAACTTTCTTAAATTAAGAAGAAGTGACTTAGTTTTTGCTAATCTCCCTAGCACTACTGATATGGGATTGGGAGGTGCTGAAAATGGTTGTGATCCTTAGAACATATCTAATGTTGATAATATATCTCTGAAGGGTGATCAGAGAAGTAAACTGTTTCCCATCTGAAATGAAAACAACTTCCCTACCTTCAGTATTGGAGAGAGAAAGTGAGACTGTTCTTAGCCAGTAGCTATGTTAGGTGAAGTTTTTTTTAATTAATCACCTGCCATAGCCTCATTTGAATGTCTGTGGACCCCACCCCACCCCCCTTCCCCTGGTTTCATCTCAGGACATCATCCAGGTTTGTGGTGTGCCTTCCATTCATTTCTGACTTATGGCAACCCTATCACGGGGTTTTCTTGGCATGTTTCTTCAGGGGGGGGGTTGTCATTGCCATCATCTTGATGCTGAGAGTGTGTGACTTGCCCAAGGTCACTCAGTGAGTTTCCATGGCTGAGCTGGGATTTGAACCCTGGTCTTCCAAGGTCCCAGACCACTACACCATACTGGCTTTGTGCAGGTACCATGAATTTTAACATCAATTCAGAATTCCCCTTCTTTTCTCCTGAAGCCTCCCACCCCTCAAAAAACAAACAAAACCCAAACCATTCCTTTTCATAAAGGCTTGCTATGCTGATAAGGTCTCAGATTTTTGTGGCCTTCTGGTGGTCCTAATAAAAGTGTTACATTGAAATATTAAAAATAAAACATATTATTATATTGGATTATGACTCTGGAGAGCAGGGTTTGAATCCCAGCTTGGCCATAGAAACTCACTGGGTGGCCTTGGAGGTTGGCAATGGTAAACTCCTTGTGAAGAAATTTGTCAAAAAACACTATGATAGCTTCACTTTAAGATTGCCATAGGTTGCCATAGGAAATGACTTGAAGGCACATTAACAACATTGATATGTACTTGTGACTTTTTCTTATGGCCAACATGGCTATGTTGGCTTTTTTATAAAAGTTTAGAAATGTCTACAAATATAATCCAGATTCTATAAATTGTATAAATGGTCTTTCTCATTATTCAAACCCCAGAATATTAGTAAAAGACATCAGGCAAGCCAAACCACTTGAATTTCTTCATAAGAAAGTACATGAGTGTGATTGTTCTAGCTGGCCACTGAAGTACTCTGAAGTAACATCTGTTAACTTATTGCTCTGATATCCTTTATCAGGAATTCTCTCTACTTGAAAATATGGCTTACAGACACATTATCTGAGTCTTTAGAGATAATTCTGTTAACATGTAAATTTAATCAGTATAACTACAGACAGGCGAATTATGAACGTCAAAAAAATGACCGCCATTGCTGGTAGCTTTTTTAAAAAGGTAACGTTTCTGTGAGTGAATACATGGGAAGAATTTTCATACTGGCCACTGGAAGTAAATTTCTGGTAATTATGGGGACTTTATTTATGGACACTGCCAAGTAAGGCCCTTCTACTTATGCACATTCTCCTCTTTGCTGCCGTTTTGATACCTATTTGCAGTGTCTTTGTCGCTCCTCTTATGGGACCCTAGAGACTATGGCCAAAACCAGAAATGGGAATCATTCAACCATCCAGATGTAGTTGGTGGATTAGAGATGAATGCTGGGTTTTGCACTTGTAGTTCTGCCCTTTCATCATATTTTATCTTAAAAGAGTTAAGGGTTTTCTAGGAATATAGCCATCCCCTGTGATGGCTGCAAACACTATCTGTATATGTGCCTTCTAATGGCTTGTTAACGTATGGTTATTCCATGAATTTTATAGGATTTTCTTAGGCATGGTATATTCAGTTCCTTCCTCTGAAATACAGCCTACAGTACTGGGTATTCATTGGCAGTCTCCCAAGTATTAACCAGAGCTGAGCTGACCCTGTTTAGCTTCCAAAAATCAGACAGGATCTGGTATGTTTAGAGTATTTAGGCAATAAAGCAGTACCTCGTATCGAAGAGTCTTCAGAACTAATATCCATGATCACAGTTTAAAAAATAAAATGCTTTTCAAAATAGACCAGTCAGATGGCAGTTCTTGACAGAAGAAAATAAAAACTTCCCTAATACCAAAGCAGCTTGTTAGATTAGAAAGAATGTTATTGGGCCTCAGATTTGCTGCATTTAACACTATATACTTTTTCCCCCCCAGATGGCATCAGAGCGGGAAAGTTCTGGAAGTTCGGGGAGCTCTGGCGATCAGAAAGAGGAAAAGCAGTAACTTGCAGTCTTCCATAGATTGCAGCAGGAGGAGGACAATGTTCCAAAGCTTGGGAAGCAAGGGAACTTCCTGAGCAGCTGTGGGCAGACTTATGTCTTACTGTGTTTTTGCAGTATTCTATACATAATTTCCTGAATGTATAAATTTAGTGAAGGTGTCTACTTGTGTAATTATCATTCAACAGAAATCAATTAATGCAAGAAAACTCCCCAAGGTCAGTGACATTTTCAAGTGTGTCCTAAGGATTTGTGGAGTTCTTACTTCTGAGAAAGAGGAATAAGTGCAGCAGTAACTTCTGAAAGTTTAGGAACCATATCACAAATCCATGGTGGGGTGAGGATTCTTGATGCCTGCATGGTATGTTCCACCCTTAGTAACAGATACTCCTTTTGGGAACAGATTTCTGCTTCAGCATGAAGGGATATTAATGGGGCCTGGATTCAGAGGAGGCAGGGATTAATCTACTTTGGTAGAGAATATGCAAATTTGCACCTTAATTTAGTATCCTTGTCTAAAAGGAAATGGGTTGTTTTACTGTAGCTGTAACTATAAGTAAGGCTACTCCAAAGCACCATGTACTGCTTGTCTAGGCTTTTTGCTCTGCCCAGCATCTCTTCCCTCCTTGCAGAAGCACTGCTTCCTTATTAATAAAATTGTTCTTTCTTGGTCTAACTTGTAGAATTTTGGGGGGAAATGCACAACTCTCCTCTTTTCCCACCAGCCCATTTGAGGTGTCGTGTGACAGGTTTTGTGTGAGGATCCTGCCACTGCCGTACAGCTCACTTAGCTTTCTCCTCATGCTTTGTCCACCTTTTAGACAGGTTGCTACTGAGAAACACAGTTTCCATCCAACAATTTACATCTTTAAAAGCAGGACTTTTTCTGGTGTAACTGTTACCAAGTGATTTACTATGTGAATTTAGGCCCTGGTTCATTTGACATCTCTTCTGCAGCCATCCCTTTGCAAAGAAATACATGGCAGAAATGGTTGTTATAATTGTCCCTGCTAACAGTAAGCAAGTACCTACTTTTGCTTCACTACCTAGTAACAATTACAGAAATCAGCAAATGGTGTAAAACCCCTAAAATTTGTGTGTATATACTTGTGCAGGAGGAGGTGTTACATGCAGGTTTTCACTTGTCAATGTTTATGAATAGGTATGCCTTTCTTTCCCTTCCATCTGCAAACGGAACTATTGCATTTTATCTCGGGAGAAGGGGAAAAGCAACAGTAGCATTAAGAACAGCCACAGATACTTTCCGCTTTCAGGAGGAGGCCGCTTGACAATGAAGTAGATGTCCCACCTCCTGTGTCTGTGCACCTCAGTCTTAATGCATATTTGCTGAAATCAGTGGAACTCATTCCAGGAAAGTATAAGGATTCCCTGTTTAATTATACTTCTATCAATACTGACTTATAGGTAAGGTTTGTCAGCTTTACCTACTTTGTAAAGCCTAAAACATAGCCGAAGAAGAAGAAGAAGATATACTTTTCAAAGGGATTTTAGATGGGTAGCATTTTTGGAACATGCATAGCAAAAACAAATTGTAGTTGGCTGAGTACAGCAAATGCCTAACTTGAAAACAACAGACAAAGTCAGTGTTTCTCTCCTGAATTTTACTGAAGATCACAATGTAAATTAGAGATGTAGATAGGAAGCTCCTGTACTTCCTCCAAGCAGTTCAAGGCAGCATTTCAATTTATTGTTGAAAGTACAGATTGAGATCAGACATGTACCAAAGACCAGTTAATAGCTTTATTGTAGAACTGGAAGTCAAAAGCCAATTTCCTGATATCTATGCCTAAATCCTGACTTGCCTGCCTGTTTGTGCAATTACTGCTCAGAAAGCTTTCTTAAATGTAAAGGGAATAAAGTCTGGATTATGTGTTAAAACCAGTTCTTGGCTTCAGCAAGAGGAGATTTTGACACGTGGGGATCTGATTATAGTGCAGTGAGTTGCTTTCCCCATGGCTTTATCCCTTTGTCCTTCCATCCAGTGCTCCTCAAAATGATTTAAGTAAGTTTAGCTGTGCCCATGGATACCAGTACACCAAAGCATGTGATGGTTCCCAAAATTCAATTAAAAACAAACACATTCCCAACCATCCCCTCCATGCAAATAGGACTGGTCTTGGAGCAAACCTAGCTTCCCTCTGCATTATCTCAATGCTTGTGGGTTTAGGATGTTCCGAGGAGACACTTCCAGGTAACACCAGGCTTGCTGTACAGCCACTACAAGGGGAGGGAAAGGGATATAAAAATAACAGTTTACATTTGTTGTTGTGTATGTTCAAGAGGTTTCCAACTTATGGTAACTCCAAAGCAAACTTGTAATGGGTTTTTCTTGGAATGATTTATTCAGAAGTGTTTTGCCTTTCTCTGAGAGAATCTGACTTGCCCAAGGTCACCCAGTGACTGCTCTGGTCAAGTGGGGATTTGAATCCTGGTTTCCTGAGTTGCAGTCCAGTGCTCAAGAACAAATGTGATCTTTCCCATGAAAGCACCAACTGCAGTGATGGTGAACCTATGGCACGCGTGCCAGAGGTGGCACTCAGAGCCCTCTGTGGGCACATGTGCCATTGCCCCAGCACAGAGTTTGCCAGAGTTTCTTACTAGAAAGCCAGAGGGACATGGCACTTTACAATAAATAAGTGGTGTCTGGGTTGCAGTTTGGGCACTCGGTCTGTAAAAGGTTCACCATCACTGAACTAAGGAGTATCCATTATCTTGAGCAAAGCCCCATTTGCACCAATACTATGGCCTGATACAGGCAGGCCAAAATAAAGCTGCTTCAAGTCACTTTGGAGGTATGCTGTTTAAATGATACATGTGTCCTAAGGGTCCAGAAGCCGCACCAAAGCCACGCTCCAGTCCTAAGGATTGGAGTGCAGCTTTGGTGCAGCTTCCAGACTCTTAGGATCCATGCATCATTGAAACACCATACCTCCAAAGTGACCTGAAGCAGCTTTATTTTGGCCTGTCTGTATAGGGCCTAAGTGAATAACCTACAGACTGCATCTGTATCGATGTAGAATCTGGTTACATTTTATTGGTAGAGTATTCCAGTTCAATAAGTGGCACAAACAAGTTCATGAAAGGACATAATTAGCACTCATAAAAGGCTGAAATTTCATATTCAGAGGCAAATATCTCAGAATACTAGTTAATTTGGGATGAGAAAGAATAGGGGTGATATCTTCCTGCTCCACTCATATATTTCCAGGGAGCATCTGGCTAACTTGAAGAAAACCAAATGCTGGGCTAGGTGAGCCTTCTCTCTGACCCAGAGGTCTTGCTGCTCATTGTTTCTTAGAAAGGCTTATCTAAATGGCACACACATCTAGCATTAACTGTTAAACTTGGAGAGCGCATGTAGCATAGTGGTTTGAGAACAGATCTATGACTCCGAGGGGAGGGGCAGGGTTCAGATCACTTGGCCATGTAACCCTTAGCAAGATACACTCTCAGCCTCAGAGGATAGCAAACCTCTGAAGAAACCTGCCAAGAAAACGCTATGATAGGTTCGCCATAAATCAGAAATGACTTAAAGACACAACAGTAAAACAGAATGAGCATAGATGCTGCTGACTTGGATCCAGACATTCCTGGATAGCATGGTTCATCTGGACTGGTTTCAAACTGGCTTCTGGCCACCTTTTAGGACTGAAATGGTATAAGTCATTCTGGTGCATGACCAATATACACTGAAAGAAAGACCAGGTCAGGTGTAGCCCTGTTGATTCTTATACCTAAATGTCAGCTTTTTGTATCATCTCCCATGGCAACTTTCTGGATTGTCTAGCTATTAGAGGAACTGAGACTTCAGCTCTGCGTGAGAGGCAGAAACCAGATGATGCTGAGGGAACCTCTTGAAAACACTATGGAGTATGACAGGAATCTTGTTTTTCCCTTCATGCTGGATGTGGTTCACGGATGTGTGCAATTTTAATGTGACTTTATATGTTCTGCCTTAAAAAGGTAATCCCAGCTGACTTGAAAATGCTTATAGCAAATAGACAAAACTGCTCTGTTAGAGGCAGTTGCTCTGAAAACCGGCTGCTGAAGGACAAGCTTAATAAAGGATTGTTTCTCCATGTTTCATAGAAGCAGTTAATACAGTTGGAAACTGGATCCTGATTTGGGCAGTTCTTGCATCCATGGTTAGTAGAAATGGTTGCGAAAGGTACAGAGGCCCACATGCCTTTGAAAGCACTATGCAGTTAACAAAAGGAGGCCATTTTCTGATACTTGCAGAGAGACCATTGAAAGGCCTCTGTTGGGAAACCAAACCTTAGACCTGAGAGATTTTAGGGTACAATCCATTTTTTAAAAGATGGGCGGGCACCTTGAGGGCCCCCAGATGCTTTTGGGCTGAAATGCACATCATCCCTCACTGTTGGCTATGCCAGTGGTCCCCAAAAACTGTCCTTTAAAAGGGATTTTGAATTTCATCTCCCAGAAGCCTCAGCCATGTTGGCCAATAGCCTGATATTCTGGGAGCTGAAGTCCAAAAGCCCTTAAAAAGCAGTTTGGGGACTTCTGAGTTACGTTGATGGGAGTTACAGACACTGGATCCTCCATACTAATGAACACAAACAGTGGAGGGAGAGAAGTAGTATTGTTATGTGTTGCTGACTTCTTGTGGCCTTCAGGCAAACCTATCACGGAGGTGTTCTTGGGAAGGTTTCTTCAGAGGGGGTTTGCCATTGCCTTTGAGGCTGAGAGAGTGTGACTTGCCCAAGGTCACCCAGTGGGTTTCCATGGACAAGTTGGGATTTGAACCCTGCTCTACAGAGTCACAGTCCAACACTGAATCCATTAGTAATAGCCGTGTAGACAAAAGTTGCATCCACATTGGAGACATGACCCGGTTTGGCACTGCTGTAACGCTTTCCTGGCTCAAGGCTATGGAATTCTGGGAGTTGGAGTTTGTTGTGGGGCCCAACTCCCAGAATTCCATAGCCTTGAGCCACAAAAACTTAAAGCGGTGTCAAACCAGGTTATTTCTCCTGTGTAGATGCAGCCTAAGTTACCCATATCCGCAGCAGGCATCGCCCTGAAAAAGACAAACCCGGCCCCTTTAAAAATAACACAGAGAGAGAGCCACTGACGCTGAGGCAAACAACGCGAGAACCTGCGTGACCACGAAAGAGACTACATCTCCCGGCATGCAATGCGTGGTCACGATCTCGTCAGAGAGAAGCCAACCAATGGCGGCCAAGCGCTTTAGGGGCCGGCGACCAATCAGAGAAGGAGAAGTGTCGGAACGGCTTCGTTGGCCCCTCCCTCCCCGTGTGCTGGCTGTTCTGTTCTTTTTTTTTTGGAGGGGGACCGGAAATGATGTCAGGTGCCGCCCCATGTGAGTGAGGCGATTGCAACACATGCAGCAGCGCGGAGGAGAGGAGGAGGAGGAGGCGGAGGCGGCGGCGAGCGGGAGGGAGGGGGAAGAGCACCAGCAGGAAGGAGGAGAAGAAGAGGAGGAAGGGAAAGGGAAGGAAGCAGAAGAAGAAGAAGCCGGTTAGCTACGTCACAAGCGCCGTCGTGGGAGGAGGGGGGGGGGAGACCTTCGCTGTTGCTGCTGCCGCCGCCGCCTAGACAAGAAGGAAGAGGAGAAGGAAGGAAGGAAGGCCGGCGCGAGATAGCTAGCCAGGCGCCAGGAGGAAGGCGGCGGGCCTGAGGTGAGACTGGGAGCGCGCGCCCCTTGGGGCCCGTTGTGGGGGGCGTGAGACCCTGGCGGGGAAGGGAAGGGAAGGGGGCCTCGCTCGAGGCTCCTCATTGAGAAGGGGAAGGGAGCTCCAAGGGGAAAGACTTACTATACCTCTCTCTCTTAACCCCCCCTCTCTCCCTTCTTTTCCTCCCTCCCTTCTTTCTCCCCTCCCTCCCTCCCTCCCTCCTTCCCTCTCTCTTCCCTTCCGATTTTCACCCTGTTGTTGGGCGGCCTTGGCCTGATTCGCAGCCGCAGGAGGGGCGGCGGAGGAGGAGGAGGAGGAGGAGGAGGGAGAAGATGGCGGACGATCCCAGCGCTGCCGACAGGAACGTGGAGATCTGGAAGATCAAGAAGCTCATCAAGAGCCTGGAGGCGGCGCGAGGGTGAGGGCAAAGCGGGGCAGACATAGATATATACATATGATATGAAAGGGCCTAAGAAGCCGGGCGAGGTTTGGGCGAGGCTAGGATCTGGCCGTCCCAGGCCTCCTCCTCGCCACCGCCGCCGCCGCCTTGGTTGGAGGAGCCACGTGAGCCTCCTGCTCTCTCTCTCTCTTCCCCCAAAAAGCCCCCCAACGATCCACATGTGAGGCTGGTGTTGGCGGTGGTTGGCGCTCAAGGCCTCCTCGTCCATCCCAGGCCTGGTTTATGGCCCACCTCTGTGGCCTCCACTCCATTTCCTTGTATGGCGGGGCTTTGTGGGGGCCATAATACACTCATCCCTCCATATTTGTGGCACGTTCCATATGTTAATACGTCCTCTCTAGGAATCTCTAGGTCCTCCAATTCAACTCTATGGTCAACCCTCACCAAAAGTTGCACTGAAAGACCTAGAGAGGACTCTCCTCTAGGCCTTTGTAGCTCCTCCAGAGCAACTCTATGGTCAGTGTCTGTTGAACGTTGACCACAGAGTTGCCCTGGAGGACCTAGAGATTCCTAGAGAGGTGTCCTCTCAGGTACAAACATGGTGCTTTTGTTATCTGCAGATTTTACATATTCAATGGGGGTCTTGTGCCCTTAACCCTAGCAAATATGGAGGAACAAGTGTATATTAAAGTAAAGCCCCCCCCCTCCACTTTGATTCGGTTGATGCACATCTGCATGGTGTGTCTATGTCTGTGGTTGGGAATTGTAGTTTGTTGTGGCACCAGAGGACGCTCTCTCTGACAGAGAAGGCTCGACGTCCCACAAAACTACAGTTCCCACAATTCCATGCCATTGAGCCAGGGCAGTTAAAGCAGCCTCGAACTGGATTATTTCTCAATCAGGACCTTTGAAGACAGAAGAGCAAATACCACTCACTGCCTCCTCAGAGTATTTAAAGTGGCCTTATTGCAGCTGTTCCAGAAACCCAGTCGCAGTGGCCACCCCGACCCCATTTCCTTGTACAGTGGGACTTTGTGGGGAGCATCATATAGCAAAGTAAAGCTTCCCTTACTCCACTTTCAGGTGCATGGTCACGTGTGTGTGTGTGTGTGTGTGTGTGTGTGAACCAGATACTGAGTCAGGTCTAAGTTGAAGGTCCACAACACACTGTACAAATAATCCAGTTTGAGGCCTCTTTAACTGCCCTCAAGGCACAGTGCAAAGGAATTCTGGGTATTGCGGTTTGTAGTGGGCCCAGAGCTCTGACAGAGAAGGTTAAATGCCTCACAAAACTACAGCTCCCAGAATTCCCTAGCATTGATCCAGGGCAGTTAAAGCGGACTCAAACTGGATTATTTCTGCAATTTGTTTTGGACCTTCAAAGACAGAAGAGAAGAGCAGGTAACACTCACTGCCTCTTCAGAGTATTTAAAGTGGTCTCAGACTGAATTATTTCTGCAGTGTGTTTTGGACCAAAATCTCTGAGAGCAGCTTTCTCTTTCTTACACACACACACACACACACACTCTCTCTCTCTCTCAAATACACATCCCTAACAAGTTATATCCAGGCCATTTTAGGCATAGTGCTCCTATGGATCCCTGTCCAGGGGTAGCTATGATGGACATGTGGCAAAATACGGTAACACCCAAAATCCACAAAATAGTGATAGTTTTATTAAGCCAACCACAAGGAATAAAACACATATTGTAAGTTTTTGAAGCTCCACTGGCTTCTTCATCAGGGAAAGGCGTTTTTAAAAAACCATGCAGGAGGAGAAAATTTTAAAATGATTATGTTAGTCACAGGTCTCCCATTTTGTCAAGATGTTGGTGTCACTGTACTTCACAAGACATGTTTTCTTCACCTTCCCATGGGAGTGGGCTACCAACAGTCCACAGGTGAAGAGGGGGGGAGGAGGGGTTTTTATGTGGTGGAAGGTTTCAGCATTTATTCTTCAGATAGAAAATAAATGCCTGTATATTAGAGGTGAATTAGTAGCCAGTCCCCCTCCTCTTCTCTGTATTACACTTTATGAAGCAGCTGATTCAGAGTCTCCATGAAAATGTTTTCCAGCCTCAGTGCCTAGATGTAGAACCAAATGGATAGGTGGGGCAGCCTGCCACTCTTTATTCTTTGCCTTGTGATATCTCTGGCAGGGCTGTTCCACCTTCACAGAATGACATGTTGGGACTTGTTTGGCAGATAATCTTAGTGTGGAAGGGTCTTACATCAGGGAGAAAGTAGTTCCTTTGAATTCTGTGGCCAAGTTTGGTTGCTATATAAACAATCTGGCTACAAAGGTGCACCCCCATGAATTTTTTTCTGTTCTCATAGGATTTTGTTTGCTGATAACTATTTCTGCCCTTAACTTTTTCTTTTAAAGACAGGTGTGATTTTTTTAATCATTAGTCCCTTGAATGACAACTACAAATATGATTGTTGGGCGAGGGTGTTTTTTGGTAATCTTTGCTCTTGTGAAAGCCACCTGTTTTCCTAGCTCCTATTTCCCTTCACTTGCCCCAGTTCTCCATGCATTGGAAATAGAGAGCAATGTTTCCTGCTAGCTGGAGGACAGAGTACATATCTTTTCCCTCTCCATGCACAGAAGACTTCAGAGAGGGGAGGAATCTGTTTTCTCACATTTTGTTGGGGTTTGACAATATTTGGAAGCAGCAGTACGAATTCCCTTCTAAGAATCTAGGGAGACTTGATATGAAGTGGAAGTGACCCTTCTGTGTGCCAGAGATACTGATGTCTTTGCATGAATTCAGTTGGGATCACAAATAATTCCTCACCATAAAAGCTAACCAAACAGTGGACCCTAGTAAAAGGGATGGCTTAACCATAAATGCTTAGGTTGCTGAAAAGGCATAATGAGGTTGCTGACAAGCTGGTATCCTAGATTCATGTGGAAACTTTGTCTCTTTGTTGTACCTTATATAGTGTAATTAAATTAAATTTGCTACTAATTTTGTTTGTTCTTTGTAGGCTTCTGTGTAATTAGCTAAATCCATTTAATATGACTAACAAAGTAGGTTTGGAACAAGGTATATGAAGCATTCATTTTTGACTGCTGTTTTGCAGCAAATATTTGCTCTTTTTAAACATAAATGAAGTAAGTGTTTGATATCTGACTGGCCAGGCCATTTGACTTCAAACTCGGTAACTAAATATGTTTTAATGCAGGGGACAGGGGCCTTTTTTTCACACCTGTGTCAGCACAGGCCACATTGGCATGGCCTGGTGTAACTTAGAGTAATGCCACATCACTTCTGTTTTCATGTTCAGCCTTTTTTGTTTTGTTTTCTAAAAAGGCTTTGGGCCTGTGGGGACTAAACTGCTGTGTTTTAAACTAGTGTTGATCCATTTTGAGCAGGGGGGAAATAGTATCTCCAAAATTTAAAAGAAATTAGGGGCTTTAGGGACAGCACTTTCAATGAAAGCTTTATAAAATCCTAAGCAGGGAATCTTAAAAGAGAATCCTAACCAAGAGGGAACCAAAGTCCTGGGACTTAACTTTTTGAGGTTTTCTACCTCCAACAAAGGTAAAACTCTTTTAAATAGACTACAGTTTGACAAATTTCATCTATATAGCACCTAAGTGTTTTTCCAGATATAGCAATATAGGGACTCCTTGACAAATTGGATGTTCTGTGCCTACGAAAGGAGCAGTTAGCTTTGCCCAGGACAGGGACAGCTAGATCTCAAGAGAAGTTACTTTTCTGTTGCTAATGGAGTTGAAATTTCCTCATCTGAAATGCTTGGGACCAGACACTTTCTTTATTTCTGACTTGTGTGTGTGTGATTTTGGAATACATGTATTTGCATATATGTACATAATAGATTCAAGTGTAAACATGAAATTTGTTTATATTTCATATACACCTTATACACATAATCTGAAGGTACTTTTATACAGTATTTTTAATAATAAAGTTTGTGTACATTGAACTATCAGAAAGCAAAGATATCAGTATCTCAGCCATCTATCTATGTGGGCAATTTTGGTTTTTGAAGTATTTCGGATTTCATAATTCCAGGGAGGCTCAACCTTTATACCATCTTTTATTGCTCTTAGATGGCTAGGGAAGTGGCCTTTACCAGCATTAAGCTCCCTCAGTACCATCTTATCTGACAACATCTCAAACAGAATGTAGGCCTGTGACTCTTAACAGTGTCACCATTTGTGTCCTATATGATTTTTAACATCCTTGCCTTATGAAGAAGCCAGTGAAACTTCAAAAGCTTGCATGATGTATTTTGTGCTTTGGAGTTGGCCCAACAAAAGTATTGCTGCTTGTAGTTTTTGGATTTAGTACAATGAGTTCTCCATATTGGATGAGGAACTGTTGCCCAGCCAAGTGGTTTGTAATGCCTGGTGCTTCTTGAAGTTAAAGTCAAAATATGTGATGGAACCAGGGGATCTCCTCTCACTAGATAATGTCAGCAAAATGTTTTTCTTGGTAGTTTATGCAGTGCAATTCCTGTATTACAGTTTCTGTGGAAAGTTTGGGAGTGTTGGTTTTGGTTATTCTGCCCCTCTTCATTACAACTTTCTTATGACTTCAGATCAGTAGTTAAATCCTAATTAAGGTTTACTGGTCTGTTTTACTGGACACTACTAATGTCTAAGGTCTTTTTATATACTACACTAACATTCATCCTTCACAAAAGGAGTAAGTAGTTTATATGCAATATTAAGATGGAGAACATACTTGGAATCCAAATACTGGAGGAACATTCTTGATTCAGTTGTGTTGAAGCTAAAAAATACCTATTTGCTACATGATGGGACAGGAGAAAGGGGGAAATGCAATATTGAAATAAGATACTTCTCTGTTTCTGGCTGTTTCAATATTCCCAGGATTCCCCACTTGAAGGAATGGTGGACAGTGGAGAGCCATACATACTTCTTTTTTCCTCCTACATTCCTCTTTGCCCACTGAAAATCTGTCCTAGAAGGTTGGAGACCTTTGAACTGTATGTCAAGTGGCATGACAGAACTGGCAAAAATGGCCTCCTGTCTCACACGTGAATATTTGCCATTTCCAAGATTCTTTATCCCAGAAATGCCATGCTTGGGAATTTTTTGAGCTGGAAGAATTTCTAGATCCTAAATCAACTGGGATCCTTGTATGTGAATACCGAATTTTGATTGCCACCTCTTCCCCTCTCCCTATCATTACAAATGACTGGTGTTTGTATGTGAAAGAGACAGACATATTTAATATAATGTTTCCCGAGAGTCACTGAGGGGAAAAATAAATAGCAAATATGAAGCAGCCCATCTCACTGTATCCATTCATTATGCGCTTCTAGGAATGAAAACCCTCTGTGGAAAATTTCCTATCTTAC
>NC_056522.1:158421624-158493105 GCF_019175285.1 Sceloporus undulatus | reverse complement strand
ATCAATGCCTGAGGCTTCAGAACCTCAAAAACAAAGAGCTCAGAGTTATCATCCTGTATGGATATATGTTACTCAATCTCAGCTTTAGGGCCCCAATTAGTTAACAAAGGTAACTTTCCTTTCTAGATGAAAGGGGATGATTGTTTGGCTGACCAATACTGCATTGGTAATTCTGTTTCTCTTCTCACATGGAACCAAAGTCAAACATTTTGGAGCCCAAGTGCAGTGAAGTTGTATAGGCAATTATGGTACTGTTAAGCCTTGAGTTTTAAAAGTTGGCGAGAGCCAGCATGGTGAAGTGGTTTGAGTGTTGGACTAGGGTGCAGGGAGATGGGGATTTGAATCCCCACTCAGCCATGGAAACCTACTGGGTGACCGTGGGGAAGACACACTCACTTAGCTTCAGAGAAGGGCAAGGGCAACCCCTCTCTGAACAAATTCTGACAAGAAAAGCCCCTGATGGGTTTCTCCTTAGGGTCACTATAGGTCAGAAATGACTAGAAGTCACACAACAACAATGAGAGGGATTATATTTTCTGAAATCTTCAGGCAGTCTTTCATGGACTGTGTGCTGTCTGTAGGCCAAAAATTGCCAGTCACTAGCCTTATTTCTCATACTAACAACTGTATCTTTCCATTATCCTATAGTACTTTATAGAACACTTAATTCAGTTGTTGTTTGGAAGAGGCTTAACTGGCTCCTTTATTGGTTCCTAGTTTTCTTGCTAGTTACTATTTTTCTCTGAATTATTTTGAGACATTTTACATACATGAGGTGTAAAACTGACACCTTGTAGTCATTCAAAGTCTTCCCCCTCTAATATACATAATTTTTCACTGGTGGCGTAGTAGTTAAATGCCTGCACTGCAGCCACTCACTCATAAACCACAAGGTTGTGAGTTCAATACCAGCCAAGGCTCAGGGTTGACTCAGCCTTGCATCCTTCCATAGGTTGCTAAAATGAGTAACCAGCTAGCTTACACATTGCAAACTGCTTAGAGTCCTTAAGTGCACTGATAAGCAGTATAGAAATGTACTTGCTGTTGCAATAAAAACATAAATACAATCACAAACACATTTATTAATTATTTATAAAATACAGACAATAATAACAAAATAGCAAAGCAAACTAGACCAAATTATTTAAGCAAAAATAAACATACAATACTGACTCGCCCACCTGATGGACATAATATCACTATTATATCACTAAATACACTTTTATTTTCCAAAATTAAACCTAGCTTTGTTACAAACGTGTATTGTATACTTCCATAAAACCTGATCACTGATAAGGGTGGAACTGCAGACACTTCTTTTGAAGTAAAGAAACCAACTACAATCAGTATGCATGCTGTTTTAATGTCCAAAAAATTTATGGGTTTTACTCCTATTCACAATGCAAGGCAGGGATAGTAGAGCCTGAAATAAAAATTCATCTAGTCCTGTGATCCTGTGCATTCCTGTAACTATAATCTGGAATTTAAGTATGTTAACAGGATTGTTTATTGTGTGCCTTCAAGTCATTTCTGATTTACAGTGACCCTAAGGGAAATCGATCACAGTGTTGTCTTGACAAGATTTGTTCAGACGAGCTTTGCCTTTGCTTCTATCTGAAGCTGAAAGAGTGTGATAGGTTTTGTGGCTGAGCAGAGATTCGAATCTTGGTCTCCAGAGTCATAGTCCAACACTCCAACCACTAAGCCACGCTGCCTTCCCACCTCCCACTTAAAACCATTTAATAGATATGAGAAACCTATCCCATTCTCCAACAGATGCTCCTCTGAATCAGCTCATCTTCTGATTCTTATATTTATCTGTTAAAAGAATGGGTACAATGATTCATGGGAAAGTACTATTGAAATGACTTCTGTTTTCTTATTAATTGAGTTGACCTGACTGAAACTTTCAACTTGCCCCTGGAATCACTTCTGGGGGGAAATTGAAATAGTTTTCCTTCCCATTTATTTTCCACTACAGGCTTAATGTTTTAATTCATTAATAATGGAAAGTCAGCGGTACAACAAAGACAAGAATTCCTTCATAACAGGGTGGCCGTACATTAGTTTGCCAACAAACTAAAATCAGCCTAACCCAGATCTGTTATGCTTCCTAAGATTCACATGAGTTCTTCTTATGGTTGGAATCCAGTTTAATTACACCAGCATGGACAGTGGTGCAAAAGGCAGAAAACTGAAAGGTCATCAGAGTCATGAAGGAAGTAAAGCATTGGAGAAGTAAGAAGTAAGCAACTTTGAGCTGACAAATTTTGTTAGCCTTCCCTTGCCACCATAGCACAACAGTGGGGAAAGTGCAGCTGTTAGGACAATATACAGACAGACTTCCAGATATTCTGTGGCTAAATACATGCTGTTGTTTAGATTTAAAGTACTGGTTAAGTCTTCCTTATCCGGAATTCTGAAATCTGAAGTTGTCCACATGAATGGCTGAGACAGTGATACCACTGCTTTCTGATGGGTCAGTGTAAACAAACTTAATTTCATGTACAAAATTATTGTTTATAAGGGATATACAAAACAGAAATAAATTGCTTGTTTAATCTTCTGATCCATCTCCAAGATATATTATTATGCACAGTATATGCAAATATTTCAAAATCCAAAATGCATCTGGTCCCAGGTGTTTTGGATAAGGGAGATTCAACCTGTATAATGATATGAGATGGTTTTCTGAGACAAAATGATGGGAAAGGAATTTTATATATGTAGAAGCTGTGGTGTTTCATAGCTGACTTCTTTCTACATAGCTATGTTTTCCTGATTGGTCAAAATTTACAGTAAAATGTATGTAACAATTGTTTTATGTAGTACAAAGGTGGTATTTTTCCCTGTTAGAATAGATGTAAAGTTCCGGTTTTGTTATGTCACAGCTTCCCTTTTTAAAACTGACCTTTGAACATGTGTGTGCCTACATGGAGTTAAAGGAGACAAGTTAGTTAATAGCTGGTTTTTTATGACACTAAGCCTAGAGATTCTTGGTAAATGATGCTGCATGGAATAATTCCTGTTCCTAGCTCCACTTGCCGCTTTTATGAACCAGTACATCTCTCATGACTTTGACTGGATGTGCTGAACCTTGGACTTTATGCACACATTATGTTTTACTGCTAGGATAACAATCCTCCCCACAGCTTTGGTTCTTGTCATGTTTTAACACTTAAAGCCTCAAATTTTATAGATACACTGGGTCCAATTTACTATAATCATTGTGTTTGAGAACATTACTACAGTATCTAGAATAAAAAATGATGATTATTATTTGGGCTTAACAGTATGATCATTCCTAATCTTATCAACTCTTCTGTCCATTAAGTTTTTCAGTAAACAATTGTTCCTCAACACAAAATTTAGCTTGAAGAGGAAGCTTCAAAAATAAAATTTAAGATTTTAGTGACCAGCTCTACAAGGTCCATAGAAATTAAGAAAAATGTTCAAGGCATAATCCTTTTACTAGTCTCATGTAACCCTTTTTGGTTTTTGACCCTTTGCAACACATTTTTCTGTCCAAAGTAGAAATGTTTTGTTGTGCTTCCTACTACAAATGTTTGTAAGTTAATGAGACACAGTTTCATTGTTTGTTTTGTCTGGTTAGCAACTACCTAACTGCAGCAGTTAAATTCCTGTTATCTGGATGACTTCAAGGAATGGTGCTACAAAGGTGTCCTATTGGGGAGGTCACAGTTCTGTATTGGTCTATATTCATTATTGATATATAACGGGAAAGGCCACCTGATTTTGGGAATCTAGTATTGTCAGTATATAAGTAGTGCCTACCATCCTTCTTCTTTGCCTCTTCTAATAGGCAGAGAGGAGTAGATTTGTACTACCCATGGGTAGATAGAGGGCAAATTGCTGAAGAAGTTGTACCTTCTGGTAACACCTACCTCTCTTCTTTTAATTTTGGTATTTTCTTGGATTCATCCCAAAACATGGAGGTCCAAACTTTAGCTATAGAAGTGCATTTGCATGGTTTTTTCCAATCTGATATGTAACTATCCAGTGGAACAGAAGAATACTATCAATTTAACACTTTGTTCTTTTGTTTAAAGAGTGAAAGTAAACCCATTTGCTAGAAGCATGTTGACAGCATGATTTTTAATTTCACTCTTCTGTAAAATAATATAGCAACATCTAGATGGAGGACAATGCCATCATGTGTGAAAGTGTGTACCAGCAACACGTCTGTTTCTGAACACAGTTTAAAGCTCATTCTAGAAGGCCCTACAAAACATGAAACTAGGCTGTCTTCCCTATGAAGGTGCCTGGGTTTTGTCTTTGGTGGAATCCCTTGGTTCCACCACCATCAGAGGTATATTGGGTTAGGAATGGAAAGGCTAAGTGTCTCACAAAACTACAGTTGCCAGAATTCCATAGCATCAAGCCATGGCAGTTGAACCAGATTATTTCTGCAGTGCAGATGCAGCTGTGCTTTCTTAACCCAGGCTATAAAACTGTGCCAAGGGAGGCAAGGCTGATGTCCTCTTTTTTGTCCTCTTGCTTTTAGATATATTTATTCAAATGCCTTTGGCATTTTAAAATGACTGGCTGTTGAAGGAAGATCCTTCCCCGCCCACTCATTTTTATTGTTATGTTTGATTTTTCCTTATATTTTTGTGTATTATGTTTCTGTTTTATTTGTTTTCTTTTTAAATGTATTTATATATTAAGTTATTGGTTAGCTGCCTTGAATCTATTTGGCAGGAAAAAAGATAAAAATTTAATAAATGAATACATACCAATTGAATTCTGGACACAAGTCAGGCTAGCGATTCTGATGCTTTGAAGTGTTCACATCTACAATAAGGCTGCCTTGAGAGGAAGCTTGCAGAGTGGTTGAACAAACTGGAATGTGTTAATCTGAGCAGGAATTTCTCCAGGATCATAATAGCCAGAGGATCAGTGTTTGGACTGATTTAGAGCTGGGGAATTTTACATCCCATGCTTAGAGAAGACAGAGTAATGCATACCTGCCTAATGCAATGAAGAAGTGCGTCCTACTGCCATCTTGACTTGAATAGAGCTCCTGTTACATTTTGTCTGGTTTGCTGAGGGCCTAGTCTGAGCAGCTGAAGTAGGTACTGTACTAACTTACCTTTCCATAAAGTTAAAAAAAAAATCCACAATGGTTTCTCCTTTGAAAAGATTGTCAAGTCATGTCTGATTATAGGGAGCGGTGCTCATCTCTGTTACAAAGCCAAAGAGCCAGTGTTGTCAAAGACAACTCCGGTGACCCTGTGGCTAGCATGGCTGCACCAAACGCTGTTACATTCCCACTGAAGTGGTACCTATTTATTTACTTGCACTTTTACATGCTTTCAAACTGCTGGGTTGGTAGAAACTGGGACTGGTGGCGGGAGCTCACTTCGTCATGCAGCACCTGGACCTTGAACTGCCAACCTGCCAGTCTTACAGTTGTCAGAGTAAGCATATTTACTATTGAGCCACCATGTCCCTACCCTTCCATACAGGTACCAGATTCCCTTATGATGCTTTAAGCATTCAGTTGGTACTGGAGTCTATCTGGCGTCTTGTTAGAAGCTTTTTCAGAATCATAGAATCACAGAGTTGGATGCAGCTTTCAAATTAACCCTCCACAGCCAGTAAATAACCCTCTGTGTTCTTCGCGTTCCTTAAAATATTATCTTTTACACAAGCAGTTCTGGCATCTTATTTTCTTGAATAATACATTAGAACAGATAAGAGGAAAGTAATTGGGGATTTCTTTATTAAAAAAAATATCTGGATGATGTCCAGTACAGTAGCAAAGGTTTCCAACTCTCAGTTATTGATTGATAGGATTTCGGATTTCCTTCACCTAAAGTATATTTCTAAATTTAAAAGGTTTTTTATCGGTATTTGGGGAGAAGAATCCAGCAGTTGATTTTTTTGTGAAGGGACTGTTGATTCCATTCATTTCTGGTACACAAAACAAACTCCTAAGCTTATAATTTTAAAAGACTTAGTAATAAGGCTATGGTTGATGAATCTTAAAATAACAACTCAAAGCCAACAGCTTGAGCCCATCTAAGCTGGAAAACTAAAAGTCTTGGGATACAGTAAACATATTTGAGTGGCAGTGTGTGATGCTTCCTAGATGGTCTCTTACGAAGATTTGCCATTTCATGGTTATCTGCTGCTGTTTTCCGTTTCTCTTCAAATGCTCACTATGCTTCTCTTTCACTTATTGTATGAATTGGCTGGTCAATTTCATATGTTGGAATGAATGCATGCATGCATCTGACCAATTGGTTAATTCAGTTTCATGTGTAGATAGTAGATTAACATTTCCTTGGTTACACTCCTGAAGAGTGAAAAGGGCTGAAGTATGCCTTGGAAAGACTGAGATGCCATTTTACTTACCTTTTTGGCAGGTTGGGAAGACCCTGGGCTGCATTGATCTTTGCTGATTTATCTGCAAATAAATGAAGCAGTAGTAGCCTCCCAAGAGAGGCTTTAAGGTACCCCGAGATTTCCTGAATTCAGGCGTGGAGAAATGCCTGCGGTATTGCCATTGTTGAGAAAACATGGTTTCATTACTGTACCATAATCCAATGAGAAGTGATGATTAGGGTAATGGATGACAGATGTGGTTATATCACATGCATAGGGAGAAAACAGGGAGAGTCATAGAGCTGGAGGAGACCATCCAGTCCAACACCCTGCCATGCAGAAATATAGAATCAAAGCTCTCTGGTCTCTCTTTTAAAAGAATGCCTGCCTGTCCTGTATATGATTGAATGTGTACAGTATGTCCTTTCACATATAGGAACAACTCCAGTTTTAGACCAGAGGGAAGAATCATGCCCTACCTACATTATATAAAGGTGAGTGGTTGCTCATTGAGTTCCACAGAGCCATAAGAAAGCATAAGGAGGTAGTTGCCTAACCAGTAGGTGTGTTCTAGATCAGGAACCATCAGAATTTTCTTTAAGCTTGTATATCCTTGTGCTGTTGCTTACTTCCTGTAAACTGATCTATGCCTCATTGTCCTTCTTGACACTGAGTGTTTTTTGAAGAACATTCATACTTGAGAACCACTTCATTAAAAAAATTGAAGTGCGTCTGATTTCCGGTCTGGATATTTTACAGCAGGCTTTGAAAATAAATTCAGTCATGTCTAAATAGTGATATTTGAAGTTTCTTAAAGAAAATGCAACCAGAATTAATTGTAATGAACTTGTAATCAGCCCACAAAAGTTTCTGACCTGCCATACCTCTTGTCCTAGCTGTGTGTAGCCTGTATTTCCATGACTGGAACAGAAGTAATGACTTCCCTCTTCCATCCCAACATGGAGGTACACAGTGCCAGCAAGCTGATAAAATATATTTCTACCAAGCGATATGGTAACAGGAATGGATCACTCCATCCCCTTCCAGCCCATTCCCTTAGTGTTTTCATTCTGACCAGGGATGAAGGAGCTTGCCCTTTCTTTGCAGTCAGCATAAAACAGAACATGTCTGTGAAAGAGAAACTGAAGGAAGCATGCCCCCTCGCTCGCACCTGCATGGGTTTCTTTTCTGCCATGGCTACTAGGTGAAATTAAATGCAAGTGTAGCATAAGTCTAGAATAGGCTGTAGAGTTGTGTATTTTACTTTTTCATAGGCATGCTCTGGCACTGGGGACAAATGTCACTCTGGTCTAGAGTGGGATTTTCGCCATGGGTGTGGAATCCGAAGCGTTCCACACTTAAGATCTGGCCAAAATAGGACTCTATTTTGAAATTGCATTGGCAAGCTTTCAACTCAGTAACTAGTTCTGATTAAAAATGTTTAATGTCAAAATTGACAGTCTCATACGTGTATGAAAACATTTATTCTGAAAGTAAATTATTTTAAAACTGAGTTATGCACGTTTATATCTCGGCAATAGCTTCAGGAGATGGATGGAATTTCTCCAATCCTTGTTCTCCTTTTCTGAGAAGTTGGTCATATCTGAAAACACTCTCTCTCTCTCTCTCTCTCTCTCTATATATATATATATATATATATATAGAGAGAGAGAGAGAGAGAGAGAGAGAGAGAGAGAGAGAGAGAGAGAGAGAATCTGTGTGTATTGTGTGAGAGAACATGATAGAAATGAGTTCTTATGATTTAATTATGCAGCATTATGGTACAGATGCAAATCTAAGGGAGCACAACAGTTGTGCATGGAGCAAACTAAACGTTTGTTGGCTTTGACACTTATATAGTTACATCTTTACTGTAATTATTTTTATCACAGCTAGCTGGCAGTCTACATTTTAATCATTCTCTGCTCAATTTTTTTTTCTTGAATGGGAAAATGGCTACATGTCATAAGATGGAAATTTCATATTTCATTGTATCACATGCCTTGGAGTTTGTAAGTAAACACATACCTGATTTCTTTTTAAGAAGTGGTATCCTTGAGCACTTGTGTGCCACTACTAGGAATCATTTCCTGCTAAACGGTCATGAGGGGCCTAAAAGCACTTAGCAAGGGGCTTTAATATTTTCTAAGCAGAATGTATGTGTGTGTATACACACACACACACACAAAATATAGAAATAAGATGGCCATAGCCCACAGTCATACAGTCTAGTAGACAAAAAAAAATTAAAAAGAGAAGAAAATGGTAATCAAACATATGAAAAGCCTATTCCTTCTGGCTAGTGCTAACGTCATTCCAGTGTGAGTTCGCAGAGAGGTCCATTCCTGTGGTTGAATGAATGAACTATGTACTCCATTCCATTTTTAGAGAACAAACTAGTCACCAGAAATACAAACACTGAACCAGTTACAGTACCAACGCCTAACATTCATACGTAGCGTTTACTTATGAGTTTGTTTGTTTTCTGCAGCTTAGTAACTGCTATAATGGCCTAGTAACCAGAGCGGATGGGAATGTTGCTGCATCTGCTGTTTATATAGGCTTTCTGTTTGCCTGGTAATTGGCACTCATTCTAGCAGTCTAATGATAATCCATAAACCAGTTTGCGTGAATTGAGAGAACAGTCATACTGGTCTTTTGTGTAAGAACTCCTGGATGTTAATACTTCAGTGAAATACTGGCCAAAATGTATTTGTTAGTCTGAACTTGAGTTATACCCACTGAGTCAGGACTGACATACTGAGTTCTGCTTGGATCATTTAGGCTGGTTTCACATACAGTATACATACTGTACATGATGAAATGCCTTGGTTCGTGTTAGCTAATTCTTCCATTTGTGAAGTGTTAGAATAATGACTGCTTTAATAATTTTGTCATTCATGGTGCTGTATATCAATATTATGGCCCTATAATGTAGGCCTGGCCTACTTCACACTTCTACCACTATGGTGCAGCAGAGATGACAAAGAGTTTTGTAAAAGTAGTTCATGGTAATTGGCAGGCTCACACACCTTTTGCCTTAAAATGTGTGATTTTTTCGTCTGAAACAAAACATGTTCATGGGGGTTGCTTCTTAAATTTTTTCCATTAGCCTGTGATTATGTGCTATGAGTTGAAAACTAGAGCTCATAATACCAGGATGTCTAAACTAGCTCATGTTTTGAGCTAGTTTAGACATCCTTGTATTATGAGCTCTAGTTTTCAACTCGTAGCACATAATTACTAACTGAGTTAACTGAGGATTCAAACTTCTGAATAATTGACAGTTTCCGGAGATCAGTTTCTAGAGCAGTGAAACTACAGTATAGTGAAAGTTAATCTGAATCTTGATTAAGACAGGACAGCTCTGCTATCAGTACGTTTGGTTACCATTTCTCTTCATGGTACAGTACTCCTTTCTTCTTTAACCAGTAGGTGGCGGCACTATGCTGTACAATGCTGTACAATAGTGCTTCTCGGGCTACCTGACATGGAGGACTTGCAACTGTATTTCCTCAGTCTGCCAGAGACCAGTACCATATTTGAACCCATCGGCTATACTGTATCTTTTATTTCTTTCCTGGAAACTCTCCAGGGACCAGCAGCTGATGACTTGTGGACTGATCCCAGTCCATGGACCATCACTTTGAGTAGCATTGCAATCTACAAGATAGAATTGCTTTATATTTTTAAAAGATCATCAAAAAATAACAGGCAGTTTTGTCATTGAGCTATTTGTATAGCACTCTTGAGCAGTTACCGAGGTGGAAATGGGCCTTCATGTGAACTGGCTTTAACTTGATGCAGTTGCTGAGATATAACTGAATGGAAATGTGACTTTCATAGAGGAATCTTTCCATTGAACTGTTTGGATAGATTTGAAATTTTTGAGAACCTAAGCACATCTATACATCCAGTCCTTCCTTCCTTGCTGGCTTAGAAAGTAATTGAAACATCCTTTACACCTCTAGCCTGATTGGCTGCTGCAATACTTATACATATAATATCAAAAGGGATATTGTAGCACTTTGGTGACTGATAGAAAGGTTTGTGTCATAAGCTTTCATAGACTAAGGTCCAAAAGACACTGGAGAAATAATCCAGTTTGAGACTACTATTGCTGTCCTGGCTCAGTGTTAGGGAATCCTGGGAATTATAGTTTAGTGCAGCATTAGCATTCTCTGACAGAGAAGGCTAAATATCTCACACAATGACAGTTCCCAGAATTCCCAACCACTGAATAAGGGCAGTTAAAGTACTTTCAAAGTGGATTGTTTTTACAGTGTGTTTTGGACCTAAGTCTACTTCATCAGATGCAAAAGTAAACTCAGAGCCAAAAGAGACGGCCCTAAAGGATCAGCTTGATGCCACACCTTTGATCTTCAGATTGGGGACATGGCAACCACATGCTGCAGCCCCGATGCAGCATTTTTCCAGCCCAAAAAGAAGCAACAAAATTCCACTTCTTTTTGCACTAAAAAGCCACTCTTTCCATCACCGTCACGGGTTTTCGGCACTCCTGCAACGTGCGCCATCTAAATGCCACACCTTGTGGGCAGCAGGGCAGCATGACTCCAGCTTTGGGGCAGTGTTGGGACATGTATTGTCCATACACCATGCCCCCATACCACCAGGAAGCCAGTGTATTGTGCCAGTCTGTACAGGCCCTCACTCTATGAAAGATTATGCTATAAACCTTTCTCTCAGTCTTAAGAGTGCTTACAAATATCCCTTTGATTCAGAATAACACAGTTGTTTTTCAATTCTACACATATATAATGTATTCTGTACATCTTCTGAACTGAAAAATATATCTTACTAGACCACAGTATAAATCCACTAATCAGTTGTAGAAATGAAGATATGAATAAGCAGTCATAGATGCTACATACTTCCCATTTATTTATATTTAAATTATATGCTTGGATACAATTAAAATCAATTACCAGTCTGATACTATTTAGATACTTTGCAAAGTAACAGCGCATGCAACAAAGGTTCCTGATCTAACAAAAAGTGCTAACATGAAATACTTTGCTGGAGTATGGCATGAGAAGCAGTTTAACAAACAAGGCCTTAGAACAAAACACTCCCTAATTTGTATTTGCTTCCTCTCTTGTTCAGCTGCACTGTAGCAGGCAATTTGTGACCAGATACTGGAGTGCAGCTCTCATCAGAACTAACCAGCATAACCAGTGGTGAGTCTTGATGGGAGCTCCACTCACTTGAAAGGCCACAAGTTGCCCACACCAAACTGTGCCATCCCATGGTGTCTATACTGGTGCATTACTACAGCTGCCAGCTACCGCTCCTGTAAACCAGGAGAAACTGCATGTTGTGTTGATCATTTCTTGAACATCTGAGAAGGAACACTGTAGAACAGAAGTGGACAAGTACACAGGGGCAATTTTTTTCACTGACATTGAGAGGGTTTCATACAAAAACAAGTACAGTGGTGCCTCGGGTTACGAAATTAATTCGTTCCGCGGCTGCTTTCGTAACCCGAAAAGCCTTCGTAAGCCGAATTGCCATAGGCGCTAATGGGGAAAAGCCGCGATTCCGTGCGAAAAAGCCGAAAAAAGCACCAAAAGTTTTTTCGTAACCCGAAAAAACATTCGTAACCCGAAACAATAATTCTCTATGGGATTTTTTCGTATCCCGAAAATTTCGTAACCTGGGTATTTCGTATCCCGAGGTACCACTGTACAGTACTGTGTGTGGTGTTTTTGCACATTTTTATGCATATAGTGCAGTTCCTGGGCAAAGATTGTCCCAAAGCTGTGCCAGATCTGTAAAGTATTTTTAAAGAAAATATGAGGTAGGCTTTGGGGGATGCAGTGGGTTTCAGTGGCTGCAGCAGGGCTCCAGAGTTTCTACTCTTGTAGAAGTATCTGGTTACTCCTTACCTTAAGAATGAAAGAGATGGTGCTGTTGTGACTGCAGATATTGCCCCTCTGAGCATCCTTCATGTGTTAGATGAGCTTGTGGATGTAAATGCCATGCTACTGCATGAATTTTTCTTTGAGTTTGAAAGTGCCACAGTAGTTTTCCCAGATGCAGGAGGTACTGCTGCTGTTGACTAGAATCCATTGTTACATGCCACAATAGGCTAGCTAATTGTATGTATGGAATAATGAGGGATATATTGGAAAGGTTAATACTGTGCAACAGAACATTTGAGAGTTCTTTGACCAGTTTGGGAGCACCAAGTTAAAGATACAATCTCTAGTGAATTTCCATTAAGACATATTTCTACAATGATAGCCTTCTATAATACTTTCCAATAGGGAGGATTATGAGAAAGGCAAAGAAAATGGCTTGTGTTTGGTTTCCTGGGCACTTAAAAATGTAATTCTTGCACAAGGAATTTCAAACACTTTCATACTGTTGGAGTTTGTACAACATGTTGCTTTCTGTAGCTGTACCAGAAACTGTAGGACCGAAAGATAAATTAAATACAGGACGGGTGCTGATGATAGAATTGCATTGCACTGTTGTCTTCAATACTAAATCTACAACTTACATGCAACAAGTGAAAATCCACATCCCAGGCTGTAGAGATGCTGGCCCTTGAATTGGTGAGGACAGGATAATAAATTTGCAACTTTAGTTTTTCAGTACACTTTCAGGTAGCTTTTTGAAGACATCCAAAGGCTATTCTGCAGCCTCTCTAGGCAATTGGTTCCATTGCTGAACCACTCTTACTGTCAAGAAGTCCATTCTGATGTTCAGTCAAATTCTATCCTGTAATTTAAATCCATTTGACCTTGTCTTACACTCTGGAGTAGCAGAGAACAGGCCTGCTCCCTCTTCTCTTTCAGTCCTTCAGGTATTTAAAGAGTGTACTCTTGTCACACTGCAGTCTTTCCCAACTTTACTTAGTGAATCATGGTTTTATATTTTTAAAGGCATGGAAAACAATTTCTGTTTCTATGCTGAAATAAAGTAATTATTTTATTTATTGAAATAAATTTTATTTCCATAATGTGGTGGCCTTTGTCAATGGCCGTGCTGTTGAAGTGATGACCCGATTGCTAAACTGGGAAAACTTTTTTTATATCTTCTTCATCATGGTCTTTGTGCCTCACACAATAGTGTTGCGCCTCTGCAGAGACTCCATTCAGAAGTTCAAAAGCTGAGCAGATTGGTGGGTTACCCCACCCACTCTGGTGTACTCGGCATGCCCAAGCCCACCAGTCTAGCTCCACCTTCAGTTCTCTTTTGCGCACCACAAGAGTAACTTCATTTTGGTTGTTCTTCAGTTTTCTTTTTCTTCATTCTTGTAGTTTCATTCTGCCCAAAAAAGCAGAAGAAAGAAGTTTTTTCCCCATCAGGATTCCTGCCTGGCTAGGCGTCTTTTCTACCTCTCATAGCCTTTACTTCTCTTTTTAAATTTTGTGTCTCCTGTTGTCATAAAGTAGCAGTCACAGACGAGTACTCTCAATGCCTTTTTTGTCTGGGAGACAGCTACATTGTCAAGCACTGTTCTATCTGCCGTTCTTTTACAACACATATTCTTTGTAAAGTTTTTTGTTGAGAGCAGTCTTTGTTGGTGGCTGAACATGCAACCACTACTAAAGACCCTCTGATTCTTGTTCCCATATCAAAATTTCTGAGAATACTGAAGATTTCAAGGAGGATACAACCTTGGTTGGCAGCAAGAGCCTCGATACTGTCAGCCGTGGTATGGATTTTACCCCTTCGATAATGACCCCTTCTGTCTCCTTTCCCTCCTTACAAGAGGTGCCTTCAGGTTCTCAGCCAACAAAGCCTCATGTACAAAAGGCTAAGAAGCGGCCTGCGACTCCTGAGGGTGGGTCAGACATCGTCCCAGGAAAAACTCAGGAGAGGAAGAAGCATAAGCATGCTAAGGCCCCAGCACTGGCCCCAACGACCACCTCTGCTTCGATACCGATATCTTCAGGGCCAGCTGTTTCTATATCCCTTTCAGTCCAACTTATGGATTCAATGTCGGGTGTACTATCAATATTGTTACCAAGTGTGGCCTCAATACCATCTTCTGAGTCCGCTTTGTCTATGTTACCAATGTTGACACCAATAACGATATTTTCTCCACTTCTTCTGGGCCCAGCATCATTACCATCCCAGATCTTCGCTTCACTATTGAGGGCTTGTTATACCGGTCAAAGACCGAATAAATTTTATTACAAATTATTGAGGTTTTGTTATCCATTTTTCTTTTCTCCATGTCCACGATCCCAACACGCTTCACCAGCCAGATCTCATCACTCTCCAGCTCCATATGGGAATTGTCCCAACCTGTCCTGTTCGTCCTTGAGGTTGTACTACCTTGGAGAGGATTCTTCCTACATGGAGCGGTGTAGGACAGAGGACTACTGGAGAGAGTAACCTTCCCCTTATAGATCCTACTCTCCTTCTTATCAGGATCAGTACCATCAGCGGGAGCTCTCCTACCATTCACCATCTCAGTATTGAGAACATTCCCAGTACCGATCCTGATCTCTGTATCCTCCCAGTGCGATCATTAATACAGACCAGCCACTCCTCCATCACTTTTCTTTGTCCAGAACCACAACACACACGCGTGCCCTGTCCTCCTCTGCGCACCACAGCCATGGTTCCACATACTACTACTCCTCTTCTTCCAGTTACTGTCATGGTACCAATCTTGTCCCGTCCTCGGTACCACTTCTACGACACCTTCAATACCTTTGTCGGTACTTACTTCCATGTCGATGCCGTTACCACCTATGGTACTACTCATGCAATAATCAACACAGACAGTCCAGTTCTCTACTCCGCCTCCTCCTAAACTATCCATGGAGAAATCTAACTAAGAGACTCAGACTTCTGGATCAGCATCCCCCTCTCCTCTCATAGAGTCTCCACCTGAGGAAGTGGAAGATCTGGGCCCTCATTCTCCGCCTGAGGATATCCAATTATTCTCTGATGCGGTGACCAGAATGGCTAGGGCCCTGGACCTTCAAGTTGATGCTCCTCCTAAGCCAGCAAAACACCCTGTCTTTTGGATAGTGGACTCAAATCAGGTTGAGCCACTCTCAGATATTATGCAGCAGCCCTGGACCAAGCCTGCATCCATGCCACCTCCTTCTAAAAGTCTGGAGAGTTTATACAGAGTCCAGCCTATCTTTTTACTGTCTAATTCTCTGGTGATGGAGTCTACATTTAAAGCTTCATGGAAAACTCACTCCACCCCAGTTGACAAGGAGAGCAGATGGCTTGACATTTTTGGTCGTCATTTATTATTTGGCAGCACTCTCTGCTAAAGTTGGTAACATGCAGGTTTGCATGTCAGCTTATCAGAAATTCTTCTGGGATAGGATGGCAGTATTCATTCCTAGCCTACCTGAAGATCAGAAAGTGGCTGTCCTAGCTAGCTTTTTAAAATGAAGCTCTTTCTCTGGTCAACCAGAAAATTCATTCTGCCAGACATTCTGTGGCCTGTGCCTCTAAAGTGATTTCTGTGCACCTCCATTGTAATGCATGGCTCAGGTCAATTGATCTCACTGACGAAGCCAGATGACATGTGGAAGACCTTCCCTTCGAGGGTGAGGGCCTCTTTAATTCCAAGACAGATGAGTCCTTAGGCCATCTTTGCAAGGCTCATCACGCCAGAAAGAAACTAGGTATCACTGGCCAGAGACATCAGTACCATCCACATCCTCAATGGCGCTCCTGTTTCTCCTTCTATACCATACTCCAGACCCCCTTGTTCTTCTTCATCTCATTTCTGTGGTTCCTCTCAACCCTCCACTTCTTTCTCCAGGAAACCCATCTGGCCAGAGCGGTATCAGCAAGAACAGCAACAGTCTTCCAAGAACTTGTCTTCTGTCAAATCTTGTTTTTGATCTCGCTGCTATAACCCAGACAGTCTTTTCTGTTCCATCTCAGCTTCAAATTTCCAAACTCTCCCACTTCTCATCACCTGGCGGAAGATGAACACAGATGCCTCGATCCTAACCATCATTCGCCTTGGCTATGCCATAGAATTTTCAAGTACCCTGCCTCTTGGCGTCTTTCATTCCACTCCTCCAATCTTGTAAGAGGAGATAATCACGTCTCTTCTTGACAAAGGGGCTATCCAATGCATTCTAGACAGGTACAGATTGGATGGTCATTTCTCCAAGTATTTCACAGTTCCAAAGAAAGTCAAAAGCCTTCATCCTATCTTAGACCTGAGAGGAGTCAATCATTACACCACTCTGCACAAATTCAATATGATGCCTCTACAGTCCATCCTGCCCTTCCTTCATCAAGGACATTGGTTTGCTTTTATGGGATCTGAAAGATGTTTATTTTCACATTGCAGTTTGGTCTCAACATCATTTTGCCATCAACGGAGATCAAAACACCATCTTACTGTTCAGCATTTCCACCACCCATAGTGTCTTCACAAAGTGCATGGTGATGGTGATCTTACACCTTCATGCCCAAGGAAGAAATATCTTCCCTTACCTAGACAACTGGCTGCTGGTGTCATCCTCCCATACCCAACTTTTCAAAGATGTTCACTATACTCTGTCTCTCCTCACAGACCTTGGTCTTACCATCAACCCTTCCAAGTCCATTCTGGAACTGGTAAAGGTGATAGAGTACATAGGAGCATCTCTAGACTTTCTCATGGCTCATGCCTACCTTCCTACAAGAAGAGTCAAGTCTCCCTCATCTCACAGTCATCTCTTCCGTCCATCAGCGAGGGATATTCAGCAGCTCCTGGGGCTCATGGCATCGACCATAGCTGTCACCTACCTGGCGCACATGAAATTCGGACTTCTACAGAAATGGTTCCTGTTGGTGTTCAACAACCTCTTTGAATGACATTTCAAGAGATTAAGCCTTCCAAGAGAAGTATTGGCCTTGTTCCATTGGTGGATCATCCCTTGGAATGTTCTGGGAGGGATGCGATTCCAGTTTCCACAGCCCTCAAGGATGGTCACCACGGATGCATCCATGACTGGCTGGTGAGCTCACTACAAAGGTCTCCGTGTTCAGGGCCAGTGGTTTCCCATTGAGGCTCAAATGCACATCAGTGCCCTAGAACTGCTGGCTGTCATCAAGGCTTTCAGAGCTTTCAAGAACCACCTCTGCCATAAGGTGGTCCAAGTTGTCACAGACAATACCACCACTGTCTGCTACATCCTTTTCTCTATTTCGCTATGCAACTGTGGAGATTATGCACCATCTGTTCCACCCATCCTGTAGCAGTCCATCTGGCAGGGAAGGACAGCTTCGTAGTGGATTCTCTGAATTAGGACAGGGATCTGCAATGCTGCTACAGTATATGGTCACAACTTTCCATGTTTGTCCAGCACTACAGGCTTGACTCCAGGTCATGTTGGAGTGCCAGTTTTGGTCATGTGGTTCTTTAATCTATTCTACAGTGGCCTGCCCACCATCCATAGGTAAGCTTTTTAGTTACCGTAATGTGTTAGGTACAGAGACCACGATGACGAAGAACAGGTTGCTTACCTGTATCTGTGATTCCTCGAGTGATCATCTGTGCTCTCACACATAAACGCCCTACCTCCCCTCTTTTGGGTTCCTTTATTTTTTGCAGTGGACTCGAACTGAAGGTGAAGCTAGATTGGAGGGATTGGGCATGCTCAGTACACAAGAGTGGGTGAGGCTACCCGCCAATCTGCTCAGCTTTTGAACTTCTGGATGGAGTCCTTGCACAAAACCCTAATGTGTGAGGACACAGATTACCACTTGAAGAACCATAGTTACAGATAAGCAACCTGTTCTTCTCCAACGACTCTTCTAAGTTTCACAAAGTTTGCATCCAATTCAGTGGGTCTTCTGAATAAATATAACATTACTCTGTTGGTTTCATAAATATGCCAAATTTATATTGTGTGTTATAAATAATGAGTTAGTACAGCAGTAAAATAAAGTTAGGTCTGGTGGAAAGGTTTTCCATATATTTTGTTTCCTCCTCCTTTATTTTTTCTCCTGGGGGGTGGGAATACATTTATCACAGTAGGTTCAAACATTTTATATCTGTAGCCATACTTACTGATGGAATGCAGACCATGACAGTAGGTAGTCAAAGTATTGTAAATCTCAACAAAAGGAGGATTCCTTTCCCCTTCATGGAGGATGCCCACATGGTTATTCAGCAACTAGTCTACTGCTGCTAGTGCTTATTCTTCCTCCTTCCATTAGTAAACAATGGCAGGTTACAAACCACCAGAAAGTACGCAACGAGCGCGTATTAGGATTAGGAAGGGGCAGTGCTTCCGCACCCCCCTAACCCTAGTACGCGCTCTGCGCGTAGAAAATGGAGGCGGTCATTCCTCACGGCTGCCGCCATCACTACGTCACGACCGCGCTGCCTCCAAACAAGGCAGCGCAGTTGTAACATATTGGGGCTGCGCCAGAGCACCTAGGGTGCTCTTTCCGCAACCCCGAAAGGAGCTCCATTTCGGAGCTCCTTCCTGGCTTTGCATCGCTGGGCGCAGCCTTCAGACGGCTGCGCCCAGCGATGCAGAGGAGAAAGGGGCCAAGTGACCCCTTTCTCCTCTTCCCTGCCATCACGGGGTGTCCTTGGGGCTTGGAGCCCCGAGGACAACCCCTTTCCAGGCGGCAGGGAAGCGGTGTTTTGCCGCTTCCCCACAGCCTGGAAAGCGGCGGATCGGCCCCAATCCGGCGGGGAAACGGTTGGGTGCAGGCTGCCGCTTTTCGGCTGTTTCTTCCTCCTCCCTCAAAAGTAGTAAATGAATGCCATGTAGGAGGGCTAGGGGTGAGAGTGCATGTTTGAACTCTGTTCTAAAGAACATTTTAGGTGGCTTAAAAATGGTTCAGTGAGTTCACATACTTGCCAAATCAGTCCCCTCCCCCCGCATATGTGGAATTCTTGCGTGTCACTCCCACTATGTCAGTGTAACAGACACCAGTACATTCCATTTCATGACCTTTATGCCATTTATGTATGTGATGTAGTATATGAGTAGAACATATACATAGATCCACCAACAATTGCATTGCCTCAGTTGTGTTTGTTGAAGGCTGCATACCTACTGCCAGGACTCCATGAGAAAATAATCAGTTTTAAGTGTAAAGACTGTGTTTTTAGAAGTTCTGTGGTTGGTAGAGGCAAGAGGCCTGTATGGAAGGTGCCACTCTCACTGCATGTTGAAAATGGGAAGAAGGGAATAACCAGCATGGAGGTGATTCCTCTGTTTGTTTGGAAATATAATCTCTTGTCCACCCTTTAAGCCATGTATATATGTGCCCTCAGGTCGCCCATTGACTTATGGTGACCCATGAATTTAATAGGGGTTTCTTAGGCAAGAGATAACTCAAAGCTGATTTTACCAGTTCCTGCCTCTGAGATATAGCTTATTGCATTGATTATTCATTTATGGTCTCCTATCAAAGTACTAACCAGAGCTGACCCTGCTTAGCTTCCAAAGTCAGATTGGCTCTAGTGCCTTTAGGATACTTAGGCTTGTTTTAATACACTTTCCTAAATTGCTTTTTTTTTCTTTCCTTCTTAGCAATGGCACCAGCATGATATCATTGATCATTCCCCCCAAAGACCAGATTTCACGAGTGGCAAAAATGTTAGCTGATGAATTTGGTACAGCATCAAACATTAAATCTCGAGTGAATCGCCTTTCAGTCCTTGGCGCCATTACATCTGTACAACAAAGGCTAAAACTTTATAACAAAGGTAAAATATTATCCTGTGTGTGCCACAAATATTTTGCTACATGCTTTGATATCACATGAGAGTTACACTTTGTGTTTGTGTTTTGTTTTTTTGTTTTTACAGTACCTCCAAATGGTCTGGTTGTTTACTGTGGGACAATTGTGACAGAAGAAGGAAAAGAGAAGAAAGTGAACATTGATTTTGAACCTTTCAAACCGATAAATACATCATTGTATTTGTGTGATAATAAATTCCATACAGAGGCAAGTGATATTCTGTATTTCTGTTCATATTTTAACAATACTGGTTTTTTAAAATCAGTTTGCTATTTGCTTATATGTTTGTGGGTGCATTGGGCTCTTGTAATTGTGCACACAATACATGGAGTTCTCCCTCCAAAGATTGGATTTCTGTTTGTTGATATATAAATATACTGAACATACCAGATTACCAGAACATTCCAGAAAACTTAAACTTTTTTCCCTATTAGACGTGACATAAAAGTAGTTTGTTTTGATTAGAAGAGAAGTGGCAAATGTGTGCTCCATGGGTCACATATGGCCTTGAGGAGGGGGTTTCTGTGTGACAGCATATCCTTCCAAGCCTCAGTTCAAGAATTTATTTTTCATTAAAAATAACATTTTGGAGGGCATCAACAGGTCCTCAAAAATCCTATCAGAAAGTGACAGGAAATGAATTCTGGTTGCCTGTGATATCACTTCCAGGTGCACTTCTGCAGACCACCAATGAATCAGAGGAGACAGAGGTAGCCTTCCAGCCTTCAATTGTGCTTATCCCTGGTTTAGAAGAGTGATAATCTGAGAATTGAGCACTTTTCAGACTTATGCCAATATCATACAGTAAATATATGTCAGTATATTAGGGTGGGTCCTCAAGATGAGCATTGAGCACCAAGGCCTTGAGCTTGGCCACTGAACAACCGTCAGTAAGTTCCCCACCTATCAAGTCGAAGTGTGTAAGAGGTCTGTGAGTGTGCTAGCAAAATCATTAGGAGCATTAAAGACCACACTTCTGAGAGCGCAGGCATTTGCACAACTATGTATAAAATTATTCAGATAATTTTCAACAAATTGTCCCAGCAAGATTCATGGATATATCTTCTAGAGTCGAATTGGGATGATTTGTTAATCCTCCCCATCTCCACCCCAGTTCAAGTCTGTACTTATAGAGAGAAGTACTTTAACCATAATGTATTTTTATCTGCTGAAGTCCAGCAGTAATTTTGACTACACATCATAATTCTTCTAGAGGATTAGTACATATCAGAATAATCATTTTAGTTTAGTATGTCGGTACAGAAACTGCAGAGGCTCTTTTTGGCTTGGCTGTAGGCTTTGGTTGATACAGTGGGCTCTCTCCTTACGATCCCCCCGCATAAGGGAAAATCCGCCTATGCTCAAGCCCCATAGGAAATAATGGGGCTCGTGCATGTGGCGGAGCTTTGTTTTATATAGTGTGCTAGTCAGTACAGTGAGCCCTTGGTATCCACTGGAGTTTGGTTCCAGGACTCCCTATGGATACCAAAATCTATGGATGCTCAAAACCTATTAAATACAATGGTGTAGTAAAAATGATGTCCCTTGTACAGAATGAGAAAATCAAGGGTTACTGTTTTGGAATTTTTATTTTTAAATAATATTTTCAAGCTGTGGATGGTTGAATCTGTGGATAAGGAGGGGCGATTGTAAGTTTGTAAGAGGCTTTCACTTGCATAAATTGTTATACAACACAAAACTATTTTTAGCTTGATATCCCATCTTGGTGCCCTGGCAAGACAGTTGCAGCTTGGATATTAAATTCCAGGCTTTTAAGCTTTAATGCAGTGGTTCCCAACTTTCCTAATGCAGCGACCCTTTAACACAGTTCCTTATGTTGTGGTGACCCAAACCTATGAAATTATTTTTGTTGCTACTTCATAACTGTAATTAAATAGGTGTTTTCCAATGGTCTTAGGCGACCCCCATGAAAGAGTCATTCGACCCCCAAGGGGGTCCCGACCTACAGGTTGGGAACCACTGCTTTAATGGGTTACCATCTTGCTTTACCTGCACAATGATTGGTGTTTACTTAGGTAAGTAGCTAAATAAAAGAATGACACATTCACTATTATCTGTTTTTGTTAAGAAACTTTCCATTAGTTATTAGCTGGAGTTTCATCTCTTTTGGTACAGCTGTTCTTCCATGTTCCCAGAACATTTGAGGTGTTCTTTTAAACAGAGTGTGAAATAAGCTGGCAGCTGATGATTTCCTTTTAACTAGCTTGTGCAGCCTTATAATCTCAATCAATTGGCAGTATTTCTCTCTAGCAAGCTTAAAGGGGCTTGTACCTGTTGACAGGAAATAGCCATCCATTAAACAATTAGAGTCACATTAATTTTTAAATGTTGTAAGTGGATCTAATTTTATTTTTAATGAGTTTGGAATGAGAGAAGATAGATCTTTAATTCTGGGAGTCTAAACATGGGTGAATTTCTTCTTCCAGCTGAATTCATTTTATCATTTACTCTGAAGTGTTGAGTATTGTGGCTTTGTTTAACTAACTTCTGTTTTGATTTTCAGGCCCTTACTGCATTACTGTCAGATGACAGCAAGTTTGGCTTTATTGTAATAGATGGTAGCGGTGCACTCTTTGGAACTCTTCAAGGAAATACCAGAGAGGTGCTGCACAAGTTCACAGTGGATCTCCCAAAGAAACATGGTACAGTTTAAAAATGGAATCAATTAGTGCGTGTCTTCAGAAAAGAGAAAGTGCTGGGAGGTCTGTTTTGTGAGCAGATCTGTCATCTGTGGGGTGGGAAGATACAAACCTAACTAGTCTTCCCAAATATAATATCTGGTCAATTTCAGTCAAATAACTAGGGCATTGAAGTTATGTGCACCAACTTCCCATTGTTTACATAAAGACTGCTTCCAAATAATTACGTTTTTTCAACAAAGCAGTTGAGCGTTGTTATCTTCCAGTGTGACTACTGTTACATGTTGGTATAAAGTTCTCTAGTTCTTCACTGAGTTTCCCATTCCTGTAGCAGAAGAAATAATAATACTTAGAGTTTTGCTTAGGATTTGGTTGGACTAGGTTTGCTTCCCCCTGTGGCAGCAGTTCTCTCTCAGCCTGACTTAACTGTACTGAGCTGAAACTGACCCCCTCAAACATTTCTTTAGTACTGAAAACAAACATACTTCATTATAATTAGATAAGCTTTATTGGTGGTAAACAATGCAGCAGGTGTTCTGTAACAATGAAAGCATTCCAGTCTGGTCTGTACCCCTTTGCAGCAAGTGATAGAATTCAGACTATTCCATGGCCAACACTCCAGTTCCACATGGCTGGATTTACAGAGCCAGGGAAAGATGGATTTCAAATGGTTGTGTAGTGCAGAAGCAAATAAAATGAACCAGGCACTGTTGCAATCCATCTCAAATTCTAATAGCTATGAGAATTGTACAAGTAGAGATCTGGAAGGAGGGTTTATTCCCCCATTGTGTTCCCAGCTGAGTATTTGGGGACAATAGAGGAGTAGATGGTCAAGCTAAAGCTATTCTAACTAGTAGGGCCTTCTACATATAATTACTCTTCCTATGCCACTGAACAGCTGTTAACTTTTGGCCCTGATGCTTGCAAGGATTCTAGAATCCATTTGCCAGTGTCTGGCCTTTTTTTGGTTGAAGTAGTGGGATTCTGGACAATCCTGCAATTTGCATCAATAAAGCAGTGTTCTAGAATAGAATCTGAGATGATATTGAAATGAATGTTTAATATCTAAGAAAATTAATAAGATAGGCTTAATTTTATACAGTGAGCCTTGTTTGTGATGGCTTCATACAATTGTACACTTCTAGTAACTGCAGCTGAATCAGAAATTATACTGTATTCTGCCTTGAATGATATATGTGGATTTCTGTATGTGCATTGGAAGACCAAGGTAGGGGTGGGATAGTCAAGGGTGAAAATCCATTTTCATGTAAAATGCTCTAGCAGTTTTGCTCCGTTTCATTTTGTTTTTCAAAGGAAGAGGAGGTCAGTCTGCCTTGCGTTTTGCTCGTTTGAGAATGGAGAAGCGGCACAACTATGTAAGAAAAGTAGCAGAAACTGCTGTACAGCTATTTGTTTCTGGCGACAAAGTGAACGTGGCTGGTCTTGTGTTAGCTGGATCAGCTGACTTCAAAACTGAACTAAGTCAGTCAGACATGTTTGATCAGGTAAGTGAAAGAACATCTTAATGTTTAATATGTTTAAATTGTTTTAATGTGATTAATAGTTTAATTCTGTTTTCATGTTGATTTTTGAATGTTTTTAATTATATTATAATGATTTTATTTTGTATGCTGCTTTAGGTCCCAATCATAGGGGAAAGGTGGGATATAAATAAAGATGATGATAAAGAGGAGGAGCAGTAGTGTGTTGGTGATGCGGGTTGTCTTAGATTTAGGTTTTAAGATAAAGAAATAATAGCTCATATAATGAAAGAGAAGGAACTTGGCTGGCATTGAATTCCCACCACTTGACCGCTAGTGCAATTTAGATGACATCCACTTCAATTCTGATTGTTCACCAAATTTTACTTGTATATTTTGCATTTGAACAGTAAGAGAGTTTGAAATGCATCTTGATATGATATGAACTTTCATTTATTTGAAGGTGGGATTTCACCTTTTTAGGTCAAAAACCAGACCTTTTTTTGTCCTCCAGACACTGTTTATTCTGTTTACTTATTTAAACTACTTTTTTTATTGGTCATCAAAAGGTCCTATATATTGTGTCACAAAATGTACCTTGATGTTATGCCTTCATTGTCTGGTCAACCATAGGATGCAGTTTGATTGCTCTTCTAACCTCACATGTTTTTTATTTATAGCGGTTGCAATCCAAAGTACTAAAGCTAGTTGACATCTCCTATGGTGGTGAAAATGGATTTAACCAAGCAATTGAATTGTCCACTGAGGTCCTTTCTAATGTGAAATTCATTCAAGAAAAGAAACTAATAGGTATGAATAAAATACCTACCCTTTCTTTGTATTCTCCTTGCATAATAAATAACATCCTCATTTCGTAGAAGGATAGTTCATAAGGTGCAGAAGGTATTTGTTCACAGTATTGCAGAATAAAATATGTCCAGTAAGAACATGCTACTCATCATTTGCCTGAAATGGAAGCAGCCATGTTTTAGGATAATAATTCCAATAGAGATGGTGGTGGTGGTATACCATTTTTATTGCTGACATAGTAAATTATTTTTGAAATTACTTAAATATGTTTGCATCCTGCTGGAAGCACTTTTAGCCACTTAGTGCTACTGTTTCCATTGTGTTGTCCAGCTTCAGTAAATGTTAATAAATTTCATTAGGTTATCCTAGGTGTTGGTGCTGCACACTACAGTACCTTGAACATGACTACTGTCAATTCTGTTTTGGCTTGTTACGATATCTGTTTAACAGGAAAGAAATTGGTTACACTGTGATTTAAACAAAATGACATTTTTAAAAAATGAATAAACAATATTGATTTTTAAAATTACTTATTCATATCTATCTATCTATCTATCTATCTATCTAACTGGCTACTATTACTATTCTTGTGCCCTCTTACTGGAATAACAATGGTTGCTTGAATTTAAACATTTTAACTTTAGCAGTTTATTGGCAGTTGTTCATTGTTAGACCAGTATGTAGTGTCAGTTGCTTCTTTTTAAGGCACACTATTTTATAGTGCAAGAAATGCCATTCAGAAGCAGATCCTTCAGTTAACATAGCACTTTTAAAAAAAAACAATTATTATTTGAGTTAATTGCCATAACATCTGAACTGCATTTTACTACTTCATTTACTACTTCTGATGAATGTATATATGTGTGTGTATTTTAATGTAGTCCTGCACATTAATGCAAAAAAGAAAAAACCAAACCAAAAAATAAATTTAAAAATCCTGTTTTAAACAACAACAACAAAAACCTGTATTTATTTAAACTGTTTTTTTCCCAGCCCTGCTAATGAGTCATTTGGATCTATAGAGAAATGTATTAAACTTGGATCAGGATCTAGGACAGTTGTTCTCAACCTATGGGCCGCAACCCCTTTGGGCGTCAAATGACCCTTTCACAGGGGTTGCTTAAGACCATCGGAAAACAGTAGCAAAGTTATAGTTATGAAGTAGCAACGAAAATGATTTTATGGTTGCGGGTCACCACAACATGAGGAACTATTTTAAAGGGTCGCATCATTAGGAAGGTTGAGAACCACTGATCTAGGAAGTGATGAAGTTTGGAGAAATGCCTATTATGCAGGCATACAGAACAGTGTTTCTGTACTTTCTTTCGTTGGCTACCTTTTAAATATGGTTACTCAAATCTGCTAGTGAAAAACATAGTCCATAAACAACATATTGCTTGCTACTGTCTGTTCGTGGTCTTATTCCTGAATCAGATGCCAGTGAAAGAGAGCCTTATGAAATCGAAGGCTTTTGCTGCCAGCATCCATAATTTTCTGTGGGTTTTCCGGGCTATGTGGCCATGTTCTAGAAGAATTTATTCCTGATGTTTTGCCTGCATGTGTGGCTGGCTTCTTCAGAGGGTGGTGGCATGGAAATTTGTGGTGTGTGTGTGTGTGTGTGTATTTGTGTGACTCTTGCTTGGGAGCAAGTGATTTACAGACCCACATCCACCTCGTGTATCCTCCCACCCTGAGGCCTTGCCATTCAACAGTAGACCAACATATTGATTAACATGTAAATCACTTCTTCCCAACCAAAGGTCACACAAGTATATATATACCCCACAAACCTCCATGCCACCACCCTCTGAAGATGCCAGCCACAGATGCAGGTGAAATGTCAGGAATAAATTATTCTAGAACATGGCCACTTAGCCTGGAAAACCCACAGAAAACAAAAGAGAGCCTTTTTTGTTCCCAGTCAGCAAACACATCAGGAACTTTGTTAGGTAACTGGCCTTGCCTTTAACCTACAATGTATAGATGTGATAACTGTGAAACTATCAGTGCCAGTGAGTCATCTCCCAAAGTGATTCATCTCCATTTTCTATAGCCAAACTGAGAGTGACCTAAATCCATGAGGGGTGTGTGTGGCATCTATTGATGGAGGAGCTTTCAACAGCAGAATCAGGAGAGGGCAGTATCTCTTCAATGCAGCTCGCTGTCTGTCCCAAAAGCCTCCTGGTAGAGGTTGGGAGACCTGACATTCCAAGGGCTACCACAGAAAAGGGAAGGGTGGAAAGTTATGCTACACTGATGCTATAGCAATTGTGCAATGTTGTATTTAGGTCAGATTCTCTCATCTCACAATAATGTATGTAATCTTGGCTAACTTAAGGAAAGTTTGTGTTGAATATTGCATGTTTACTTTCTTTTCTCTGGTTTGCACTGAATATAGGCCGATACTTTGATGAAATCAGTCAGGACACAGGAAAGTACTGTTTTGGTGTTGAAGACACTCTAAAGGCCTTAGAAATGGGAGCAGTAGAGATCCTGATAGTTTACGAGAACCTGGATATAATGAGATATGTTCTCCATTGCCAAGGCACAGAAGGTATGTTGTCCCAGCATACAGATGTTGGGAGTTGAGGGATCATCTTTGTTTGCATTGATATAAATTACTGTGCAAACTGGTTTGAGTCTTACATAAACAATTGCTGATGGCATTTGTAGAGAACTATAAGGTAATAAAAGCCATATTTTGAAATTAGATTTTACATACGATTATCTAAAAACTAGTGCCTTGGGGGGGATGAATATCTAAAGAATTGGGTGTACATATTTCTGTGTGTCACATGTATTGCTGTTGGCATTGGAATCTAGAAAGGATCAGATTTTCTTGCACGAACAGCCAGTTCAAAAGGCACTTAGAAGAGAGATCTTTAACACTCAGTTAAACTTCAATTTGAGCCATTTTTCTAGAAAGAATTATGTTATTGTCACCATTTCACAGCAGCTTTTCTATGAACAGGCCGGAAGAAAAAGAGAAAAGAAGTTGGTGTCAAAATGACACAAAACCTTGGGTAGTACACTACATTAAAAGGAGGATGTGTGGGTGGCATAATGCAAGTGTTTCTGATTTTCTGTAATAGTAACATGTGGCTTTTCCATTGGACAGTGTGACTGCATTTGGGAAATTGTACTGTTGTGCCTCTCATGCTTTGTTTCCGCCTCCCCTTTCCTGCAGAGGAGAAGATTCTCTATTTGACACCAGAACAAGAAAAAGATAAATCCCACTTCACAGATAAAGAGGTATTTATTATATATAGAGGAACACACTTTTCATTCATTAGGCTTGAAATAAGATAGGTGATCTGGAGCAACTCACTATCCACTTAACCTACCTCTCAAATTCACTCTAAGAAAAAAAAATCAAATAACTGAATATGTTATTGAATGCTTTGAAGATTGCAGAACACCAGCGTGGTAAATTGTTCCATAACATAGGGAATACCAGTTCTGACTGGTAGCTGTTGGCATGCTGGTAAATTTAACTGGGTTTGTCTTTTTTTTGTATTCATGCCAAATTCTGTGCAAAATGGAGTAGGCACAGCAGTTTCCTGAAAATAACAAATGTTTTCCTGATCAGTCCTTGTACTCCATGAAACCCCAACTAATCAGGTTTGAGCCAGATAAACTGTTAATATATATGCATTCTTGGGCAAAAAATTAGAGAAGTCCAAAGTGTTATATGGGAGATACCTGAAGCAGTTGACAGATTGGCTCCAAAGCTACAACCTTTGCTTTTGGTCACCTTTAGGTTGTAGTTAGGTGATTGTCTGATCAAACATGAATTTGTAGAGCATAAAAGATGAACATTTCTAATTGTAGAGTGAATAATAGGAGAAGTATTGGGTAACTGGCTGCCTTGGTGAGATCTGTTATCAGTCTCTCTGATATGGCAGCAGATGCAGTTCAGAAACAGGTGGTCACAGAGGCCTTTTTACATGAAGATATATATCCATCATAGTTTCTGCATTTCATATGCTTATGTGATCATATGGTGCTTTTTACTGCCTGCAATGTCATTCAGAATGAAAGTTTCTGTTCCTCATTCTTGCCCCTTAGGTCAAGGCACAAAGAAAGAGAGAGGGGTGTCCTTTTGATGAGTTAATTTGGAGCATTGTCGTTGTTCATTGTTGTAGGCAGAAAGTTGACCAACCTAACAATTCTAGCATTGCTTTTCTCTCTCTTGTGCACTCTTAGTGGTCAAGTGATCTTGTCTCTTACAGAGCATATTTCCTGATAAAACTTATATTGGCTAATTGAATTGAACTGCATTAATCCATATATTTTCAGAGTGCCACAATTAAAATGGAAGATAGTCCAGTATAACCCATAGAACCTAGACAGCTGGCAAATCAGCTGGAAACAAACAGAATCATATCAGAACATTGATAGTATGTCAGAAAATGGAAAGCAGTTTGTGAGATCATAAGGAAAGGTGATGTTTTTGTGATTTGATTTTATTTCTTAGGAAATACTGCAGTTGAACTGTAAAAAAGAGAAAAGTGACACAGTATATTAGAATAGGCTTTCCCAACTAGGTACTGCTGAGGATGGCTAGTGATTCAGACTGAATACAATGTGTTTTATTTATTAATTTTATATTCCATCTTTCTCTGCGAGGTCCTGTGGAAGGCATCCGACAGGGTGGTTGTGCTCCTTTTGCCACCCAAGAGCAGCAAGCTCTTGTGATTATCCATGAATAAGATGGCTTGTTCTTTGACTTCTCCTCATTTCCTACCTTGCTTTGCTCAGAATGTTAACTTTCTCAATCCTTTACAAACTTTCCTCTTTTAGCCTTTATTCTCTCTGTAGCTTACCATTCTTTTCTATATTTTCTTTAACCCCCCCCCCCCCCCGTTTTTTTTAAACAAAACCATACCTTGGTTCCTATTTTCTGCTGGATTTATTCACTCTTCTTCTATCCATGGTGCCAGCCAAGGGGATGAAGAAATCTATTAAGAAAGAAAAGAATGCTTTAGCAGTTACCATGGTCCTACCGTAAGCCTTAGGGTATCTCTCCTAGTATACAACCATGGATGTGTGCCCTCTTCTGATTCTGAAGAAATTTGCAATTACTTCATCAATTACCAGCAATGTGCATTAATGAACAGTCTTTTTGAAGAGTGGCTTCTCTAGAAATCTCTCAGTCTACTTCTCTGGCAATTCCAGCAGTCTAGGTAGCTCTAGTGGTTTAGCCGAAGCAATTGTCAAGCAATAGAAGAGGATTTTGTGTGCAGGAGGAAAACCTATTTTCTTGGTTTAGCTTATGATTATTCTTTTGCTTTCTTCAGCATCTGATGCCATTCTTATTATTTCATAATGATTCAGCTTGTGTTTTACTGTTCCCTGCTCTTCCCTTGGCTTAGCTTGGCATCTTTCAGTAACTACATGGCTTGTTAACAGATTGCATGCTCTCTTTTTCTTTGTTTAAGAGATGTGATGACTAGGGGCTAAATTACTGGGCTGAAGTAACCGTTAATGCTGTCTTATCCTTGGTGAGGCTCATAATGTGGGGTCTTGCGTTCCCTTAAAACCACCTCAGTTACCATTGGTGACAATCTGCCCCACCTCGAGTGGTTTCTGAACTATTTGTGGTCCATTCCTCTCTGGAATGGCCTATGTGAACTGAGACTCCAACAAAATCAAACAAGCATAAATGTCACTTCGGTTTCGAGCATTGCTGCCATGTCTACGAGAATGACTTGTAGAATGACTTTGGAATGCATTTCAAGATTGACCCAGGAACACACATCTTCTTGTCCTCCAAAGTGAGGAATGCTTTTGGCCACCTGACAGCTGTCTTGGGTCCTTTTCCAGGAGAAAAGTGGCATATGAAGTAGACAAAGTGACTCCGGAACTTACATCTTATCTTCTCCATGAGATGTACCTCCAACTATTGTTAGCTCTTTAGTTCTTGAATTTTCTCTCTCAAAACGCTCAGGAGAAAGGAAGAAACATTCTAAGCATTCCAATGCTGTTTTGCTGAACAAACAACAACTTGTGGAGATGCAGGATTTAGACCCATCAGTACAGGCTACATTGACAACTGTACACCACTCTTCTCCTACTGAATCTTTGCAGATTGTGCAGGTACAGATTGGCTAAAGACAAAATTGTAGAGCCTCCACAGCAAATACACATGCCACTTCCTGTGTATCATGCCACTGTGTCACAAACATTTATTAGATCACCTGGAAATGTAAGGAATCCATCACCACTGCATCAAGACATTGTTCGCTATTCCATGAGCACCTCCTTGTGATCACCTACTGAGTAGGAGGATTGCTTTCATCATGTTGATCCAGACACAAATTCAGAGATGACTTTGAATATTGTGAGGAATATAGAAACCATCGCCAGCACCAATCTGAAAAATAGGTATTATTTGCCATACTATTATCCATCTGAAGGTGACTTCTATGACAGACACTAGGATTGTTATTTCATTGTTTCTTGTTACCTCTGTGAGGTTTCTTACGTCCTTAGGTTCACACACATGTTCAACAACCTCTTCCATCACCTCGTTGGCCTCTTACTCTCTGGTCTACTCCTGTTGTACATGTGCATCATGCAACCACTATTTCTCCTGCTGTCGGATCTAGCTCCCAATAACAGCAGGTCCAAGACCTCCCAGTATGCTGAAAGACAATACTAGAATATCTTCCACCTGTCCCTCCATGGCATCAATTGCTTTCTCAGAGGCTTCTACCTAAACTGCACAGCATTCAACCTCCCCTTCCGATGCTGCCTGAGACACCGCCTCCTCAGGTATCCCTGCCTCTCAGCCACCTTTGCGATCCCTGGTCAAATGTGTATCCTTGTCTACTACAGATGACTTATGAGCATTTTCTGAACAAATGTTGAGGTTGCAAGTTAAACAGGAGGAGGTAAAAACCAGTAATCCAGTCTACCAAAGGATCCAGACAAAAGTTCCTACACCAACTTCAATCCTCTTCTTACCTTCTCTGCTAAAAATAGCTAGGTATTCTTGGTGGACTCTTTCTACAGTTCCTCCCACATCTTGGAAAATCAACAGCTTGCATGAAGTTACAGATTCAGACACTGCTTGGCTCCTACAACATCCAAAACCAAACTCAGTAGTGATGGAGGCCTTGCAGACTAAGATTCCTGCAGGAATCTAGATCCATGTTGACTGACAAAGGTGGCCACAAGTTAGAACTAATGGCTAAAATGTTTTACTCATCTTCTGCTTTAAATCTTCATATCTCAAACTATTCAGCCTGCATAGGAGCTTATCAGCAGAAGCTGTAGGAAAAGAGTCTTTCCTCTGCGTGATGAGCTCCCAGTCAAAAAGAAGCACCTGCTTTAAAATGAGACTCTAGCAGGACAACAAATCAACTTTGCTTGCTATATTGCTGATTATTCAGCTAAAGTCCTGGCAGCAACTATGGCATTAAGAAAGCATTCCTGGCTGCAATCTTTTGGCCTCTCCACTCAAGCCAAAAACAAGATCAAGGACATACCCTTTGACAAACAAGGGCATGGGTGAAAAACTAACCCAAAAAATTACGTCCACTGCATGGATGTATGTCATGGTTTCTCATTCTCAGTCTTCCTCCAAGACTTCCTTTGGGTGTCAACAATTATCCTCTGATCAGAAATACTCCTTTAGCCCAATGTCTACACAAAAGTCTTCCCAGTCCTCCACCTCTTCTGGGAATTGATAAGCTTTGTCATGAAAATACCATCTTGTCTTTCAAAAAAAGGAGTCCGGACCAAGGAAAGAAACGTCTTTGACTTCTCTTCCCCGCTCTCCTCACACTGTCTACAACCTTTTGACAACAATCTGGCCTAATACCAAAATGATTTGACCACAATTACTACTGACACCTGGGTCCTCAATATTGTCTGTAAGGGATATGCCATTGAGTTTGGGGAGTATCCTCAAACAGGATTAATCTGTGTGACTCTCTTCTGACATTCTTCTAGATGAAGTTGCTATCTCACCTATCAAGCCTGCCCCTCTGACATCAATCCATTGGAGATTGTTCTCCCAATATTTCATCATCAGCAAGAAGGACAGGGTCTTCACTCCATTCTGGACCTCAAAGAGGTCAGCACCTACATTCTGCCCAGATATTTCAGAATGTCTCTGCTGTCCTACCTCTGTTTCAAACAGGAGACTGGTCTGTGCCTCTGTGTCTCAAGGATACTTGTTTCCATTTTGGGATTTGATAGTCAGGCTGACAATTCCTGTTTGCTGTGGGAAGAAGAGCTTTCCAGTTTTGCATCATTTCCTTTGGACTCTCCATGTCACCTCGAGTATTCACAAAGTGAATGGTTGAGACTAAAGGGAATTGTTGTCTTCCCATATATAGATGACTAGCTCCTAGTAGACAGGTCATGTCATCAGTTGATCTGACACATTACTCTCAACCTCATCATCAATCTCAAGAAGTCTTGACTTGAACCAACTCAGAGGGTAGTTTATCACTGTAATCTTAGACTCCATTTCAGCTGCAGCTTACCTTCCAGAGGAGAAATTTTATACTCTGATATGAACAACACTAAGGTTCCCACAGGTTGCCAGCCTGGTTAGTCCAGGTCCTATTCATCCATATGACCTCCATGACTATTGTTACCCCTCTGGCCCATCTTTGGTTCTAACTGCTGCAATCTTGGTTTCTCTCCTTGTTTGACTCGTTGGAGAATCCTCCCAACAAGAGACTCACCTCATTATGTGCTCCAGTCTTTGAATTGGTGGCTTAACACTTGCAGTGTTCAGACAGGAATGCCTTTCCTCTCCCCTCAGCCATGTATTCCGATCATGATAGGTGCATCTTCGGAGGGCTAGGGCACCAACTCAGAACACTCTGTCCATGAAGTCCATTCAGTGGCTGGGTGAGTAGATGTCCCTGTACATCAATGTTCTTGAAATGCTGGTATTGGAAAAAGCCATTTGAGCCTTTGAATCCTTCCTGTGAGGCAACACTATTCATATCATTACCAACAACACCATAGTAATGTATTACTTGGAATAAGCAGAGAGGAATGAATTTGAACACTTTGCTCCATCTGACATTATGGGTCTGGGACTGGTGTGTTTTGAGGGGAATCTTCCTGTTAGCAGATATGTACCATGAGAGGGAAACACTCTGGCACACTAACTCAGCACTATGCCACGAATCAATGCTCCATCCTGACATTATTCGTTGAATTTTTCATTAATGAGGCAATCTGCAGTTTGATCTCTTTGTGGGCCTGGTGAACAAGCAGTGCTGACAGTACTGTTCCAGAATTAAGAAGGGCCAACAGCAAGGCAGCAACTTACTTTTCAGCTGGAATGGACCCCTGGTGTACATGTTTCCACTCTTACCAGGCTGATATCCAACTAGAGCAGATGTGATTTTGATAATACTGTGATGGCCGAGATAGGTGTGGTTTATGCAGTTCCTGCATCTAGGTTAGTAAACATACCTCCATCTATCCGAGATCAATCCACCAGAGCAGTAGCGGCTTCTTTTGCTTTCCTGAGTAGTACTCTACTAGACAATGTATGCAGGATTGCTGTGTGGTCACAATCACTGACTTTTATATTACACTACACACTGAGTGCTTGTTCCAGAACTAATGCAGCCTTTGGAGTGGCAGTCTGGCTCTCCAGTTGAAAGTAACAGTTAGTATTTCTAGTTCTCTCTGGGTGAGGGCAGCGTTGCCCTGTGATTAATAAAATTTCATGGTTGAACTGTTAAATGTTTGTATTTTTGGCATAGCACTCCCATCTCCTTTTGTGAGTAGTTTGCTAGTCTCACACCTGTGTGAGTCACAGACCACAAAGAAGGAGGACAGGTTCCATACCTGCCTGCAACTGTAGTTCTTTGAGTGGTCATCTGTGAACTCACATTAACCTGCCCATCCTCCCCTCATTATATGTCCTTCATCTTTTGTCCTTGGGATCTGCTATGTGGCATGTTTGGGAACTGAGGTAAATGAGCAGGAACAGTGGGGATAGAGCTACGGGTGATTGGAGCTATTGCCAAAAATCTTGCCTAGCTCTTCTAGAAGCTTCTGAATATGCACTGTGCAGGATTATTCAATTGTGTGAACTACAGATAGCTTGAAGAATAGAGTTGCAGGTATGCAACCTATCCTTCCACATGCCCATTATCCCCCATCGCCAACAGCATCTAGATACTCCTGCAATTATTTCCATGGATATACAAGGCTCTTCCATTCAGCTTGGCCTAGCCCCTGAATGTGTTTTCAAAGCTTAGCTTATGATAGCACTGGTAGCATACCTCCACCTAAAAGGCACAAACCTTTTCCTATATTTAGACATTATTATTTTGAAATCACCATTCCTTCCAGAGGCCAGACTGGACCTAAGCATCACTTTATAAAGCTATGAGCTTGCAGGAAGACTAATTAATCAAAGAAATGTTGCCTGTTTCCCTCCCAAGTCAGTGTTCTTTCTCCTATTTCTGTGGTTGCACGAGCTTGACTTCACTTCTTGGTAGTTAGCTTACTGTTGTAAACCCCTTAGAGACTGCTTAGTTGAGTATAAAGCGATATATAAATGAAGCTGCTATTTCTGCTACTCAGTGTATCTTACGTGGAAAGTCTTTCTTTGCCGGGGCAGACACAATTGGTATACCCAGAAAACATGGATTAGCTAATGGAGTGTCTCTTTTTCTTACAGTCAGATATACAAATGGGCATTAAGCCTTATGTTGTGAGGAGATGTAGCAGGTGCTGCCCGACAACGGCCTTTTATTCCACTATCACCATTAACAATTCCTGAGAGCATTTTTTTAAATTTTGCATCTATGTCCTACATGGAATTACCATCAGATGCTTAAAGCCCTAACTGCACCTCACTTTGAACACCTTTGAAATATTTCTTTTTGTTTAAAATGGCTTTTCTGGTCACTGTGACCAACGAGAAGAGCATAAAAGCTTGTAGCCATATTGATCTGGGACCACCTCTATATATTGATGAGGGACACAGTCACACGCATTCTGAATTCCCTCAGCCCTTTGCCACGTTTTCATCAGTTCCAGGAAGTTGTCTTTCTCTCCTTTTATCCCAGTCCCTCCCTCCTCTCCGAGAAGTCATGGCGCACACAAGATGACCACAAGGCACTGAAATTTTATATCAAACAGTTTAGATATTCATATTCCTTCTTTATATCTTATCGTCCGATCTATATAGGGGAGATAGTGTCTAAGTCCACATTCACATGAAGACTTCATCACTAATGTTCTAATGTCAGAGATCTGTTCGGTCTTCATAGGCTACACCCAGTACATCTGCAAGTTATTATTGGATGGGCTTTATGCCTCAGCAATGGGCAGCCTTTGGCAAACAGGTTCTGCAAGGTGTTGTAGAACCAAACTTGGCATTGTCAACCATTCCCCTCAATAGGGTAAAGCTTGAATGTAACCCATACTGTTGGATACTTCTCACAGGATCTCTCATGCAAGTATCTTCTCAAGAGGTCCGTGGGAGGCATCTCCCATCTTAAGTTGGTTGGTGAGTCCCTGGGTTCTTTGTTTTAAGTTTACAAAAAGTGCTAGCTAACTTCTCGGAGGGGAACCCTATTACTTTTCCCTCCCCACCTCATCGGACACTGTTTTGCTGTTGGATCACTCTTCAGCCTGTGATCCAAGCTTGGCTACAATCGGAACTGGAGGAGAAGCCAATCATAACTCTTACTCATTGATAATCACATGACCTTGCCTCTCCTGGGCGGTGAAAGGAGCACAACACCTACTGCCAGATACTTCCCACAGACCTCCTGAGAGGGAGGTGAGTACTACAGTTATTTTTCACCAAGATGGCACTAAAGCCAGGTGGGTTCTGCAGGGCGTTATCAAACCAAATTAGGTTTATCAGCCATGGACATCTCAGCAGGGAAAAGCTTTTGAGTGTAGCCCATGCTGTTGGATACATCTCACAAATCTCCCAGAGTAGGTGGAGTTGTTACGTAACCATGAAAGTATCTTTTTGGGAGGTCCATAGGAGGATGATATAGGAACAAAAATAACATTAAATTTCAAAAACGAACAAACAAAACGTAGATATACTTCTGACAGTGGTGGGATCCGGATAGACCTCTACTCAAAACATAAGCAGGCAGACAAGACTATGTGGAGAATGGTGATTTTCAAAGTGCTGTGGTCCTGAGCCATTTAGGGAAAGGACTGCAGAAGTGGACTAACACCTATCGTCTCTGAACATTGGCCATGCTGGGAGTGTTTGAATGGGTTTTGGAGTCTAAAAACATCAGGAGAAGGACCACATGTACCTCATTTTCATAACTACTTTTCTAAAATTGGATTCTGAAATGTATTGACAAGATGCATCAACAGAATATATTTGCTAAAATTTAATTTAATAATATGCTCCTAGTTTCATGCTGTCCTAGTAAATGTAGAGCTCATATATATTGACTGCTTGTCAAATGCATTGGCTTTTATACCTGAACAAAGTTTCTTTCTTCTTAGTAGAATTTTTTTTAAAATGTAGGATATAAAGTTAGATTGTAAGGCAGGGAACCGTCTAATTAAAAGATAATAATAATTGTAAGTTGCTCCGAGAGCCTTTAGGGCTGAAGGGTAGGGTATAAATACCATAAATAAAATAAATTATAAATATATAAAGTTATGATTTGAATACAGAACATAGAATTGCTTATTTTTTCTCTCTCCAATGTTGATCTTTAGACTGGACAGGAACACGAACTTATAGAAAGTATGCCTCTGCTTGAGTGGTTTGCTAACAACTACAAGAAGTTTGGAGCCACATTGGAAATTGTGACAGACAAGTCACAGGAAGGATCCCAGTTTGTGAAAGGATTTGGAGGAATTGGAGGTAAATCGAAAGGGAAAATGGCAATGTGTTTATGATCATATTATGCTCATAACTGGTGTGGTGGTGGGGAGAACAAGTCCAAAAGAAGGAGAGGTGTGCTGTAATAGGAGCTGAGTGAAGGGCATGATTGATCACAATAGTGTTGCAATATTCATTTGTGGCCTCCTCCAGCCCCACCCAAAAAATCCCTCTCTGGTGCAGTGCATTGTACAGTTAAAAATTGTAAATATGTTGCCCCTATTGACACCCTCATGAAAGGAACTATAGTATAGTTTTATAAAATGGTCCACTTTAAACAGGAAACCACTTTTTAATGTTGTGTAATGTCACCAAGTGAAACATTTTAGTGGGATTCATTTCTCTTCTGGTGTAATATAGGCAGGTACAAATTAGGCTATAATTATGTTTCTATATTTAATGATAATGCATTTTCTGGAATGTTTTTGATCACCTTCCTTTTGCATCTCAGAAGTGCATGTAGCATAAATTTTTAAAAAAACTTCTGTAGTTAATGCATGTACTTCTACCAGTTCAAAACCTTAGCCATGATCAAGTGCATCCATGTACACTTCATGTGTTACTGTCTCTCTGATTAATTAATGAGGTCTCATTTCAGTAACTTCACAACACACACTGGCTGGCAACTAGTATAGATGAATTTTTGTGGTAAGTAGGGACAGTCGTATACTGGTTCCTTTGTAATGCTGCCTCCTGCCCCACATGAGGAACATAACCCAGAATTGCTGATACAATCACATTGGACTGTGACTGCTTGCTTGTCTGTTCAGACTGGGATACTTCCTCATCACTGTTGCTTTAGATAGCCTTGTAAGCTAAATACCTCAGCTCCTTAAAGAATTTATCTCCTATTTTGTATACATGCATACCTTGTAGCTTTAAACAAACATTGGACCAAAACACATGGCAGAAATAATCCAGTTTGAGACTGCTTTACCTGCCCTGGCTCAGTGCTAGGGAAGCCTGGGAATTATAGTTTATTGTGGCATCAGAGCTCTGTGACAGAGAAGGCTAAATGTCTAACAAAACTACAGTTCTCAGAATTCCCTAGCATTGAGCCAGAGCGGTTAAAGTGGTCTCAAACTGGATTATTTCTGCAGTGTATTTTGGACCACCGTCAAAAGTGGAAATTAAAGTTCACTGAAGTTCTTACCAATTTTAAATATCTGTAGGTAGGAAATGTATGCACCTTGAGGCAGTGAGGAATTGGTTTGAGAAGTCAGCTGGTTTCCTGTTAATGACAAGTGTTTGTAATTTTTTCTGTTTAATATTTATTTCCAAAGGTATCTTGAGGTACCGAGTGGACTTCCAGGGAATGGAATACCAAGGAGGAGATGATGAATTTTTTGACCTTGATGACTACTAGGTAGTCGACCTGGGTCTGGCAAAATGTGCCTCACCCCTCCAGCATCCAACCCAAGGAGAAGACTCACAATGGAAAACAAAACAGATCCCTGCCTTAGAATTGGAGTATTTCCAGAACTTTATCCAGAACACCAGGTTTAAAAAAAGAAGAAAGAAAGAAAGAAGCAAACCCTACTGATTTGTCATAGTGTCAGTACAGCAGCAATCTACTGAGTTTCTATAATGCCATTTTGGACTAATTTAAAAAAGAAAAAAAAATCCCAGTTTTTACTTTTACTCAATGGTAAAATTGGTTGCTCTTGTATTTTATGAAAATGATTTTTTTAACCTTCATGCTACATTAACTGCTGTCAACCTTCATTTGGAAAAAATTAATAGAAATATTATACTGGTTTGTTTCTTATTTTGATCGGAGGCAATTTATTGCTGCGTTTTGCAGTGACATGACCCATTTACATGGCGTTCTTGGCTTAGACTGCAGAAGAAGAACCTTAGGGAGATATTGTTCCCATTGTTCTCAGTCTACAGTGGTGGAAATTAAAAGGAATTGAACTTTATGGCATGCCATCTGGAAAGGTGTGACTTGCAAATTCAGACAGTCTGGGAAGTCCACCATTTCATTCTTAGACTGCAAAAGCACTGCTTGTATCAATCAGGAAGTATGTATCATTAATGGCAATCAAAATGCCAGGGTCTCAGCAAGCTTGATTGGGATAATGAGTTGTGTGGCCTTCACTCTTCCCTCTTGTCAGTCAATAAACAGTTTCCACAAGCAAGCTAATATTACTTACGCTTGGTTCTATTATTTACTAGGGTTTGGGTTTTTTTGTTTGTTTTAGTTTTGCTTTGGGACTGTATAAGCTGCCTTGGTGGATCAACATCAAACATTTTGCAAACTGCTTTAAATGGAAGTGGTGAGCAATATAGGACTGATCGAAATCTTGGCACTGACAGATGTGAAGCTTCTGTAGAAATTAGCAACTTTTTTTAGAAGCTCGGTGCCAAAGGTTCACATTCAACACTGTGGCATAGTTTGTGCGAGGCAGATAGCTCCCTTTCCTGCATTCCCCTGGGACTGGCTGATTTTTTTTTCTAAAGGATACTCTGATATTTTAGTGCCTAGCTCTGTTCACATTTTCCTCTCCCCCCTCCTTGTATTGGTCAAAAGCTCCCCAACTTGCAAGATTTTCATATCGTTCCAGTTATCCTGTCTCACTTGAATTGAAGGGAGTTTGTCTTAATTAAGCCTTCTCATCGCAGCGTATACTTTAAAAGAGGTCCAAAATGACTTTCTGTCAATGTGAGCAATAGAATTTGTATCTTTTTATAACTCCGCAAACAGACAGTGTGTGTGATTGTCCACAGTGTTCACATTGAATGAAACTCCTTATAGAAGCCCTTTGTCTGTCTTGGGATGCAACCTGATTTATAGAACGCCTGATCACAAGCATCCTTGTGCTCTTCAAAGCAGTACACTTTGATTTTGCCATTGTAAATGGGTCTGCTATGACATGACAAGAGCAGAAGAAAATTGGGTGTAAATTTACATTTTTGAATATACTGCTTGTTTCACATTTAGGGTATGCGGCTCCTTTTTTTGTAGTTTATTTTTACTATTTAAGTTTGGAAATGATGCCAAATTTTTGTATCTCTTTAATCAATGTGTTATCTCTGGTGATATATATTGCATTATATATTGATGTGTATATCAATATATACTGATATGTATTACACTTACACAAACACATTAAAAGGGTGAGAATCCTAGCCTTTTTGCATACTACTTAGCCTCTTCAGAGAGCTCCCAAGCAGTGATATCTTGGTGTTGTGATGTACAGAAAATGGAGAAGAGTATTAAACCATATTTAAGAATATATGTTGGATTCCTGATTTTATTTGCGGGAATGATGCAGCATTGGCTACTGCTGTTCATCAAATAACTGAACCTATCTATTTATTATGTCTGCCTTTCATCCAGTAAGCTCAATGCAGTCTACATTGCTTTCCTCACTACTTTATCCTCACAATGATCCTGTGAGGTAGTCAAGCTGAGAGTTATCATGTTTCCAGTCCCAGTCTAAAAGTCAAGCCATTATACTACCCTGGCTTTCAGCTGTGTTAGCATGTCATTGGTGCTTTAAAGTATTAGTATGTGGCTTGGTACAAAGTTTGGCACTACTAAAGGCTTGATTAAATCTCAGGTTTCCTAAGGAAGTACTTTAGCTTTTCATTCCTCCCAATTAAGTAACCATTTTAAATACATCAGACAAAATGTCCTCTGAACCATAAAATTATTATACCATAAGTTGCTGCAGCTAACAGCTACTCTTCCTGAAATCAGTCTCAGGTATGGGACCTACAGCCTTCTCTGCTGTGTTTTCTAGGTCATGTTGACACACTTATTTTCGGATGCTCTGCTTGACAGTAATTTGGTAGTGAATAGCTGCAGTATTGGTTCACAGCCATGAAAGTTAATGTAGATAATTAGACTCAGGGCACATGTAATCTATTTGAACAATTACCATGGCCAAAATCAGTACCAGACACATTTACTGGCTGTACAATTTGGGCTCCCAACTAGCAATCCTATGGAAAGATGTTTCCTTGCAACTGTTGAGCTTTCTTTCTAACATAGCTAGGGATCTCCAATTACACATGCAGATAGTTCAGTCCTGTTTGGGGATTTCCTTCTCTTTCCATTGGATTCCTGGGATAGGAGGTGTTGTGCCTTAGTAGTAAAGAGTAGGAGACATAATACTAGGTCACGATATGTGCCATGGGATACAAAACCTGAGTAGAAGACAGGAAACTAAACAACAACCCTCTGAAGTAGGAGCCTAAGATTGATGAATCAAAAGAGCTATGAAAAAGAGGTGAGTCAATGGAGAATATACAACATCTATGTTCAAGATACCTTTCAAAGATACAAAATGAGATTGGCAGCACTGTTACAAAATTGCTTGTGTTCTTTGCTGACACCAAGGCATGTGAAGGCAGGATTTCTGCACCTCCATCTTTTTGTAATCTTTTTAGCAGAGATTTCAGTCTGTGGAGTAAAGGTAGCAGTAGTCCCTTGACATGAATGTTTAGTGATAACTGATTGTAGGGGCTGGCGCTCATCTCCGTTATTAAGCAAAAGAACCAGCGTTGTCTGAGGACTGCTCTGGTGGTCATGTGGCTAGCATGACTGCACCGAACGCTGTTACCTTCCCTAAAAAGTGGTACTTATTTTATCTACTTGTATTTGCATGCTTTCAAACTGCTAGGTCAGCAGAAGCTGGGACTAGCGACAGGAGGTCACCTCATCATGTGGCACTCAGGCCTCGAACTGCCAACCTTCAGTCAGAACCGGCATCTTAACCACTAAGTCACCACAACCCCCTCTGTCTAGAGTACTGTTAATCTTTTAATTCACTTATTGATTCTGTTTATGTTAGCCATGGGTAGGAGTTTGTGTCATTCATTTGGGCAATTAGATGCTACCATTACACCTAAAAACGGAATCTTCAATGATATATGGGCACGCATCTACCCATAACAGCACCATAAGTCCATTAAAATAGACCAGGAGTGAGGAGGGAATGCGTGGCAAAAGCATGTTAAAATTGTTCCCCACTCCTTTAAGGGTGTTGGGAGATGTTTGGGGGCCAGCCCCCCCCCGCCAATGTTAAAAATTGGGGAGTAGATTATGAGCTCCCCAAAAGTCCCATTGGTGTACAATGTAGTCCACAACCCCTGACAGTAGCCACCCCTTGGAACAAGCCAATGTTTATTAACTTAATTTGGGAAGCCTAAAAAAAGGCAGAAGAGAGGTCTTTCTTTTCAGATAAGAAATTTGGGGACAGACATAAAATCAGAAGTTGGTGATTTCATGCATAGCAAAACTGACCCCTAGGCTTCGCTCAGTTGTACAAGGCGGTGTGTGGCCTTGCAAACACTAACTTAATCTTCAGAAACTAATTCTGTTGGTGATGTATGCCAAACCACCTAGTACAGTACAGTTGGAAAACACTGTTCTTAGATTCTGACTTGTGCTTGTGTGAGTAGAATCGTCCACATTTGCAGAAGGGCTTCCTTGGCGCTCTTATCCCTCTGCCCTTTCCCACTCCAAATTTGTGGTTGTTATGAAAGAGCAGTATGGGGGTGATTGAATGTCATCAGGAGTTAATGAAAATCACAGATGCTTTTCTGTAAAAGGAAAACCTACATAGCAGCCAAGCTATAGTATGCAATCATGATAATAGGGAGCCTCTTGGAAAGGGCTTAATTTAATTATTATTTCCATCCTAGACAATTGAAAATTATTGTATTATCCTGCGGTCATTGTTGTTTGCTTATTTGACTAGGAATAAACTGGTTTGCTCAGTTTTCTATATTGGGTAGTCTTTCTCTTAAATTTCTATAAACAAATGTGTAATCTTTGGGGTGCCACACAGTGAAACCAGAAGCAAAATCTGAGGTGCAAAAATGCAGCTAATGGAACTGAATTGTGTTCGGGTGTTAATGGCTAATATATTTTGATAATGGGCACTGGCCATGCCTGTTGATAGTAGGGATGATAAGTTATTGCATCCAAGGCATGCCAAGGGGTGGTAGCCAGGTCCAGGTTGAAGAAATTTCACCTGTGTGCCTGCAGCTCTATGAACAGCAGGTTGGGAAAGGATGAGCTTAGTGCCGCTTTGATGCATCAGTTTGTATTCAAGTGCAGCTAGGCATTTAATTTAAAAAGTTCCATATGAGAAAGAAGGTAATGGTTAAATGCTTGTACTGCAGCCACTCACTCACAAACTATAAGGTTGCAAATTCAAGACCAGCAAAAGGGCTCAAGCTTGACTCAGGCTTGCATCCTTCCAAGGTTGCTAAAATGAGTACCCAGATTGTTGGGGGCAGTTAGCTTACACTGTGTAAAGTGCCTAGAGAGTGCTTAAGTGCACTGGTAAGCGGTATAGAAATATACTTGCTATTGCTGTTGCCACAAGGCAGATGGGTTTTAGAGTCCTTGTTAGCAACCTAGCCAAATGTTGACAGCTATCCAGTGGTGTGAAAGTGTTAACCTTCATTAGTGACCTTGTTGGATACTTTTTTTGCATTTCCTTTGGAGTTTCAGGCTGAGATGAAATCAGAGAATGGAATGGGGCAATGAATTTTTCTCTGACACCGGCTTGGACAGTCATTGCTGTTAGTGTGGAGATGGGTCAAACCTGTGACTTTGATTTTTCTTTAGTTGCTTTTGCACTTTTAAACCATTGAGAGCCCATCTTTCATTTTCCTTGATGTGGGAGGGGGAATGTACCCCAGCACAAGGACTCTACATATATCCAGCAATGGTGAATGTGATTATTGATGGAGTCTGGGCATTGGTGGGGCCAATGCTAGCATTGGATGTGAAAGGATGCTAGATGCCATCAAGAAAAAGACTGAAATGCTTCTTTGCTGTGTACCTCCTGTATCACCAGTTTTGGCCAACAGCTGAACATCTGGAAGGCCAATTGTGAGCACCACTGAAATAAAGAAACTGATCACCATTTACAGCTGAGCCCTTGATGACACTAGCCCTGATAATGCTAGTAGCCCTGGCCAGGGGAGCAAGTGGTGAAAGTACAGGAAGTTGAAGTTGCAGCAACATTTGGAGGCCCCCTGATTGTCATGTCTGCTTTACAATAGGAGGCAATTACTCTCAGAGTTAGCAAGGGTGCAAGGGATCTTGCAGCACTTTGGAGACTAACTGAAAGATAGAAGTTGGTAGCAAGAGCTTTCATATATCTGGAAGTGGACTCCAGTCTAAAAAGCTCATACTACTGACTTCTCTCTTCCAGTTAGTCTCAAGTGCTGCAAGATCTCTTTGCATGCTGATTTTCCAGACTGACAGAGCTAGGTCTTTGAATTGTACCAATTTAGCAAGGAATCTACTTATCAGAAAGAGTGGGAAAGGGGGCTGCCTTGCGGCATTCAGTCATTCAGTCACTCTGTTTAATCCTGCATTTCCCCCAAGACTGGGACTCAAGTGGCTTATCAAATAAAAACAGTGGTTCCCAACCTTTTTCACACCCAAGGAAATGTTTGATTAGTGTTTGCACCCCCTGAAAAAGTATTATCACAACTGAGGATGAGAAGACTATTTTCTAATTTTGAACCACAAACTGAATCACATACATTACTCCTGGTGACAAAAGCAACTTTTTTAAAAAAGCTTTTAACTCAGTGCATAAACTGCAAAGCTAAATTGAGCTATTAGATTCTAATTATCCAGAAGAAAAATCAGTGATACTCATAATAATAATAATAATAATAATAATAATAATAGTTTATTTATATTTTCCACCTCTCCCAGATGGATTGAGGCGGGATTACAGTACGCTAAAATACCTACATCAATACTTAAAATGCATATAAAAGCACGTCAATAAAATTAATAACAATTAATCTTAAAAAACTAACTCTTCAGATAGTGGCAATGCAATAGAGTTATACAATAGTCAGAGGGTGTTTCTTACATAAGGTTAGGTAGGTAAGCTCACTTGAAGAGATCTATCTTAAGTGCCTTCTTAATGCTTCCAAGGAGGTAATGAGACGGATCTCTTCCAGAAGACCATTCCATGATTTCGGAGTGGCTGCTGTGAAGGCTTTCTGGGAGGTTGATATAAGCCTGGTTGATTGGTGTTCTAGCACAATCTTGTCAGGCGAGGCAGATTGCGTAGGGGAGGCGTTCCCGCAAGTAACTCGGGTCCCAAGCCATGTAGGACTTTAAAGGTATTGTATTTTGTATTGCACCCACTTTGTATTGCGCCCAGAAGCTAATCAGAGCCAGTGAAGAGATTTTAAAACAGGTGTTATGTGGTCAAACCAGGATGACCAGTTCAATCTGGCTGCTGCATTTTGAACCAAGTGAATCTTCCGAACTTGGTACAAGGGTAGGCCCATGTGAGCGCATTACAGAATCAAGAAGAGAGTTACCGTGCAAGTAACGCTTCAGGTCCTTTTGGTAGGTAGGGACTCAGCTGGTGTATCAACCGAAGTTGTACCAAGCATTCCTGGCCATTGCATCCACTTGAGTGAAATTGTAGCGACGAGTCCTTGGGTATCCCCAAACTGTGAACTTTGTCCTTTAGGGGAAGTGCAACCCTGTCCAGGACTGGTTGACAAATCTCCATCCCTGGACTTGGGGTATCTATCACAAGTACCTCCGTTTTCTGTGGATTCGCTTGAGTTTGTTTTCCCTCATCCAGCCCATTACCGATTCAAGGCAGGACTCATGACCTGCACACAAGCCACTCTTGTCGCACTTCCTGAAATTCCACCTCTCACCCCCTTGGGTTATGGGCACCCCAGGTTGGGAACTCCTTGACTAAAAGAAAACACAAGTAAAACCACAAATAGCTAAAAGCATAAAGTTAGGTTAAAGAATAAAACTGTAGAATTAAAACCATATAAAACGATTAAAAGCATAGATTAAAGACATAATCTACAGGAAACCCATTTTATAAAACAGCTGTTTTTCAAGCCCTGCTGGAATAGAAGACTCTTTCCGTCCATAAGAAGTCAACTAGGAGGGACCCAGCCCAGCCTCCCTAGGAAGAGAGTTTTGAGTTCTCAGAGCAACCATGCAGAAGGCCTTCTTGTGCTTCCACCAAATGGTCCTGTCAAGATGTGGGACTTGGAGAAGCAGCACTCCTGAAGATCTTGGAATTTGAGCCTTCGATGAAAAAAAATTTCAACATGTTTTGTATCCATTCCCTTCTTAATCTGCCTAGGACACAGCTGGGGGGCATGTGGCCCTTGGTAATAATGGACAAAACTCTGCCCCAGCCAGCAAAGCCAGTAAGGAAGGATAATGGGAAATGCAGTCCAGCAACACCCAAGGACTGCATCTCTGAACTGGGGGGGGGGGATTAAGAGAATGGTGACCTCCTGACTCTCTTCTCTCTTCTCCTCTCCTAAGACTTGACAAGAAAGCAAACTACTGTGATGTCATAGCGGCAGTCTTATGATGGAACCATCCCCTCTCTTACTGAGTGGTCCTCAGTCCTTTCTGAAGGAAGGACCAGGCAGCTACCCTAAACCCAGGTAGGTGTGTTGGGGACAAGGGCATGGTGGGCTGGAGCTTGGATATGCTTCTCAAAAGATCTTGCCAGTTTCCAACATGGGTGGCCAATGCAGGACTTGTTCCCCAAACTCTGGTGAGGGGGGTGAATAATCACATTGAACCTGTAGGAAAAGAAGATACTAATGAATTCGTTGGACTGAGGACTTAAGTCCTTAGAGACCAGAAGGTTTGGTGGAATTCTTTCATTGACTGAACACAGGCACTGCTTGGTTTTTCCACTCATGGCTCGCTGAAGTCATTCAATTCAGTGCATCTACTGTAGGAAATGCCTCAGTCTAGATCTAGACCTTTTATTCCCAAAGTTGGTGATACCATACCCCTGTTGGGGGCAGTGAGGGAAAAGAGGACCGTCTTCATTCAAAATATTGTATCCAGAAAAGTCAAGGGGAACCAGCAGCCTTTAGGACCATGGTGAGGATGAGGATGCGTATGAAACTTCTCTTTTCAGGGTCTCTTTAAACCACCTCCTAGCTGAGCTGATTCATTCACATGGTGATATCTCCTGCTTTTTACCTGCGTGCGCAGCTTACTCCCTTAGCCGCATCTTTACTAGTAGCAGCAATGCAGTTGGGAAACTTGCGAGGCTTGTGTATAGGGTATCACTTCTGTGGCTTGGAGTGGTGCCATTGGTGACAGACCGACTGACTGGGTGAGGGGTTTAAAGCATGTGGTGAAAGAAGCAGCAGCAAAAAGGAACTTTAAAATCTGGGACCCTGCTTTATCTTTTGAGCTTTGCTGGGACTCAGTTGGAGCTCTGCTGTTGCTCCTACTTTCTTTCCGAGAGGCAGAGAAAAGAGGTAGCCGAAGAAAACAATGTTTTTTGGAAGGATGACTTGAAGCTTGTGGGGGAAAGCAACTTTCTGGGAAGGTGAGTTCTTTGAAGAATCTTTCACCTTGGAGCACCTCCTGTAGTTAAAATCTCTCCCTTTCCTTGTTCATGCCAATCTCCAGCCCAGAGCATGTGGCCTCTGTAACTCTCTACACACACATCAGTGGGTGGTAGCCCTTTCAGCGCTGGATCACGACTGCGACAACTACATGCCACGGCCCTGACCTTTCCAAGCGCTAAAAAATGGCAAAATGCTGCTCCTTTCCTTGCTGGGGAAAAGACATCTTTGCTGCCGTCATGGCAGTTTCTGGTGCTCTTTTGGGCCTTGCGTCATCTGGATGTAGTGCCAAAGGAGTGTCATGATACCGCCCACTGTGTGGTCAGCAACACAGCGTGACAGCACCATCAGGGCCGTGTCAGGGTATGCATCATGCAGATGCCATGCCCCCACTCTGCTCCAGGGCTGGTGTATAACACCACTCTATTCTGTCTCTTAGTTGCAAGCATGTGTTTCAGCCTGGTTCTTTGACTACATAGTCCACAACAACATACTTTGCAACATTTAGCCTGCAAGGATTTTCTTTCTAAGTCGTTTCATAACTGGGCAAACTGCTTTTGCCATTTGTGTAAACTGGAGAGGGCATGGTACAATTCCTGGAAAAGCATTACAAAATGGAGATTTTAATTATGAATAGGATAATGGACGTGTGTGAAAGAGAACTCACCAGCTGCTAGCATCACACCTCTCCTGCCTCAGCAGCTGGCACTGATGCTTTTACATTAGCACATTTCAGATGACTGGGATTTTGATTCCCAACATTCCCTTAGCATTGGCCATGCTAAGCAAGGCTGATGAGGTTGTAGGCCAAAACATCTGAGGGCCAAAGATTTCCTGCCCCTATTTAGCAAATACATTTATACTCCAGGGGATGGGTCATTTAGAGTTCTGTGCCACATGCTTTATGAAGCCAGCCTAGGGAATTAAAAGCCTGAGGAGGGGGCATCAGTTTTTTATTATTCGTTTTTTAAAAAGTCCACCACTACCACACACTTTCCCACATATCCACTTTATCTGGAAAAAATGGAAAATAATGGATTATGGAATATTTTATTTTAGAATGAGGATTAATGTTTAAGACAATGTTTTCATGACTCTTCAACTCTATGATTCTATGAGTCTACAAATCTACTTCCCTGAAATTGTTTTTAAAAACTATATTACAGGAGACACTTATGTAAGACTATGTACAGTATCTCACATCATTAATTCCTACCTTGGTTTTCTTTTCTCAGTTCCTTTTATGAAGCTGAGAGTATCATCTCTATATATTTTTGCGGTTTTTCAGGCTATGTGCCATGTTCTAGAAGAGTTTCTTCCTGAAGTTTCGCCAGCATTGTGGCTGGCATCTTCAGAGAATGCTCCATAGAACAGCATTCTCTGAAGATGCCAGCCACAGATGCTGGCGAAACGTCAGGAAGAAACTCTTCCAGAACATGGCCACATAGCCCAAAAAACACAAAAAAAATATGGATGCTGCCATGAAAGCCTTCGATTCACAGTATCATATCTGCTTGACACTTGGAAGCACTAGACGACAACATTGTTTGCTAATGCTGATACTTTAATAATATATAATAATAATAATAAAATAATAATAATAATATAAATTATTTATATCACACCTCTCTACAAAATGCAATCGAGGCGGCTTACAAGATTAAAAATATACAGACCAAACCCTCACCCACCTCCCCTTAAAATACAATTAAACAGTGTAGAAGTTAGACATAAAACATATTTAAAATAAAACTTTCTTCTGTTTGTTTTGTTCTGTTACTGTTTTATTTTCTGGCCTGTTCCTCATAAATTGGCAAAACTAAAGAGGGTTCTTACAGTTCAGGGCCATGTCACACGACTGCCAACAAAAAGGAACATTTCAAAAATCAACTTCCATTTGTAATTATTGTCTGAATAAACTGTACTTTTAATGTGCCAAACATGACAATTTTATGCCAAACCGAATTAGGCATAATTGATGTCGTGTTTCAGAAGTAACAAACTCTGTTTCAATCTCTCAAGGGTCCTAACATATTTTTTTAATTCTGAAAATGTTTTTTTTTTCCTGATAAAAATGGAGAAAACTGTTGTTTCCTACTTGTTACCCTAAAACTGTTAATCAAAAGCTGCACTAGCCAATGTTTCTCTTCTCTAAAGCAATGTCCCATTGTGCGGCCTCTGGCTGACTTTTGGGCTATTTGAGGCAGGTTTTATTGCTCTTTGGGGGGGGGGTACCTCCCCCCCCCAAAAAAAGCAGCATATTACTGAAAGTAGAATGCATTTTTGCTGTTTTGAGGTTGAAATTTTGAAGGGGCTGGAAAAAAGGCCAATGTATCACATACAGACACAGTTTTGTGTGTGTGTGTTGATACCCTGTGAGGTAGGTTTGGATGAAAGAATGTCTTGGCCAAGGAACTCTGGTAAGCTTCATGGTTGAGTGTGAATGTGGACCTAAGCCTCCTTGATATGGATAGCTTAGCACCATCACTTATTATTATTATTATTATTATTATTATTATTATTATTATTATGCTACAGAAGAACTGTCTTCCATAAAATACATGGCCACCCTACCAAGGTCATCCAGAAAGCTTCATTGCTGATCAGAAATCTAATCCTGGCTCTGCCCAGTTCTGTTCCAGTATTCTGATCTCTCCACAACTGGCAATGAAAATTATTGATGAAGAGGCTTCTGTCTTCTTTTACTGCCAGGTGCATGGTGGCTACAATGGAGTGCTGTTCATAGCAATATCTGCCAAGAATCCCCAGCCGTCCCCAAGGCAGTCCAATCCACTTTGGAAGCATCATCCCATTCTATCCTAAATGACCGTGACCATTTGTAGTAGCACCGGCCTTGTGCTTTCGTTGTTGGTTGCCATCCCTGCATTTAATGAGCACAAAACTGTAACCGCTTTTGTCTCAGCCAGAGTCTGCAGAAGAGCCTGAGGAATCAATCAGCTGGCATGGCAGCAACGGAATGGATCAAGGACCATGACTAGCAATCTGGGAGCAGGAGCTGGCGACTATGGAAGGTGACGGTTGTTTGAATAACCAGCACTCTGCTAACTGGGCACTTGGCAGCCATTGAAATCCATGGTGTCTGCTGGCCTCCTGGCAATCTATGTGCCAAAATGTTTAGGTGAGTGGGCTTTGTTCCCTGTATCCCTTTCTGTTTCTTCTAGAGACATTCCAGCTACATTTAATGTAGAGCTAAGTCTAGAAAATTGCTTTTTGAAAAAAGTAGTTAATTAAGAGATAGTCCTAAGACCTCCATTAATCAGTTGCTATTCATGGGTTATGCCAGGATCCTCCTGAGAACTGGCATAGCATAATGGTACATTGGCAGAACTGTGGTTTTGCAAAGGAGCCAAGGTGTGCAGACTGATATAAGAAAGGTAAAGCTGCACCTGCTACAAACAGTTGGACAATCCTGGGGAACACTTGTGGAAAGAGGTCTGTAAAGAGCTTCTTATGCAAGACATTAAAAAAAAATCCAGCTTCTTGACTAACTGGCTAGTCAATGGAAACTTAGATCACCAAAAAGTTTCTACCACATTTTAAAATAAAAAAATAACTTTTAATTCCTTTTTTCAAATTAAATTTTGATAAATGTTATTTTGCTAGTAATTCTCTACTTAGTTCCTTAAAATAAAAAAGACCCCTGAATGTTCCAATGCTACAAAACCCACCTCAGAGATAGCTCATTGTCAGCTCAAAATGCACAATACAGAACGGCATGGGCCAGCTCTTGAACCATACAAGATATGACCCCCACCATTGAAGCCACATCCCTGTAATACTAAAAGTAACTACAGTGTTACAGTTACGTTTTAAAAAGGTGTGAAATTGTGGGGGTTTTTTGGCAAGTTTCTTCAGAGGGGGGTTGTCATTGCTATCCTCTAGGGCTGAGAATGTGACTTGCCCAAAGTTACACAGTGGTTTTATATGTTGGAGCCGGAATCCGAACCATGCTCTCCATAATCCAACACTCAAACCACTACAGCATGCTGGTTCCTGTTAAATTACAACTGTAATGTAACTTGCCATTAGCTAGTGGGTCAGTGGGAATGGAGAGCAAATGAAGCTGCAGTTCACCTTCTCTTCCTCAACGGTGGAGGGGGTCCATGGATGGGCAGCCCTTTGCTCCCGGCTCCAGCAGTGAAGGTGTTTGGACATCCCTTGCTGTCAGATATATGAAGGAATTGGCATATTCTTGATTTTTAAAAAACATGTGGTTTTCACTTATCCCTACTTTACACATACACAGATGTATGCGGTGGCAAAGCTTGAGGTGGTAAAAAGGACTGTTCTGTCTAAAATGTGGAGGGGGCAAATTAGTATCTTTGCATGATTTTTTGTGGAAATACTACTAATAATGTTGCTCCCGCAAATGACAAACTAGTATAACAAGAAGCAGGTTAGCAACCTGTTTCGCTCTCCCTGCCCTGTTGATAAGCTTCTATGTCTTTAACTTGTTGGAAACATTTTCTATATGAAAATGATTTTGAATAGGCACACCATATATAATCTGAAGTGGTGCGTTTTATCACCTCACACGTCCGCATGTGTAAACCAACCGTCTGCAGGCTGCTCTTGGTGAGCCTCCAATACCAGCCACCTTCCTCTAGGGCTGGCTGATACAAGGGCCTTCCCCCTCCTCCATGTTTGTTTATAAGTGGGCATACCTGTTGGCAGTGGACACCCTCCAATATTTCACAGATGAAAACTGGGACATGTGTGGCCAAGCAACATCAGAGCATAGTCATGATTGTAAAAGTTATTAATGAGGAAGAAGAACACAAGTAAGGAGAAGCTGCAGCAGTTTGCTTTTGCCTGAGCCTACTGGGAAGGCCAAGACTATTTTATTCCCAGACAGTGAGAAAGAACTGCGGGGAAAAGAAACACTGTGAACTGCAAGAAAGTAAGAGATGTGCTCTAGTGCTGTTATGGAACAAAATGTTGATAAGCTTTGCTGTTGTTAAAAAGGCCTTTATTTGTCTTCCTGAAGCATTTCTGGAAGACCCTTCTTCAAGAGCTGGTTCTTCTGATTCTCACTTTCTGTGGCCAGAGTTTTTGGCATTGAGAAGTCTTCTTCTATAAAAACACAAGAGCACATCTCTTATTTTCCGGCAAGACTATTTTAACCAACAAACCTCTGGAATGTATGTGATGAGTTGAAGAAAGGATGGGGTGGGGGGACAGGGAGGGGAAGAAACAGAAGTGCGCCTATTAAAGAGCAAGACTCCATCCCTCCTCTACCTCTGGCTATGTTCACTGAGCACAAACTGCTTTTTTCATATTGAACAGTTTGCATAATGGATGTAAACTGAAGAGGGAGGAGGAAAGTGGGAAAGAAACCTAGGACATTTTAAAAGCAGCTGAGAAGATAGGACAGCAGAGGATTTACTTGGACTGTCCCTGCTAAACTGGGACAGTTGGGGGATACCTGAATGAAAGAGAGGAGGCTGACAGCTTCAGGGGCACCACCACCGCCAGGGCCCCAAGTAGACAGAGGTGGTGAGAACAAAGCAGAGAAGGAACCAGTGTCCTAGTGGACCCTGAGTGGGCATAAGGAAATACCTGATTGTCCTGAATGCTGATGCCAGGCCTGTCGTTTACTAAGGTGAAGGGGAGTCACTAAAAAAGGCATGGCGGGGAGACACTAAAAAGGGCCATCACCTGTTTTGTTGGGAGATTGCTGTCCAATCTTTCAGCCAGCTGGTGTGGTTGGACATTATTATATCTCCCCTTGGCTCAGGAAATAGTTGGCAGTCTGGTTCATAAGCCCATATACATTAATATGAAACCATCCATTCCATTAAAGGTCTGGCCAATAACGTGCATTATAAAGATAAGTACATTATATAATATCCACTTGTGTTTTTAATAAATCGACTGACAGAGAGCAGTCAAAGATGAATGTTACACCTTCCACCTGGACCTTGCAAAGATGACTGTAGCTGGAAAAGAATGACATACCAGATTTACAATGGGAGAACACCCATGAATGACATTTATCTTTCATAGAGCTTGGATGAATTTGTCTTTTTAAAACTTCAACTGCCATCTGGCCATTAACAGGACTGTCTGGGGGATTCTGGGAGATTCAGTCAAAAAAAAAAATCTTCCCAAGCTCTATGTTTTGGCTAATGTTTTCAACCCCTTTATAATTTATTATAGAAATGCTGTTGTTGTTGTGTGCTTCTAAATCATTTTTTATTTTAGGTGAACCTATCATAGGGTTTTCTTGGCAAGTTATAGAAATACTAACGTGTTTTTATTATTTTGTTATTATTTTACAACTTCAATGAATAATCAAAGTTCAAGTGATCCTTTTGTAGTAGCAGATGGGGCTGGTTTCTCCCTTTTGTTTGTTGTTTTGTTTTGTGTGATGTCACATTCCTATCCCAGCAGTGGATTTGTGAGCAGGAGTGTGAGAAGCTGAGTGGATGATGTGAATAACAGAGAAATCATTCTAGATTTGCCATTTGAACAGCTGAATTAATTGCCAGTAGGGACAACTGATGTGACTCCTATGACTGGAATATGTATGTGAAGGATAGTGCTTAGTCAGGCAAATAAGAGGGAAAGAAGAGTATACAGTATTTGTGCTTCAGATATAACAGAAAAATGGTGGTTTTTCTGGATAATAAGGATGAGAAAAGGCCACACATTGAGATCTGCTACAACATTTCTTGCAACCCAAAGAAACAGATGCCTCTTTACATGGTACACAGTTTACCTGTGGAATTCACTGCCACTACATGTGGTGACAATCACTAACAAAGGGCCCAAATAGACAGGCCAAAATAAAGATGCTTCGGGTCACTTTGGAGGTATGCTATTTAAATGACACAGGCATCTTAAGAGGGCAGAAGCTGCGCCAAGGCCACACTCCAATCTTTCGGATTGGAGCATGGCTTTGGTACAACTTCTGGCCTCTTAGGATGCATGCATCATTTAAATAGCATACCTCCAAAGTGACCCGAAGCAGCTTTACTCATATAAAGTCTACTCATATTCAGTGTGATGAGAGTATAGAATAAATACTGTACCCCTGGGCACTTAATCTCATCTAGTCTAGCTGCCCATACCCACAATGGTACCCCCTGTCCTTCTTGTTTGTTGTTTATTTAAAATATTTATCTATGGCTTCTCAGCCAACTAGTGCCCTCAAGATATTAAATGTACAAGTAAAAAATTTTTAAAAACAGACTAACACAGAAAAATAGAAGAAAAAATAGAAGAAAAACTACAGAAAATAGAACAACATAAAAAACAGAAGAAAAACTATAGACAGTTAAAAAAGACAAAGCAACCATCCTTGGGTTTAAAGAAACCTAGGTGAGCCAGCCAAGTGTAGTGGTTCAAGCATTGGATTATGATTCTGGAGACCAAGGTTTGAACCCACATTTAGTGATCGAAACCCACTGGGTTGCTTTAGGCAAGTCATATTCTCTCAGCTTTAGAAGACGGCAAAAGCAACCACTTTCTGAATAAATCTTGCTAAGAAAACCCCATGAGAGGTTTGCCTTATGGTCACCACCATAAGTCAGACATGACTTAATGGCAGAAAACCACACAGATATTCATACATAGCTCTTCCATTTTTTACTTGGAAAGGAAAAACCCAAAGCTGTAGTTATTAATTCATATTTTGGAAGAACTCTGTGCTTTCTTTTGTTCTTAGAGACAACATGTCTTCCACTGCTCTTTTCGTACATTAATGGTTAGACCAGTAGTATTTTAAGTCTTAGGCCCTATACAGACAGGCCAAAATAAAGCTGCTTCGGGTCACTTTGGAGGTATGCTGTTTACATGATGCATGCATCTTAAGAGTCGGGAAGCTGCACCAAAGCTGTGCACCAGTCCTTAGGACTAAATCGTGGCTTTGGTGTGGCTTCCTGGGTCTTAGTACGCATGCATTATTTAAACAGCATACCTCCAAAGTGACCTGAAGCAGCTTTATTTTGACCTGTTTGTATGGGGCCTAAGAGTTGTAAGAAAGGCAGCATAGAGGAAGGGCAAATAATAAATAAAATAAGATGTGCATTTAGAACTGGGAAGCAAAATATGTTAAGAAAATTAAGTATTTCCTAAAGAAGCTAGAACTCTGGTCCAGAATTAAAGATACTGAAAATAAATGCAAGCTATTTAAACAAAATCATGGCTGAGCACTAACAATAAATCCTCTTTGTGTCCACTCAGAAGTAAATCCCACTGAATTGAATTAAAGCTACTCCCTGAAATGTGGGTACAAGATTGCAGCTTGAGTTTCTTTCATCACATAGTTAAGTAAGATTTAGCTTCTCTCCAACAGAAGGCTGAGGCTCCCCCTGATGTAGTTCTGCACATTCAGTTCAGCAGTTCCTGGGATAAGTGGCATTTCATTCTAGTCAAAAGCATTTTTTAAATAATGAAAAAGTAAGATTAAAGAGCAAAGTTGGGAGAAAAAAGAAAGGTAGGCAGATCAAGGGAAGGGATAGAAACATCATCTTCAACTAATTGCCAGCCTCCACTGTCAGTGTAACTTGAGTATTTAGCCAGCACCAGTAAAAGATGCAGACTAATGCCTTGTGTGCTCAAGAGTATTGTGGCACTTTAAATACAAACACATTTATTGTGGTATTAATTAAGGTTTTGTCTGGCGCATCTGAAGGAGTCTATGGTCCATGAAAGCCTGTGTCAATTTGTTAGTTTTTTTAAGGTGCCACAAGACTCTTTATTGTTTCTGCTGTAACTGCTAAGATGGCTACCACTCTGGAAGTAATTTCCTGAAGGAACTTCATAGGTAATAGGATTACCTCTCTAACAAAGAGGTAAACAGGAATGCTCTGGGTGGCAGGTTGAGATCAGAAGGCTTACACAAAGGAAGGGCTCTGAATTTTAGGGGCCATTGATTTGAGCAAAGGAGGCATTGTAATATCCAGGAAGAATTTTTTTCCACTTGGCAAAAATCATAGAAAGGCTGTTAATTAAATTCTAACCTGCTTGCTTCCCCCCCCCCCTTTTCTTTTTGGCCTATAGCAAATTCCCTGCCACCCTCCCTCCCTCCAAGTCTGAACCAAATATATATGCAGCTCATGGCGGCTGTAGTGCTTTTGGTATATCAGACTACTGTTTTTGTACCACTATTTAATTCTGTACTGGAGAACACACAGAATTCCTCCATAACACGATATAGTTTTACGACACAGAGATTAGTTTTGTTAAATTACAGGTAGTTCCTCTATCAGAGGGCCAAAGGCATATAACATTGTAAGAGAATTAATGTAACAAAGAGTGGCTCTAATATCTAATAGTTTCTAATAACAGAATATAATAATATCTAATAGCATCTAATAACAAGGCTTTAGTCTAATCTTTAAACATTGCTAATTTCTAATTGAAATTAAAATCCCATTCATGTTATATTTAAGGCTTTTAAAGTATTGTATTTCTACAGAACCATTTACCTTTATGGGTTCTCCCCTTGTCCTATTTTTAAAACATATTTGCAGCTGCTCTTTGTTGCCTGCATAAATCTCTTTTCCACCCCTTTCCAAATGACCGAGCACAGAATTGATTTTTATTCACACAATCCTGCCTTCATAGAAAACACAAACTGAACTACATTCATGTTTTGTTTCTGGAGAGTAGGCCTCCCAAAGTGTGAACATGTTAGCTATCAACAAATGTGTTTATGGGCCTTCAAGATGCCTGTTGACTTATGGCAACTTCATAGGGTTTCCTTAGACCTGGTATTCCTTGGCAGTTTCCCATCCAAGTATTAACCAGGGCCGACCCATCTTAGCTTTCAAGATCAGATGGATTCTAGCGCCTTTAGGGTATTTACCAACCTTATATTATTTGTTATATTTACATGGCATGTTTGTGCCAATCAGCTCAGAATGCTCTCCCCATAACAGTACACAACTGAAGGTATGTCACAGAAATTATAAGGAATAGGAACTGCAAATCTCTTAAATGTATTTAAAAGAACTGTAGATATGGCAAGAGACCTGTTTTTAACTTGTTAATTGGATCCTACTCATTTATCCCAAGACGACTCCCTGCAATAAAAAATAAAGCAAAATGTCAGGAATAAACTCTTCTAGAACATGGCCACATAGCCCGAAAAACCCACAAAAACTACAAAACTTCTTTATTTGTTGCACCAGAGGAATAGTTAGTGTTGCTACTTAAGCTTTGTCTCTCTCTCTCTCTCTCTCTGTGAATTAGCAGGTACCTAGCTAAATCTAGCTAGTTAATTCCATGCAAGGAGGGTTAAAATCAATGATTTTTAATCCATTTTTTAAAATAGGATTTTAAAAATTTAAATCAGATGTGTAAAATTAAATGCTTTTTGAGGAAAAATCTATTTAATGATAGTTTTCTGTTTGAGATACAACCAAACCAAAGGGTTTTCATCATGAAATTTGGATCAGTTTTAAATTAAGTAGCATAAGAAGGTACAGTGCACCTGCATCATACGAGAGTGCACCATATGCAGCTTTTAGCTTATGCTGAAAGCTGTGCACCAGAAGAGACAGTGGTGCATGCACTACGGGCACAAACTCCGTTGTCTTCAATGGGACTCCACCATACATGGTATTTCCAAAACAGATCCCCTGCATGAAGAAAGGGCGCACTGTATATTCATGCAATTTAAAAAAAAATGGTAAATGAATTCCATTAATCCACTTACAATGTCATACTCTTCCAGAGGTTTCTGTATTATTATTGGGCAATTTTTTTTATCTAGAGGATAATGCTTGGTTTTACAGCTCTCAAAACTTTGAATTTGTGCCTGCAGAGATCATAATCCCATTGTTCTTTTGCAAATCTATGTACACTGAATCAGCCCCTTACCTCTCAAGTGCTAAATTTCAAAACATTCAATGAATATATTGTTGAAAGACTGGGAATGGAATAGATTTGCAGAAAAAGCTACAGGGAATAGTATTTTGTTTTTCATCAACTACCAGATGATGAAAGATATTTTGTTTCTCCGCATCAGTTAACAAACATTAATTTTTTTTTAGCAAATACAATACATAAGCGATAATGTTATTGCTTTGGTTAAACTATTTAAATTGTTATCATTAAGGTAATGATCATTTTTCTCCTTCCAATTAAGTACATCAGAAAAGTTGTCGAAATATGAATGATTAACCTATTAAACTGGAAATAATTTCATAATTATTTGTCTATAATGTTTTTCTAATAGTATAACCAAATCATTTTTTTATATAACTATAAAACTAATCTGCAAAGTTGTTATTCTAAAAATGAAACCGTCATCTGATTGTAAATATTAAGATTATATATGTATTAAGGAATGAGTTGTGACTTCAATCCCAGGGGGCTCAAGGTTGACTCAGTCTTCCATCCTTTCCTAGGTCAGTAAAATGAGTTCCCAGTTTGTTGGGGGCAATTGACTAACAAATTGTGAACCATTTAGAGTGTGCTTAGTTCACTATGAAGCAGTATAGAAATGCAAAGTGCTGCTTGCTGCTGCTGAGTTGTGTAAAATATGTATTAGGTTTATAGTGAGAAATAGTGCCCTTTCGGGGGGGGGGGGGAGGATTGCATGATTAAACCAAGTGTTTCTGAGTAGTGATTTAAATTGTGATTTAAATCAATAGACCCTGTTCCACGCAGGCTGCTAAACAATATTGAGGGTTTTTTAAAATAATTTTTATTGAAAAGCATCTATTACTGAACACACATAAACACAGACATATGTATATAATCACATAATAATATTTTTTCAATACATAAATCCTCCCTCCCTCTTCCCTCAAAGTAATAGTGGTTACGATAATCTCTTGAACTCTTATTTTTTCCTTCTACTTTCTTATATGTGTTCTTATTCTACATATTACTGTTCTTAGATTATTTAAAAATGTTGCTGCTGTATTATTTTTCATGGCTGTTACTGTTTATCAACACATGGTTAAGCCTTGTTGTAAGATGTTGACTTCCAAGTCCTTGGATCAGTGAATCCAACTTAGGGGCGAAGCAGACTGCCCCTTTGCACTGGCTTGGGGAATAGTATCTGAGTGTAGCGTTTAGACACTGCATGCTCTGATTCCGCTCCCATGTCATCAGGCAGCCGCACGGCTGACCGCATGTGCTCTGGCTTCGTAGCGTTTCGGCGGTGCGGTGTTTACACGTGCCGTGCTGTAGAAATGTTGTAAAGCTGCCGCAGTGGCACAAAGAATGGCCTTTTGCCCGCTCCAATTTGGGGCAGAAGCTGGCCTGATTGGGGCCGTTTCGTGTGGTTGCCGCAGCCCCAATCCAGCTCTCTCTGTCTTGCCCCTTTCTCCCAATTTTAAAGTAACTGTCCAAAATAGCTTCAGCACTTTTGATCGCTCCTTCAAAAGTTCCAACTAAAATCCAGAGATAATTTGCCACCTCAGTGCCATGGATGGGGGAAGCACCAACCACAGCTGGTGGGGCATATGGAGTGATACAATGGATGCTATCAGACATGAACTATAAATGTTTTCATAACATTGCAGTACTGTGACAAAATGCATGTATCTGAATGTTGGCTATGTGGAATCAAAGGCTAGATCGGTTAGGGACTAATGTTACTACTCCTCACTCGCAATAACCTCATTTTTTATTGTTGTTTCTGTTACGAAACATCATGAGTTGTTTATAAATATTTGTGCCTGACAGCAGAATGGATACCACTAGCAGAAGAAAACTCTTGTTTCAAAACAGCACTGTGTCATCCCTTCTAGTTATCCAAAGTGGTTGCCATAATGATGTGATTTGGCCCTATAGAACATGGGGTGGCACAAGTCACCCAGGATGGCTTGAAAAGATACGTTTCTGCCCCTTAGGCTCATAGTCTAAAGTAATAGTACTTGAAAGCAATGGTCCCTGAACCAGTGCTTGTCCCTTAGCCTTTAGTTGCTTGTTTCTGGTGGGCTACCACAAAAGAAAGAAAGAGTTATACCTAATGGGCAGAAGTATAATGCCAATTCTTGATATGCTGGAAAAAAACTAACTGCTGATCCTTCGCATCAGACGGCCTAAGAAGCAGTGCTTTAAAAGATGTGACAAAGGAAATGAGATGAGAAAGGAAAATCGCACTCAGGCACATATTCTTAAAGTTGTATTTCTTATCATGACCTTGAGGTGGTTTGATGAAATGGCAAGATACCCGTTAAAGGCAAGTAGTGTTTCAGCAGAGGTCAGGGAATTGCTTTGCTTCTCACAAGTGGGTTAAGACTGTAGTCCTTTTTATCCTACTGCACTGCTTTCTTGAAAACAGAAGGTACATTTTTAAAAAGATCATAATTTTAATTAAATGATCGTCAAGGTTGTTGTCACAGGAAAAAAATTGTTTGAGCATTACATACAAAATCTATTACAAGAACATGGTATATTTCTATTTGACTATTGTGAGAGCATTTTTCCTTTCTCAGAATTCCTTTTCAGTGCTGCTGAAAAGACTGTGATTGTTGCCTTTTGAGGTGCGGACCCTAAAATGCAGGTCTGGAGGAGCCTGGTGAGGGCAGTGGAGTGCCATCTGGCAGGACATTTTTGGAATGGATGGATACAAGACAAAAAGTTAGACCAAGTAGAAAAACAGCTGCCCCAGTCTGAATTTGAAGTCTTGTGCAAGAAGAACCTGGAAAAGGAGGCTAAAACTTGGAAGTTTCAGGCCAGACTGAGAGATCTGGCTGACTTATCTGGAAAGTGTTAAGTATCTTTTATGTTAAATGTAGGGCTAGCCATGTTGATCCCAAGACAAATTTCCAATTTCTACTTCCATCTTTCCTAGAATTAGTATTTTCCAATAAGCTGTGCCTCCTCATAGTGTGTCCAAAGTCTCTCTCTCTCTGGCTTTGCTTCGCGAACGAAGATTCAGGAAGGACTCATCCCGCGCTTTGTACAAGCGCGTTGTGACTAAAAGGGCCAATTTGGGATAAACAGGTCCGGTTGCAGAAAGCACAGCGGAAAGTCTCCTTGGGTGATGTTTCCAGGTTGCGGTTCTTTCTGCGTTGTCGTTTCTCTTTGAGGCTCGTTCGGCGTGAGCTTTCGAAAAAGGCTGCAGCGTCATGGATAGTGCGTCTCCATGCCTCCCGATGCGAGGCCAGGGAGGACCATTGTTGGTGATCAATTTGATCATCTTGGCTTCCAGGGATTGCTCAGGCTTGATCTGTTCTAGTACCCATCTATTTGTCTTTTTAGCTGTCCACATTATACTCAACTCTTTTTCTGAAACCACATCTCAAATGAGTTAATTTTCTTTCTATCTGCTTTCTTCACTGTCCAGTTTTCACATCCATACATGGTGATGGGGAATACAATGGCTTGTATGATTCCAACTTTAGTGCTCAGTTATATCTCTTTACCCTTTAGGATCCTGTCCAGTTCGTTCATAGATTTATTAGGCAAGCGCAGGCCTCCACCTGCAAGCTGTGTCTCTCTGTGTGCAAGGTGGAACCTTCTTTTCCTTTAGCTTTTATTTTGCAACGCCCTACATTTTTCCTGAATGTCAACCATATGCACTCAACTACGTCGACCTCATATAAAAATCAAGGGCAGGTTTGGGGGCTAAAATTATGTATTTCTACATGACCCATGGATAAGTCAGATAAGTAAAATTTAGGAGCATGCAACAAAGAATCAAAGAAGAGGATGAAGCAAAATGTAGTGACAAGTCTTGGACTAGGATTCCTATTGTAGAAGCCACAAACTTTGAGCCTGAGGAAAACAGTGACAAACCACCCGTGAAGAAATCTTCTCAAGAAAACCTTGTGATAAGAGTTCATTTGAAGGCACATAGCAATGACAGATTGTAAAGGCTACTGTACATACAGCTGTCCCTCCGTTGTCACAGTCTTGAATATTCACGGAGGGGCGACCTCTGCTAAATTCAATAGGGTATGCCCCTGCGGTGTGTGCCCCATGCTTGCTCATGGGCATGCACCCCATTCAAGCCTATAGGGCTTGAATATTGGCGAGTCTCCATTTTCGCAGGGGGCGGCAGAACAGACCAACTGCAAAAATGGAGGGCTGACTGTACTTGACTAGAAGTCAACCTTACGTAGAAGTCCCTTCCTGTCCTGTGTTGCTTTACTCATGAGTAAAGCTGTGTGGGGCAGAGAGGATGGGGTGCCTCTCCCTCTCTGTCCCACTTGGCTTTACTTGGAACTAAAGCTGTATGGAGCAGGGTCTGGGGGGAGCATTGGGTCCTCTCCCTCCCTGACATGCATTGTGGCACTTGTCATGCAGGGACGTAGCTAGGATTTTAGGAAGGGGGGGGTCCAGACTAAGTGCCACCATTATAATGGGGCTTGGGTGTGGTGGTGCAGCAGCACACACCATTCATTTTTCTAATGGAAGGGGGGGCAGTCTGGACCCCAAGACCCCTCCCCCTTGGCTACGTCCCTGTGTCATGGAGGGGCATTTGCCAGTTGTCACCCCCCTTGTGGGGTGTCACCACTGCACTCTGCATCCCCCGCACCCACTGGTGTCTAGATCGAGGGAAGTAATAGTGCCACTATATTCTGCTCAGGTCAGGCCCCACCTGGAATACTGTGTCCAGTTCTGGGCACCACAATTCAGAAAGGACATTGAGAAACTGGAGCGTGTCCAAAGGAGGGTGACTAAAATGGTGAAAGGTCTGGAAACCATGCCCTATGAGGAACGACTTAGGGAGCTGGGGATGTTTAGCATGGAGAAGAGAAGATTAAGAGGTGATATGATCGCCCTGTTTAAATATTTGAAGGGATGTCATATTGAAGAGGGAGCAAGCTTGTTTTCTGCTGCTCCAGAGAATAGAGCAAGGAACAATGGATGCAAGGTACAGGAAAAGAGATTCCAGCTCAACATTAGGAGGAACTTTCTGACAGTAAGAGCTATTTGACAATGGAACACACTCCCTCCTTCCTTGGAGGTCTTTAAACAGAGGCTGGATGGCCATCTGTCACGGATGCCTTGATTGAGATTTCCTGCATGGCAGAATGGGGTTGAACTGGATGGCTCTTGCGGTCTCTTCCAACTCTATGATTATATGGTTATATATACAGTATGTGTTTGTGTGTGTATGTACACACACACACACACACACATATATATATATATATCACCATAGTCACCCCTTCCTACAAATGAAGGACTGACTTCCCTCCCTTCCCTCCTCTTCCTCTGGCGAAACCGTTTCCCCCTTCTTCCAGCAACTTCTACCGCTGAGGAAACCCCGCAGTCGCAGTAGCAGCAGCGCTAGGCATGCTGGGAAACGTAGTTTTCCTTCCCCCCTTCTCTCCGTTGCCGGGAAACATGGCTGTACATTTTTAACTCCCTTCCTGAGCCGCGCGCGCTAAGCATGCCGGGCGTCGTAGTCTTTTCTCCCCGCAAAGCAAAGCAAAGCAGAGGCGAGAGTCCCAAGAGTCAGTGAAGAGCGCGCGCGCGAGAACGAGACTTTAAAGGAAAGGAGAAAACAGAGAGAGAGAGAGAGCCGTCAAAGACACTGCAACCGCCGCCGCCGCCGCGCCTTGGCCGGCTACGTCACTTCCTCTTCCGGGCGCGCGGAAGGAGGAGGAGGTGGAGGAGGAGGCGGAGGAGGGTCAGTCGGTGGTTTTGTGTGGAGCCGGTGGCGGCTGCGGCGGTGGCGGCCTTTCCCCCTCGCCTTCCTCCGCTTTGGGAAAGGCTTCACGACGGGGTTCCTTCCTGGCCCCCGAGGAGCCGCTCCTTCGCGCGCAGCCTCCGCTTCTCCTCCTCCTCCTCCTCCTCCTTCCCTCCCAGCCAAGGCCGCCTCCTCCTCCTCCGCCATGGAGCCAGAGTCGGTGATCGAGGACAAGACCATCGAGCTCATGGTGAGTACGGAGAGGGAGAGGGAAGCCAGGGGAGGCTGCCTAGGCCTCGCTCGGGTCTGAAGGGAGCGGGAGCGGGGAGTCTCTCTTCCCTCTCTGCATCCAGGCCCATTTGTCCTCCTCCTCCTCCTCCTCCTCGTCTTCTTCTTCTTCGTCTGCCTTCAAGACCTTTCAGGGCTATCGTCAGTTTATGGCATTGTTCTTCTTTGCTGCTACCCGCCTCGATCCAATGCAGGGAGAGAGAGGCGGGCTACAGATTAGTATCATTATCATCACTATTATTATTTATTTATCTATTTATTTCGAGTATTTATACCCCACCCTTCAGCCCTAAAGGCTCTCAGGGCAGCTCACTATTATTATTTTATTATTATTATTATTATTATTATTATTATTATTATTATTATTATTATTATTGCTATTATTATTTAATTAGACATGTCCCTGCTGCCTTCAGGCTTACAATCTAAAAAGACAGGAGCCAAAAGGAGAAGGGGATCCTGGAGTTCCTCTCTACCTCCAAGGCCTGGACCAAGGCAGATCATGGACTGGAGGGAGGGCTCTGCTTCTCAATCTAGGCCAGTCTGATGGAGCTGGAGCCTCCCTTTCTCTCCCTCTGAGGCTTGGACCATATAGTTCCAAGTTAGGGTTTTTTGTTTTGTTTTGGTTGCCATTCTCTGAGGGACACTTTGATTGGGAGTTCCTGCATGGCAGAATGGGGTTGGACTGGATGGCCCTTGCGGTCTCTTCCAACTCTAGGATTCTGTGGTTCCCTGAGGCCCATTTCCCAAAGGGTCACCCGTTGAGCTCAGATTTGAACCCAGAGCCCAACGCTCAGACCACTACTACTCCCTTCCCTTCACACATAACCCTGTTATGGGGTTTCCTTGCCAAGGTTTCTTCAGAGAGGAGGGTTGTGTGTGTTGTTGTTGTTTTTTTTTGCCATGGCTGCCATCTAAGGCTGACTCGTTGCCCAAGTTGGCTGAGTGGGGACCCAGACCCTGCTCTCTATTATTATCATCATTATCGTTATTATATTACAATCATGATGATTATTATTAAGGTTTATTTATATAGTGCCAAATATGCTCTCCAGAGTCATACACCGACACTCAGACCCTTTTCTTCCATTGCTGACAAGAAATGAAATCAAACTCTGGGCAGCACTAATACTAAATGCTTTAATGCTAATACTCAGGCCACTATGCCAACTCTCCCTCTTCCCTCCGTTGCTGACAAGAAATGAAGCCACACTATGGGCATTACTAATGCTGACATAAGAATTCAAAGATATAGCCACGTTAGTCTGTAGGATCAGTACATAAAGAGATCTTGTAGCACCTTTGAGACTCACTGAAAGAAAGAAATTGGTAACATGAGCTTTCGTAGACTTCAGTCTCCTTCCTCAGATGCATTTGGTGGAGTGGAAGCCAGGGACAGACATATATACATATCACTGGTATGTGAGGATGTCTAATCAAATCCTCATGGGGTGCCCTACATTCATCTATTCCCCTCATCACAGGCCAGTCCCACTGCAAAACTGGATCTGCCAGTTCATCTCCAGGCACAAAGACCAGCTTCCTATGACTTTGTGCACTTATCAACCATAATAAATTTGGACCTGCAACTTCATTGCCATACATAAAGTATGGAATTTGAATTGACGTCCACACATACCAATGGCATATTTGTGTCTGTACCTGGTTTCCACTCCACCAAATGCATCTGAGGAAGTAGACTGAAGTCTATGAAAGCTCATGCTGACAATTTTTCTTTGTTTCAGTTAGTCTCAAAGGTGCTGCAAGATCTCTATGTACTTATGCTAATATCATACTTAATACCAATGCTGAGACCACTATGCCATGCTGCTCTTTAATGTCTCTCTTCTTAATGGGGCGGGCACTTCTTTACAGTCTCCTCCTCCTAGTTTTTGGCAATCTCCAACCCACCCTCAGATCCCCCAAGTTTTGGGAGGGTTTGTAGTTTTTAGAGGACAAAGGGACAAACCCCCCAGATCCCAAAGTGGACCAGAGGCGGCCTTCCTTTTCCCCCCAGGACTTGTTATCCATTTCAGGAGGAAATGTCCAAAATGCCCTCCATTCTCAGCATCACCAGGAAGCATGAATTTGCCTTTATATTAGCTTTTCTTTTTGTAACATAATAACTATTCCTTAAGGTCAGAGTGACCAGAGGCCCTACTTTTCCCAGACCTGCCCTCCATTCCATCCTCCTCTCCAGCAGGGAATGCCCCAAATCTCTTCCGTTCAGAGCATCACTAGGAAACTTGAATTTGCATTTGTACCAGCTGTTCTTATTCTATATAGCAACTTCTAGTTAAAGCCAGGTTGACCAGAGGTCCCCCTTTTCCTCCTAGCAGGGAATGTTCAAAATCTCTCCCATTCTCAGCATCACTAGGAAACTTGAATTAGCATTTACATTAGGGTTTTTAGCTTTCCCTTTGTACATAACTACTACTTAAAGTCAGAGTGACCAGAGTTCCTACTTTTCCCAGACCTGTCTTCCATTCCAGCCTCCTCTCCAGGAGGAGATGTCCAAAATGCCCTCCCAATTCTGAGCCTGACTAAGAAGCATGGATTTATATTTTTAGGAGTGTTTGGAGCTTTTTTGTCTTGTTTTCCTGGAACGTCCTCCATTTTGCGGGGCCTCGTCCTCCTTGGCGTTGAGGACACAGATATGGTTGCCCTGCCTTCCTTTCTCTATAGGATGAAGCAAGGCCCCATAATCACTGGTTTCTCCCCCTCCTTTTTCAAGAAAAGGAGCTGAAGGTGACATTTGGAGGAGGCCCTTCTTAAGGCACCCAGGATGGGAGATGCTGGTGGCCCAAAAAGGGGGCGGGGATGGTGGGGAAGGCTCTGTGCCTGAAAGGTCTTTCCTTCTTTCTTTCCTTCTTTCCTTCCCTCTATCTTTCTGGCTGCATCCACTGCAGACATAATCCAGTTTGAGACTGCTTTATCTGCCCTGGCTCAATGCTATGGATTCATGGGATTTGTGGTTTTGTGAGACATTAAGCCTTCTCTGTCAGAGAGCTCTGGTGCCACAACAAACTACATTCCCCAGGATCCCATAGCATTGAGCCATGGCAGTTGAAGTGGTCTGAAACTGCATTATTTTTTTCAGTGCAGATGTGGCTTCTCTCTCTCTCTCTGTGGACCTTTTCAGGGCTCCCAAACTTGGAGCGATCAATCAGGGTGATGTTAAAATCATTTCAGCTTTGGATGAGGCGTTATTTGGAAAGGCTTTGGTTTCTGAGGTGGAGGGCAAGCAGAGACTTTGGGCCTCGTTGATGGAATGAATTAGCTGACTTGCCCTATGCAGGCTTGCACAGATGCGCTGGTTAAAAGGCGGCGCTTCCTCCTCAGTCATTTCAGATTTCATAATCGCAAGTGAGCATTGTTCAAGCGAAGCTGCCCCCCTTCCTTCGGACTATCCTTACTCAGTGTTGCAATATGCACACAGGTTCAGAAACAGCCCAGGAATTAAAAAGGGCATCGTCTAAATATGGAGATGCTGAGGTTTGGTTGAATTTTCAGAAATACTTAGTTATCTGTTAATAGCATTCGTTCTTTAAAATGTAGTCTTTGAGCACTGAATCAGCTCCTGCAGATGTAGAAATGTTACAGCTAGCTAAGATTTTTTTTCTTCTTTTCAAAACTAAGGTGTGTTTTAAATACAATACTTCTAGGTGTAGTAGATAGCCATCCTTCATGGTGTGTGTGTCTGTGAGCTGTGATGTCCTATAGATACACAGTAGTTTGAAATGTGGGATGTTTGGCATAGCTGGTTACTGTGGAATGAAACACTCCTATTCCTCATATAAAATCTTGGGTCTAGTAGGGAATGTCTGAACTGGTTAATTTCACTTTTATAATGCTAAATATGACTTCTAGTCTTCTCTGAATGCTGTCTGAAGATCACTCAGAGACTGGGATTATAGTCTTTAAATTTTGAGAGAGAAGCACAATAATGCAACAACTTGCTTTCAAAAGGACTATTAATACGTATCTGTTCTGCTCTGAATTATTTGCATACAAAACAGTGAAATGTGACTGCGTTTTCTTTGCTCATCAGGGCTCCATTGAGATTATTTTGGCTTTCAAACTAAAATGTGTGGATTATAGTAAAAGCAAGAACCTAGGTGCAGTAGCTCTTGGTGACAATTGTGTGAGTGACTTTGCTTCCTATTTTTCTTAATAGTGGGAGATAGCACCATATATACACACACACACACACACACACACACACACACTGGAAGTATCAAGTGGGGACAGACTCTGAGTCTTCACTCTCATGTTGACATATATGCAAACATCATTTTCTAATGCATTTGAAGCATAATTATTTGGGGTTTTTTAGTTTCCGTGTGTGTGTGTGTGTGTGTGTGTGTGTGTGTTTAAATACGAATTATAACTAAAGCACTTTTTTGGGAACCCAAAAAGCATACAAAATTAGAATAGTATGTTAAATACTTTAATCCATACGGATATACTATTTTATTAGGAATGTTTCCCTTAATGATTGATGCTAAACACTGCTTTTTGCTATAAAATGACAGCAGTATAATATGCCAGCTTTGGAAGCATGCCGTTTTCCTCTTAATTCTTATTATCATCCATCAGTACAGTAATGTGGTGCTATAGCTATTGCTCATCCATTATTGCTGGTCATCCATTGATCTAGTAAGATCACATTTCTAGGCTCACTATTCACTTCTAGAGGTGTAATATTTCCAAATGTTTAAGTCATGGGGGAAAATTGGTTTTTATTTTCATATCATTTTGGAGAAAAAATGGAAAATCGTTGGAAAGTTGGAAATGCAGTATTAGCACCCTTTAAAGATGAAAACTCACTGTGTTATCTTAGGGACAAAATGCATTAGATATGACTTAATGTGGCATAAAAGTATCATATTTGATACGTTACAAGTACAGTTTATTGAGGATATAACCACAAATTGAATTTCCTTTTTTAAAATGTTATTTTTGTAAGCATTGCAAATGGATCTGAACTGTAATGGTCCTGAACTGTAATAAACACCTCATCTATAAGGAGCCTCTTCCGCTTTGCCAGTTTGAAGAGGTGTTTGTGTGTCTTCATGTCACCGGTCGATTTATGGCGATCCCATGGATTTTGTGGGGTCTTGCTATCCTCCCACATAAAAGCAGAAGAGAACATCAACATTAGTAAAATGGAAAATTGTTTTCTCTTCTCTAGTTTTTCAGAGTGTCAGGCATACATAACACACTAATTCCAATAAAATGAACTGAGAAAAGGAAACCAGGAAGACCAGGAATTCTAATGCTCTGATTCTGTACATAGGGTTACATAAAGGTCTTGCTCTTACTTAGTCATTCCTTTTCAAGGTGCTTGCCCCAGAAGTAGAGCACATGCTTCTCATACAAGTTCAGTAACACCTTCAGTTAAAGAGTCATTAGTAACTGGACTAGAAGGAAATCTGTGCCTGGTCAGTTTCTGCTAATTCACTAGTGAACCTTTGGCTGTCTAGATGATTTCTGTGTCAGCTCCCAGAAGCCCCAGCCGGCTTAGTCAATGGACAAGGGTTATCTTGATAATCTTTCCTGTATGTTGTTTTCCTTTGAGAAACTAGATAAGATTGCATAAATAAGCCCTCACAAGTGGTCCTGCAAGTTCAAAGTAAGTGAATTAAATTTCTGGTAATGTATATGATTGTTATATGGGTCTCTTGATTTAAGTATATGCTTGTGCATTCAAGTCGCCTGTCACCTTATGACAACTCCATGTGTTTCAGAGGGTTTTCTTAGGTAAGGAATACTCAGAGATGGCTTTGCCAGTTCCTTCCTTTGAAATATGGCCTAAAGCACCTGTTGTTTTGTATAAATGTTCACTAGAATAATGCAAGAATGCAGTAATATCTGAAGAAATCTCTTGTGTGATTTCTATCTGTTCCTTTATTTTGGCAAGATGATTGTCAGTATATATTTCATATTAGAGCTCAAATTGAAGGCAAATATTAACATTAGTGTTGTATTAAGTACTGTGTGTTTGTTTTGGAATCTCAATGTAATATGAGATGTGACACTAGGAAATATAACATCCGGATGAAGAGATTCTTTCCCCTCCCCATTCTCAATTAATTGCTCAATTAACTGGAGCATTTGCTTTCAGTAATAGCATGATGAATTTGAAAAATCATTTACGGAAGCATTTGAAATACGTTGTGTCAGCACAGATCTCCAAATGTTATTTGTGTTCTGTAATGTTGAGTGTATGAATACTTTAAAAAAACACACATCAGAGTTCACAGTGCTCTGTGGAAATGTTTACTATAAAATAAGAACAGAGAGGTATGATGAATCAGGCAGATAGTTTCAGCCGGCATACCTTTGCCATTGCTAATTTTAAGCATGGCTGTCATGGTGTTAAAA
>NC_056522.1:158401746-158421614 GCF_019175285.1 Sceloporus undulatus | reverse complement strand
CTGGAGGCAAATGTAAGCTTTGTTTCGCTGTCTTTGCAATTTACCTTCGCCATTGCTCATTTTAAGCATGGATGTCATGGTGTTAACATTGGAGGTAAATTTAAACTTTGTTTCACTGTCTTTGCAATTTAGCAATTAGCTTGCGCATGAAGAAGGTGAAAACATAAATTGCTTGATTTTGAACCCAAGTATCAAGCACAATGAACTGCTGTATGCTAGTTTATTCAGAGTGCATTTGTTTAGTATCTTTTCCGAGTGTAAGACAAAAGTTTTCTAAAGGGCTACCACTTGATTAATCAACTGAATTTATATTTGAATAAATTCTACATTCATATTTTCCTTTGGTGTACTTTCTCAGAAAGTAAAGGTGAAAAAAATAGACACATGGAATAGTCTACAAAAAAAGGAGGTAAAACACAGGAAAAGCTTGCATTTAGCTGGCATCCATTCCTAGTTACTTGAAAGTAATGACCAAGTTCTTTCTTAGCTAAAAACAGACATAAGTGGTTTGTTTCTGTATAGGGGAGGTTTCTGTTCTCCAAAAACCAATGGAACTGCCCTGAGCACTGCTGGATCACAGTAATGGTGTGTGTTTCCAACTCTATAGAGAAAAGAAGAACTGTCCACTAATCTCCACTGTGTAGAATCCTGTGCCAGATCTGGCTTACCAAAAGTTAACTGCTCCCTTCTTTACCCCTTGTGCCTCTGGAACTGACTTGTAGACAACTGTGGCATGTTTAGTGGACAGTATTCTGTTGGGACTCTGGGGGAACCTAAAGAGACTGCTAAAAATGCTACACACACACAAAAGGTAGTTGGAAGTTCATGTCTGTTTTTGTTGGTAAACAGTGCCATCGGGCCCTGCCACCTATTGAAAGATGAATTGCTGCTTCTAGGAGAATAAATTCACTATTTTATTCATGTATGTACTTTCTGCCCTAGAAAAGGGATGTCTGTGGCGTTCAGGGGAGTCAAGGGCCACCAATGCAGCTTTGTAGGGGCTGCGTGTAGCCCCAGGGTTGTTTTTAGCCCATTCCTGCAGTAGTGCTCATCCAGACAAGTCCCATATACTGACTGACTGGAACCTCTCCATTTAAAAAACGATAAAGAGGGCAGTGGTGCAAATGGATTGCAGCATCCCTAGCGTTGTTGGGTGGGTTGCATTCCTCCTGTCAAGAAGGCGTGTGGGAGAACCCCATTGTTGCTGGGGTTCTCAGATATAAACTTCTATTCCAGGAGGGCTTCCAGAGAGGACAAAACATATCTGTCTAGCTTTCTTCTTAGTACTAGCAGCAGTAGGATTCTGATCTAACTGCCAGCAGAACACCAGGAAAGAAGAGTGCTTGGTCACCAAGCCTTGAATTCCTGTTCTGGGTGCCTGGCTACAAGGAATGAGAGAGCAGCTTTCACATGTACAAAGTTGGCTCAGCAGTTAGAGCTTGTAAGATTAATTGGGGCCCTTTTGATTGGGCCTATAGTCTTAATGATAAAGCTTCATTTTCAAAATATGTAGTAAGATACATGCACTTTCAAAGCCCAGATCACTCTGGCCTATCCAGTTGTGCTTGCACATGCATCACCAAGATGGAGAGCTTAACAACCAACAACCCCAAATATTACTATATTATGTGTGCAGAAGAGAGACAAAATGGGGGAAAAGACAATTGAACTTTGGGCCAGAACAGACTGGTAAGAAGGGGTGACTTGAAGCTGCCTCTGCCGAAGATGCATTGGGGCCGCAGCAAACACTCACCATGGCCCCAATCCACCTTGAACCAGGCCCAAATAGGAACGGAAAGGCTCTACTCCTATTTGGACCGGGAAAGAGATGGCTTTCCTGGCCCCACCACAGCCCCAGGGCAGCTTCAAGATGCTCCTGTGGCGCATAACATGTAAACTGCCAGAGCGTAATCGGGGTGTGTGGCATGTAAACACCATGCTTTCAAGATGTCTGGAAAAATGTGCAAATTTTGACTTTGTGAAGTTGGTCTTAATTTCTTTGTTAGCTAGCAATTTTTTATTTCACTCTGTTCAATTTTTTTTATTCCAGGTTTTGAATTACACACTGTTAATTGTATTCAGGTTTTGTTATTATTAAATTTTGCTTTCATGTATTATAATTTGCAATAGTTTATCACTTTGATTTTTTAAAAATTATTATTTTTCTCCTTCATTCTTCTAGTTTGTAGTTTTCTGTGTTTGAAAAAACAACAATGATATATATTAAGCAACTCGGAGAAACTAAATGAACATAGTATATTATTTCCATTTTAATCCCAGGATTTGGAAATCCAGGTCTCCATTTTGTCAGGCCAGAGGTTCAACCGAAAACAGAGAAGGTACCATATGCTTTTTTCTTTGCGATAGGTTAAAATGCTTGTCCAGTGCTCTGGACATCTTGGTGCCTGCACAACACGGTAGGGGAAAATGAGGCTTTGGTGGAATATATGAAACATCATTTTTATTTACTTGGCTGCATGTCAGGTAGCTCCCGTCACATATGTTCAAAAACAACATAGAGTTGTTGTACCAGAAAAACAGTTTGCTGAAATGTTCAAGGGTGTACAGTAACCACATGAAGAACCATAATGCAATGTCTTCATGCCTGTACCTGCTGCTGTTCTCACTTTGTATCTTACATACAAAATGTATCTGAGTTTTTATCTTTATGTCCTCTGTGAGAAAACAGTTTTGCCTTGTATAATAAACATAACCCAAGATTGGAAAGGGGCATGAATTTCAGATAAAAGTCATCTGTGAGATACATTACTTGTGTACGTTGTGATTCAAGGAGTAGCACCTGCCAGATTAAAAATGCACAGAAAGAGAAAAGTTGTTAAGTAAAAAATTTGCAGCTAATTTGTCAGTTTGTGGATTTCTTATCTGTCATTTTGTGTTAACTGCCTTCAACAATATACAACAAAAACCACAGAAAAGCAATCATTCCTTAGATAAACTAACATGTAAGCTTTCAAAGCTTCATTGGTATCTTCATCAGGCAAAGAAGCTAAAAATCATACAGGAGAAGAAAGGTGACAGTGTTCAAATTGCAGGTCTGTATTTGGTCTCGTATGTTACTTCTGTTGTCAGTTAGGATGGTCTAGAAGAGGACTGTCAATGCAGGCAGAGGCCACTCCCCTTTTAGCCATGTGGAGGCTGGGAACAAAGGGCAGTAAAAGATAAGTAATGACATTTCTAATTCATCATCATCTGCAGCAGCAGAGTACCTTCCATTGAGATCCAGGTTATTGCTGTCCTGTCTCAGGCCAATGGCCCCTTTCTTAGGCACAAAGCACTGAACGTTTCTCAAATACTGTACTGTTACAGCTGGAAAAACCTCTAGGTGCTGCATAGATAAAACCTGCCAGTTGTAGTCCAAATGAGAGGTTTTTACCTTTGCTGGAGGTAGAAACCTCAAAGCATTAAATCCCAGCCTATTAGCTCTGTCTTGTTAAATACAAAATGTATTTTGGTCTACAGCCAACATTCTACCCCAAAATATGTTTCCTGCCTTATGCAGTGTTATATTAAAAATGTGACTGCTGCTGTTTAATAATTGGTTGCGATGTTTAATCCCATGAGAGGTTTCTTTGAAGGTAGATGAGTATAAATGTAAATTACGTTACTCATAATGTATTCATCTAAGAGGAAAGACCAGCCTTCTTTTATTGCTATCTTTCTTTTGGATAACTGAATACTACAAATCATTATTTGGAAATTCAGAAGCAGATGGGAAACCAAGCCGTTTTGTGATCTGCTTATCCCCATTCTTTAGAAATCAGAGATCTCTTGCCTTTGTACTTTGAGGTTCCACTTAGATGTTTTGTTAGTAGGTAGCATGACAGCATACTCTGTAGTTTGGATAGTTTCTCCTATTGCAGTGTTTCTTAGTTTCATTGGCCGGTTACATACCAGCAGTTGGGACGTCCGGAGGATGTCCCATTTTAAAAAAGGGGCATCTCTTCTAGACGCCCCTGAGTCTAGTACGGACTGTGTCCGTACAATATGGCGCCGTACAATATGGCGCCGAAATGGAGCTTCTTTTTTGCTCCACGCGGGAGCCGCGCGGTTTGGCTGCTGCAGCTCCTGCACGGAGCAAATGGCGCCGGGGGAACAATGGCGGTTTGTATCCCGCCATTGTTCCATAGATTTATTATGAAGGGGGAAAAACCCTATTCTGTGTGTGGACCTAGTGCCGGTCAGTTTCATGAGGTTTGTATTTTTTAACAGTAGAACATCCTCAGAAATAAACAGGTTTTATCAGTATCATTAAGCAACATGGCTGTGTGTCACACTGCAAATTACAGATGCTGTACTACCGCGCATCACTGCAGGTCACTTGACTTTGGAATTTCCTTGTTGCAAATGGTTAGTATCAATATGGAGCACAGGTGGCTTCAGTATGATACCAACCAAATCTAAAATCAGATATAATTCATTTCTTTTTTCCAGATAACTTCCAACAGGAAGTATATCCCTGATTCACATAGCCCTTTATGCCTGCTTAGACTGGCATCCAAAGATTTCAGTGCCTTCATTTCTCTCTTTAAACAGCTCAGTAATATAAAGCATGTTTATGTTTTTCGTACTTGTGTCATAAAATACTTTCAGGTATTAAAAATAATAATGTGCAAGTTATGGAATCCACACTTCGTGAAAAGCCTTATGTTTCAGTTTGACATTTGACTGTTGAAGGGGAAAAAAACCTATCAGATAATTATGTTGTTGCTGTTGGTGCTGTGTGCTTTCAAGTTGTGTCTGACTTATGGTGACCCGAAGGTGAATCTATCATGGGGTTTTCTTGGCATGATTTGTTCAGAGGAGGTATGCTATTGCCTTCCCTTGAGTCTCAGAGATTGTGACTTACTCAAAGTCACTCAATGGGTTTACATGGCCAAGGTGGGATTCAAACCCTGTTCTCCAGAGTCATAGTCTCAAGCCACTGTACCACACTGGCCCTCTCTGATATTCATACACTACATAAAGTTGATTTGCTGTTGTTTTCTATTTTAAAGTGTTGTTTAAAAGTCCACCATACTTGTGCTAAGGCAATGAAAGGTCTGTGGTGAATTTTCCAGTTTAAAAATTTCAAGAAAAAATGGTACCATTCATAATACTCTGGCTTAGCAAAATTTCACATTCTTCCCTTTTAATTCAGATCCATGTTATCACTGAAGGATATATATATATATATATATATATATATAAAATAGGTTTCACAAATTATGATTGGTGTATTCCTTTTACTTGAAGACTGTAAATTTCATTCTCACCTAAGCAGTGCAACAGTGCTGTATGCCTTTATCTGACTAGATACTGTTGGATATGAATTGGATGAACTTATATAACAGTTTTTATGTAAGTTGATGAAAACATGAAATGTCACCCTTACTTTTAACCTGTGATTCATTCTGTGGCTTTTCACAGTTCTTTTTCCTTTCAATTTCAAATACTATTCCCCACTGCCGCAGATATATTGTATAAACTCAAATCTTAATCACCATTTATATAGTTGATTTTCTGGAAAATGTGGATTTGGGGACTTTTCATTTTGCTACAAAAACAATGGGAAGCCATTTTTTTCCAAGGGGGAATTTTGTGGCACGTGAAAGATTAAACATTTCTTGTAGCATGACTTCATTACTCAACCTATCAAATTCAGTGTTATTACTTCTGTGGAAGTTGTATATAAAAATTGTGTGTGGCATAGAGGGTCATATGAGTATATCCTTCCTCCTCCAAACCCAGTTGCCCCAGACCAGTTCTGGATGACCCTGCAATCTTCTAGAGCAGTGGTTCCCAACCTTCCTAATGCCGCGACCCTTTAATACAGTTCCTCATGTTGTGGTGACCCAAACCCATGAAATTATGTTCATTGCTACTTCATAACTGTAATTAAATAGGTGTTTTCCAATTATCTTAGGCGACCCCATGAAAGGGTCATTCGACCCCCAAAGGGGTCCCAACCCACAGGTTGGAAACCACTGTTCTAGAGCATATTTGTGGATGGTTGCAATGGTGAAGTGGAATTCATTGAATAGGGAGACTGACACCAGTTTCACTCATTGAGGTACTTCATTACGAGGGCTCTTCTTCTACTAAAATAGTGTTATTTCTAAAAACACTAGGCAATCTGAGTTGCTCTTTTACCTAAAACCTTTTTGGAATTATACTATTATTTTGTGCTGAAAGCTTATCACACACTGCCAAGACATTATCCCTGCCCCTTTTGGCACACACAGATTCCCCCCTCCCCTCTAGTGTTGCACAAAATATAAGTGAACTATACATCAAAATAATCCTGAGTTTTAAAAGACCCTTTTCTCCCCTTGGAGGGCTTTCCTGTGGTTCAGGGGTAGGCAACCTGCAGCCCGCGGGCCGGATGCGGCCCGGCAAGGCCTTGGGACCAGCCCCAGCCCGGTCCTGCCGCTGATTGCTGCCAGGTCCTTTGGGGGGGCAATTGTCTATAGAAGCCTCAGAAACATGCATTTATATTAACATTTTTTAAAAAAATCAGCAAATTTTTTTGTGTGTCCTCCATTTTTTTTAAAAAAAGTGTCTTCCATTTGAAAATTTTGTCCTACATTTGTCCTGGTTTATTTATATATTTAATTATTTATTTTTTGGCTTCGCCTCCCCCAGTTGTCTGAGGGATAGCAACCCGGCCCCCAGCTCACTAAGGTTGCCTACCCCTGCTGTGGTTAGACCAGACTAAGTGCTGACAAAAGAAAACAAGCAGGAAGCAGCTACTGATCTATGTGAGCTGATCTGTCTGCCAGCACTTGGTTTAGTCTAACCAATCAGAAATCCCTGATCAGAACGTTAAAAAAGGTCTTTTTGGATGTAGGACTGTTCATTTTGTAGATTTCATTAGTATTTGAAGGTAGTCTGAAGGAAACCTGAAGATAGAAAAAAAGCAAGATGCTGAGGTTTAATGAAATAAATGGTTTCTTAAACTGTAAGTCGGTGTATACTGTATTTCTAGGTGTGTGTATGTGAGAGAGAGTGTGAGACAGACAGACAACAGACTGAATGACTAGCTGTGGAATGGTGCTGGAAAAGAGGCTAGATGGCTGGGGGCAGTTTGGACTTCTCTTCCTTTCTCTTGCACACTTTGTCACTAGAACACCTAAGCTACAGCTCAGACACACCTACTGACCACCTCATCAGCATTAAGATAGAAGTGAACTAGCACACTATAAAGTGAAGCACAACAGTAGTGGGAAAGGGGGTCATTAACAGAGTTTTCTCCCTTTCAAATGGTTTGCCTCTGTGATAATGCCCAGCCAAAAGGCATTAGTATCCTGCTCTGATTATGATGTACAGTGGTACCCCGGGATACGAAATGACCGCGTTACGAAATTTCCGGGATACGAAAAAATTAGATAGGAAAAAACTGTTCTGAGTTACGGTTTTTTTTTTCCGGCTTACGAAAACATTTTTGGTGCTTTTCGGCGCTTTTTCGCACGAAATCGCGGCTTTCCAGCGCTAGCGGCTATGGCTTTTTCGGGTTGCGAAATCTTTCGGGTTATGAACGGCGCCGCGGAACGAATTAAATTCGTAACCCGGGGTACCCCTGTACTGCCTTGTGTGATAAAGCCTGAGGTTTCAGTCACCAGAAATCCAACTTTTAGTTTTTTTATTGGATTGCACACTAGCTAATAACAATGAGTTACCATTTAAATGACTTGTCTGAGGTAGGAGAAGATGAGAACTTTCCTACTATTGCTTGATTCTTTTGCATAGTCTTTTCCTTCTCTCTCCCCCCCTCCCCAATATTTAGTCCTTTGCTGCTATGAAAAACACTTCCAGTTCCCTTGGTGCCTGTATTCAAATGGAATGCTAAACTGTGATTCAGCATGGTGATAGCCAACTTCCTCAACATCCTGCCAGACCTGAAAGGACTAAATCTACTCCAGTTTCTTTTAATTTGAAAAAGCTTGCCCACTAGGGCAGTGCTTCTTGTGCTTTGTGATGTACCATACTGCTGCCCCCCCCCTTTCAGAGATTGGTACCATAATTGGTCATTGGTTACAGCTTTTATTTCTTTCCTGGAAACTTGGCATGGATCAGCAGCTTGGGAGCTCATGGACTGGCACTGGTCCAGGGACCACCACATTCATTGGCAATGTTCGAGGAGATATAGAGAGCAATCACAGTGCTCTCTCTAAAGCAAGTTAGGTGGGGGAATTGTTCCCACAACCCCTGAAGGGTGCAGGATGCTTGTTCAGTAGTAGTAATTATTTTGGGGTGGGAATTTAACTGTGGTTTCTTAATGAGCCAGTTTTATAAACTGAAGCTGGCTTGTTTCAAGAAACTGTAAAGATTAACCACAATTGGTTTGGGTTTGGAAATCATAACAAGCTTCACTTAATCTAAAATGGAAACTTCTAAGTGCCTGGCTTACTCAAGAAGAAGCAGAGTGTGGGCAAGCCAACAGCTCATAGTGGCTTGTTTTTAAAATGCATAAAGCATGGCTCAATATTATGTGCAAATGAGCACAGTTACTTGGCTGCAGATTAAAAATGAGAACCAAGCTCCATGGCTTCCCCTGGAGAGTCTGAGTAAGGGGAATCGTGATTGTGCTTTATGAAATGTTGCATTTTGTGGAGAAGATGGATAGATACGGGTCTCCATTCTAAGAACAAAACACTGGTACCCAAACTTGGGGCTCCAGATGTTGAATCAGTTCCCTTAATCCTTCATCATTAACCATGCTGGCTGGGCCTTCAGGGTTTGAAATCCAGCTGCTTCTGTGAATGGGCACATTCAGTTTCTGGTAGTAGAGAGGTGGGGGGGGGATGCATTTTTTCATACAAGGTTATGTTTTACATTTTCCTATGACTTAAAAGGACCTGTCTTGTGTTGGTTAATTATGAGTGGAAAGCTGCTCTAGAGCTTCTGTTCAATTACTAGCTTGGGGTGGAGGTGGTAAACTGGCAGTCTAGTTGTGCTTGTGTTAGAAATCGTTTATTAAGGAACCTCCAACATGTCAGAAAATACATTATGGGATTCTTGTTGTGTGCCTTCATGTAATTTTTGACTTAGGGTCATGAGGTTTTCTTGAGGAAGGTGTCATTGTGTTCCTCTGAGGCTAAGAGAGTGTATCTTGCCTAAGGTCACCAATGAGTTTCCCTATCCAAGCAGGAATTTAAACCCTTGTTTCCCAGAGTCCTAGTCCAACAAAGAAACCACTGCATCATGCTACCTCTAGTAGTATATCTGTCTCTTACATTAAATAATGATCATTCCTTCATGCTGAGTGAGAAATATTCTCACACTGAAAACATTTATTTTATGGATTGGATATATGTTGGTGTATAAACAACAAAAATTCCCATGGAACCTTAAAGATGCCTCATATTTATTAAAGCATGAATTTTCATGGACTACTATTCATTTCATCAGAAGCATGGTATGTATCCAAGTGTTTTGGATATACACATAGTCCATATGGTTGTAGATGGGATTGTAGATAGTGAGGTCAGTTGGTGCATTTAATTTCCCTCTGATCTTTCTGTCTTCAATCCCAACCATAAACACTTGGTAATTTTGCTGTAACAGGATAATATGGTTACTCGTTCAGAAGATATTGACATGTGGCATCTATTTTCCTTTAAATAAGGGGTGGGAAGTCTTTGGACTTTCATATGTGGTGGATCTACACCTTCCAGCATTCCTCACAATTGATCATGCTGCTTAGGGCTGCAGAGAATTACAGTTCAGCAACTTCCAGAAGACCACACAATTAACATCCATGCTTTAAATGCTGCCATTCTGTAATCGCGATATGATGAGGAATAGTTAAACAGGAAAAGAACTTCCTTGTTGTAAACTATGTGAAGTCCAATAAGTGGCACTTCTTGATATTCTCAATGTTTTTCTTTCTGGGAGTTTCACTGAGGTTTCGTTTCAGACCATGTGAAGGCTATCAGCTTCAATGCATTCAGCATTGTGATAACAAATATTCAGTGAACCTTACAACAGTATAGTCTTGGCAGTATCTGAAAGGGGGCTAGATGTGACTTATCAAGAATTTGATGTACTGGTAGGTATCCAGTGCAAGGAAAGATTAGTTTTTCGTAAGGTTACAGGCATACTTCAGTTACTCAATCTTATGACAGATTAATTTCTTTCTGCAAAGTCTTTTTATGCCCATCATCCCTTTTCCTCATTGACTGTCTAGTTGTACATATTTTAGCAGCATCAGCCTTGGAAGGGTGGTGAAGGGAGGCTGGAGAAACAGACTTTCAGTGTTGGACTGCTGAAGTGTGTCTGCAGTAAACAGTGCAGTGAAGCTTGAGCTGGGAAAGAATGAGATTCTGCTCCAGGTGATCCTTCTATAGTTGTGTGTGCATGTGGAAAATCATAAGAAAAGTGGAGGCTGATGAAAGGAAAAAAGTCATCCTTGGATGCTTTTTTGGAAAAAAGCTTTCAAGTGGTGTCTAGGAGGTTCAGAAAGTTTTTATTTATTTATGCAAGGATGGTTGTTTCATTGCACATGTGTATATTGCTTATTTTTGGATAAAAAGTTTGCTGAAACTGAACTGTTCTTTCTTATGGTTTACGAATCTATACCTATTCTTTCCATGTTATGTCTGCCTCTGGTACCAGATTTTTTTGTTAAAAGAAGTAATGCTCAGGAACATGTCTGTTTTCATTTACCAAAGCTACCTGTACCTGATTATAGGCAAACCTACATGAATAGTTTAAGTCATAGTTATATCCAAGATTTTTAGGACACTGGTATTTGAATATTACTTGATGATGATGATGTGCATTTTGCCTCATAGGCCAAAGGTGCTGGTTTGTAGTGGCAGTAAATAACTAAAATAAACAGAAGCAAAGCATTGGAAAGTTTGTCAAGAACCTGACTTAACTAGTTCCATACAAGACAAGGATATTATAATTCCCCCCTTGCTTCTAATTATGGTAGTCATTTTAGCAACAGATGCATATTTCATTTTCTTCTTTCCTTATGTTTTTGAGAAAGATAATAGTAATAATGTTCACCACTTTGGCATTCAGCTGTACTGTCAAGCCACTGTTTGACATTACGTCTGCCTCCAGCTGTAAACATCATTGGCTAAGAAAAAACTGATGACACGTACAATTTTCTCCTTGACCATAAAGATGGACCACATTGTTCATAGGATGTAATCCAAAGAACAAAGGAGCTAGTTCTCTGAGCCCAAGGGAACGTGTCTTGAATAGTATTCCCCTGCCTGCCACAATAATCAAATGTCTTTCAAAACTCAGAGGAGTTTCAGTAGTAGTTTTTTTGGTATGTGTGTGTGTTCTTAACTGTTTGGCTGTGGTCTGCAGTTGCTTGTCCATTTGTGCTTTGTATTTTGAGGCAAAGCCTATATGTTTGTAATCTTGAGATGGTCCTTAATGCCCTTCCTAGACCTGAACTGATGGTTGAGGTGCTGTAGCTGTTTGTTTCCGTGTATATGGATGGTAAATCTCTGTGATCACTTGCTCAGGATTGGTTGACTCAGGTATGAAGAACTGCAATTTCTTCTCTTTAATTTAGTTTCTTGTCTTAGATCCACCAATCCGGTGAACCCTCTGAGTTAATGCCTACTGGAACCCTGCCAGATGTACAGGTTTCCTTGTCTTTCTAACAGCATTAGGAGTGCATATTGGGATTTCGTTCAAGAAAAGAAGTAGATACACCAAGCTGAAGATGATTGGCTGCTCTCTTTTGACAGACAAGTGTGAAAAGGAAACCCCAATCGAATTGCCATTCATTCTGGATTGGTGGATCTGAAGCACAGAAACAGAGTTTCAGGTAAGAAATTCCCTGTACTAAATAGTGTTACATTTGTGTAGTTGTGTAAATAGACAAATTTTTGCAACATAAAGTTTGCACAATATTAAAACTTAAATTATTATAGCTATTTAAAAAGTATATACAAATAGATATATCAGTATTTAATAGATATTTATTTTACTGAGCTCTTTCCTCATGGAGGGTTTCTAAATTGTCTCCTGATGAAATTGGGTAGGGACTCAGTTGTGGATTCTGAGTAATGACTAGATCTCTCTTCTTAAATGAAAAGTGCAAGTATGTGCAAATGGCTCTTTTACACACACACACACACACACACACACACACACACCATATATTCAACAGAAGGCTAGGTTTTCCTGCAATTTTAAATTCCATATGTGCAAGGAATAGTTATTCATTTTTAGCAATTCACTTGTTCACTTTTCAGAAGGCGACAGTGGTGCGGCAGTCCTCAGTTTTCAAACTAACATGTCTTTGTGTGTGTGCGCGCCTTCAGGTACCCTGTTGACTTATGCCAACCCCAAGAATCTTTCATAGGGTTTTCTTAGGCAAGGAGTACTTAGAGGTGGTTTGGCAGTTCCTTAGCCAGTGTCAGATAGGTTGATTTTGAAATACAGTGGAGTGACATGTTCTGAATAAACCCAGCAGAGTAAGAACATCTTTGAATGCTATACATAAAAATAGAAGAAAAGGTCCCCCTATCTTTAGTGGAACGTACTTCCTAGAAAGTAAGTATGTGTAAGGGCATAGTCTGAATCAATTTTAAAAAATATTTTTTAAAAAATATTTTAAAAAAATGTTGGATATGGAGTGCTACTTTGTAAGCCTTTGCTTTCTGGTAGCAATAGTCAGTGACTGTCGACGTAATTCTTTAACCTGAAAGAGGCTAGAGAAGGGGATAATATATTTCTTCTTCGTAGTCTCTGCGAATCATACAAATGGGTTGTACTGCGCCTGCGCAGTGCCTTTTGGAAACTTCTAGAATCACTGGGCAAAGTACTCTTTGCAACATATAGAAACATATACATTTGCTTTACTATAAACCAAAGAGTCTTTATCGTACTTGTTATTAAAACAAGCCTGCTACATTTAAACATTTTTTCAGCTCTTATTAGTTTCTTTGTGAAGATTTCTTATCTATCCCTTATGTTATCTACATGTGGCTACCACAGCTACTAATGTGGGCATTACTACAATGTCTTGCGCTACTTTACTCAAAAGTGTTTTATAAGAAACAGGTCTGGATTACGTCCACAATAACAACAAAAGAGAATTTATTTTGGTTTTCAAAATATTTCCTCTTGGTTTCAGTATAGTACTGTATTATAGCTTCTGCATTTGTTCCCCTGTGAGACAGTGGGGACAGTCAGTCTTCAGAACACTGATACATCTAAAGTGCAAGCAGTTGGGAAAAACTGAGCAACCAGGCCTTGCTAACTTGGCAAACTTTGGAAGAATATTCTGTATGAAGTTGGCAATTTGAGGCCCTTAGGTAGTCATAACTACAGTAAACCCATTGAATTGGTGGGTTGCAAAGCTCTGGTGCCATAACAAACTACATTTCCCAGAATTCCATATCATTGAGCCATGGCAGTTAAAGTGGTCAAAACAGATTATTTCTGCAGTGCGGAAGCACCTCAGGAAACGGTATGGGTTGCTGTAAGTCAGCAGGTAACTTGAAGACACATGCACACACATGGACACACCATTGAACAGTTTAGCAGGTCTACTGAAATTGGGATTATCAATGGGATTTAAGACAAAACATCTGATAATGGCATGTAAGAATTTTAGAAATACTTGTGCAACGTCCCAGTAACAACCTTGTGCTGAAGCCGCATTTGGCTGCTCTGCAGAAGAAGATAGTAAATTCTAAGTAGAATGACAGATTTCAGTTTAATTTTTAAAAATTAAAAGGAAAAAAAAGGAGTTGTCTTCAGATTTTTGTTTTTAGGTGTTAAGAGCTACTTCCCCACTTCCACTTTGACAAGCATGGTCTTTCCCAGGTATCATAGGAACACTGATATGAGAGAATTTCTTTTCTAGAGTTCTTCCATTTTGAGTGTTGGTACTCAGTTAAACATTCTGTTAACAGCTGAATGCATCATTGGACAAAAGTGCTGATTCACTGATTTCCTACTTCTATAGTGTGAATGATGAGGCTGTCTAAAAGATGTTGCTTGCTAGCCATGTTTTCATAAGCTCTAATGAGTAATTATGAAATGTATTCTTGCCACATCTTGTGCAGGTGCTTTTTGAAAGTTACTAGGCTACTTGGTAGTTACACTCCATCGAGTTACTCTGATTGCAAGAAATTTTCAGTGTGTGATCAGTTCTCTATAATGCAAAATTCACTGTTGGCCTTGAAGTTGTTCCTGACCTTAAATCCTTTCCTTTCTTTTGTCTTCCTCAATGGTTCTTCAAGGTTGTTACTGGTTTGCTGCACTACTTGGTCTGTTAAGCATCAAGTGCTTTTCAGGGTGGCTGCTAACCTCTAGCCTCTAGATAGAGTCTATGAATAATAAATTCTGCACAGTGATTTTTACATCCACCTCTCAATCTAAACTTGCATTGTAATGGCAAACACAGCAGCGTCCTATGGCTCAGATGTTTATTATAGAATCACAGAGTTATAAGAGACCACAAAGGGTCATCCAGTCCTGCCTCTTACCATGCAGAAATACACAATCAAAACACTTCCAACCCATGACCATCCAGCCTCTTTTTAAAAACTCCACCACTCTCCAAGACACATTTCCATTATTGAACAACTCTGACTTTCAGGAAGTTCCTCGTAATGTTGAGGTTGAATCTTTTTTTTCCTGTAGTTTGCATCCATTGTTCTATGTCCTAGTCTTTGGAGCAGCAGAAAACAAGCTTGTTTCATCCTCAATATGACATCTTTTCAAATATTGCATGAGTGGACTGTAGTCTGCTTCATCAACTTTTTACTACAGTAAATTTGTTACTGTGTAAGGTGTCTTAAGGACCTAAATACTGTAAAGGCATCAGATAATCTCTGATCATTGAAGCTAAGCAGGGTCATGTCTGGTTAGTACTTGGATGAGGGATGGCCAAGGACGTAGGCCAGTGCATGCCTCCTTAAGTATGGTAGACAGTTTCCCTACCTAGAGTTGGGATTTACTGAGGGTCCAATCACATTATCAGCAGTTGCAGAAGTGGGGAAAGTCCTGCGTTTGAGTAAGCTTTTTAATGTTCTTTTAATAGTCAAGGTTTGCTTGAGAGTCTGTATCCTTTCATCGCCTGCCCAGGTCTTTGTAAACCCAAATCCTTTCTCTGCCACAGTGGCAATACTGGCTAGGGCTTCTGGGCCTTGCAACGAATGACATTTGGAGTGCTAGAAGATTCCCACCTCTACTGTTCTGGTGCAGGATCTAGGAATGGGTTTACAGTGTAAAAGTTTATACAGTATTTCATTTGTGGAGGAATCTAGGATTGAGTGAAGGCTCCCTCCCCGCTTGTAGCTTTCCCTCAGGTATTGAAGGTGTTGCCCAACCCTATTGAAATAATGTAGGAAAGAAAAATTAGCAAAACTTGTTTCCCCTCTTTACCATCTGCAGGATTAGCTATTTTTTTTGAGTTTTTCTCACTTTTGGAGCCTACTTGGTAAGTTTGTAGACTTCTTGTGAGTTGTTTTTTTTTTAGAAAAAACATCTTCAGGCCATGGGAGAAACAACATTACTCCCTCTTTAATAAATATAAGGATCAGTGCACACAGGAGAGTGCACATCTCACATTATTTTAGACTTAGTAAACAGTAGCATAGATCTAGTCTTTTAGAATGAACTTGTGCTTTTAAGAAAGAGATGTTTCAAAACTGTTATATTGATCCCACTTTCAGAAAAATTAGCACATTGCCGAGAAAGCATGTGCAACTAAATTCTTTGCCTCTGTGGAGAGCTAGCACTAGCTGATTGTTTAATATAGCAAGCCATTTTCCTCTATATGAACTCATTAAGTTGCATTGGTCAGTCTGATCTCACTCAGCATCTTCCCCCTGCTCCCAGTGAGGGGTAATAGTAAACTATCTCGCAGGATTGTTGTCATGCTCATAACAATTCATTGTGTAATGTATCATATAAATACTAACAATCATGATTGTTAAAGCCAGCAACTGATACCTTAGAGTTAGTTTCTGATTAACTGCATGGTGTAGCTGTTTGCATGTCCAATTTAGATTTTACATTATATGGAATAGGTCTGTTAAATTCTGCTAATATATACGTGCCAAATATGCAGCAGTAAACAGGTTAATTTTTTTAAAAAAAATTATGATTATTTACATCACCTATTTTGAGAAGATACTTTAGTATTCACTGTGAAATAGCTGCAATAATATACTTCCTTGACACAGTTTTATACCATGCTTACTGTAACACTGAACAGCAGCAAAGTATCTTCATTTCTAGAAGCTTAATAAATTCTCAGAGATTAGGTAGTAGGTTAGCATGACATAAATTTCATTGGGAGTCCCAACTAGATCTTTTGAATCAGTTGTTGAATTCTGAGTCAGCTTACATAATCTCATTGATTTAACGCATCTATTTTAGTTTGGACTGCCGATCAGATTTATGTTGATGTTTGGGATGGGCTGAATGTCTGTTGTGCCTTTGATAGACAACTGTCAGATGTGGGCTTGGATTGTTCCACCATCTCCCTTCCCCTCTTCTCTGCAGTGTAAAGACATTAAGAGTCATGTTTTTGAAAATATACTGAGTCTGGGTTTGGGACAAATCAAAGGAAAATTATTGAAAATAATTTACAAAATTCTAGCAGGTTTGTGCTCCCTCTAAAGACTGAATGGATGAGGAAGGACCTATGGTAAATTGTGGCTGTGCAATGTGTGCAGGAAATTACCAGGCGCAGGTGGGGCTAAGAAAATATGCACATGTAAAAAAAAGATGACAAGACAAAGAAAGCAGAGAAAATGGTGACTACCTTCGTAATGATTATAACCTTCAACTTCAGAGTGTTAATCCCGAAAAGCTGGGAAACATATACAAATATCTTATTCATATCCTTCAAAGTTCAATTCCTGTTGGTTCTCTTTTGTGGGGGAGTGCAATAGAGCCATCACCATTTTCTCACCTGGACATTCTAAAAGGTCAGAAGCAGCACCATGGCGGACAGAGTCTTTTAGGTGCTCCTGGCATAGATTAAATTTCACCACCCTACTCAAAAGAGGAAGATGATACCCTTTTTCATCAGAGATAAAGTACTGTACTTACAGTCAACCCAGGTTTTTGGAGTGAATTTTTTGATTAAAACTTCTAGATTTATACATGAGTATATACAGTACATTTCATAAACCATGTGATATTTGTTTTCGCTGGCCATAATTAAGATTAACTACAGTCTATCTTTATTTAGATTATATGATTAGCTTTGGTTAAAAGTAAGAGAAAGCTTCCAAACCTCTTGTATTAATGAATTTTGACACTGCTTTAACTGCCATGACACAATGCTTTGCGATTCTGGGATTTGTAGTTTTGTGTGATATCCAGCCTTCTCTGTCAGAACTTTGATGCTCCAACAAACTACAAATCTCATGATTCTGCAGGATAGAGCCATGCCAGTTAAAATGGTGTTACATTGCATTAATTCTGCAGTGTGGCAGCAGACCTTTTCTGCTGAAGGAGTATGGTTACATGTGAGCCTGGGAACAGATCAGACTTGTTCCTATAATGTTAAACTACAGTTTATTTTTACATACAAACCAGCCCAATATTTTCTTACAAATTGTGTTTTGATTTTCTAAGTGGAGCTACACATATATCAGTGGTGTTAGATGCACCAAAGTTATTAATACGGTTTTCATGTAGAAATGGGTGTGCCATATTGACCATTTGAGCATTATCAAAGTGGGTATATCCTGAAATGCTATTGGTTTGTAAATGACTGCAAGCTTATTACTAGACTGTGGTTACATCATGTCTTCTCGCCTGAAGTAAATACCTAAATTGTTTTATGAACAGAGATGTTCATAAAATAATATCAACTTGCCTTCATACACAGGATTAGAATTCAGAACAGTTAGTGTTTTGGACTAAAGCTCTCATAAACATTCAGGAATGTGGGACTGTTGTGTTTGTAGTCCTAAAAGCAGTTTTTCCAAGCTCTTTACAGGATTCTTCTAAGACTCAACAGTGTTCACTCACCCCAGTTCCTTTGTATGCAACAAGATATTAGGGGCATGGAAACCCTGTGAATGACTCTTAAAGTCATCTCGTCCCATACTTTCTGTATTTTGCACATTGCCTGCGCTCAAAGCATGGACAATGTGCAAGGCTAATGGAAGAAGTTCTGGAGGGGAATGTGGAAGGCACACACAGTCTGTCATGCTGCTTTTCATCAGTCCTCTCAGTATGCCCTGGGGTGAAGACCACACTTCAACATGGTATTACTTGTGATACTGTACTTGTTTGTAGTGGCATAGGGAGGTTCCAGTGGAATAAGCAGGCTATTATGTTTCATGGCTCAGGGATTTCAGCCAAAAGTATATTGTTAAACAAGCAATAGGACAGAACAAAATTGAAAAACTTGTAGATCAGGTGATCAGTGTAGGAATAGGGCAAGGTTTTTTTGTAAGCTAAATAAAGTGAAAGTATGTAATACCCAAATGTGCCTCAGCAAACATACCATACAAAGACTGGGTAAGCTGAAATTCAGTGGTACAAGGTGAGATATGAAACCATGTTTCTATATGCTGTGGTTGAAATGAGTATCAGTTTAGTATTAGAAACTCTCTTATAATGTGCATTGATTGTAGATGAGGATGTAAAATAAAGAGAAAAATGAAGGAAATTGAAGTGGCTTCATGTCACATTTTATTTGCAATCGCTTTCCACCATTTGACTGCTTAACACTCTTGTCTATGTTGTAAGGGGGGGAAACCAATTTGGAACCAAAAAAAAAAACCCTATCCTTTATAACTAGAACAGTGTGCTTGACCACTGTGATACATTTTGCACTCTTAAAAGTAGGTGCAATATAGTAGAAATGGTAATGGTACCCAGCTAGGTTGGTAGTTCTCTCCCACCTGTAATGTGGTGCTTGACTTCTGGTGTGGTGTATTGTGCCCTCAAGTTATGGATCTAGATGGAGCAGATAGTCTGATGTTGGTTCTTGTGATATATCTTCTTACACAAATCAAATCACTCCAATTAGGTAATGATGTTAAATATTTCCATGTGCTCAGTATTTTTTATTGCTGTTATTCCATGAATTTTTGATATTAGTGTTTTTGAATTCCTGTGAGCCACCTTCATTTGCTCAGTTAGAGCAAATTCCTACCTTCAGGTAGAAATGATGAATTTGCAAATGGCCTGCTCCATTGCACAGTCAGCTCATAATAAGGCTGGTATTGTTTAATAGCCAGAATTTACACCTACAGCTTGTATGATGTAGGTGTGCTCAGGCATAGCATTGCTAACAGATGCATGCATGTACTGTATACTGCACGTAAAATCCAGAAGGGATGTGTATGAAGATGAGAAAATTCCTTATTATTGTTTCTTTCTTATAGGTGGCAAAGTGGATTATTTGTACGGAACATGATTAACATAATTAACATAATTTATTATTTGTACGGAACATAATTAACATTTAATAAGGCTATAAGGCCTTAAATAAAAATCTTAAAGAAGCAACATCTAATCCAGGGTCATCCATACTGTTGTGGATGTCTAATGACTGGACATTTGATGTGGACAAAATGTGGAAGGGGCGAAGGGAGTCCAGGTGTTCTCTCCCCAGAGATGTATTGTCTCCCCCTGTACTGTATGGAGCTCAGCATCTTCTGTGGAGGTTCTTGCTTTAGGGCTTTGTTCACGGGAGGCCTCTTTTCTTGACTTTATCAGTAGTGTTGCTACTGAAAGAGGTCTGCAGGAGGTGAAAGGGATACCAGACCTAGGATCAGATTCTCAAGAACTATGGAACTTATCCATGGGCCTAAAGGGCCTTAAGACTTTTCTTCCTGTAGCAGCATGCCATATGGCATGGCAAACCATGTTTTTGAAACTAAGAAGAATTTCCAAAGCACTATGTGATG
>NC_056522.1:158372465-158401736 GCF_019175285.1 Sceloporus undulatus | reverse complement strand
ATATTATTATTATTATTATTATTATTATTATTATTATTATTATTATTATTATTATTATTTGTTGTGTGCCTTCAAGTTGTTTCTGACTTATGATGATCCGGCCTAAGGTGAACTTGTCATAGGGTTTTCTTGACCAGATTTGTTCAGAGAGAGTTTGCCTTTGCCTTCTTCTAAGGATGAGAGAGTTTGACTTGGCCAAGGCCAACTGGTAGGTTTCCATGGTTGAGTAGGGATTTGAACCCTGGTCTGCAGAAATGTAATCCTGCTCTCAAACTGCTATACCATGCATTACAGAAGAATCAAATAGCCTCAGCAAACTGTTTATGAAAACCAATAGATGCATGGCTCAATCATTTTTGAAAATTGTATTTTGATTAGTACTGGAACACTATTGAGGTTGTTGCCTGTTGTATCTGGTGAGATAAGGGATGTTTTAAAAGAGGGAGGGGGTAAAACCTCAGACAGCTAATGCAGGCCCCATCTGTGATCCTCAGCAGGTCTTAAAATCCCAGCCAGTGCTTATGTCCTCCAGGGTTCCTATCAGATGCGGAGGCAATGGTAGTGGTGTACTATCCAAGGTGTGCCATGGGTTGCAACCCTTTGCTTTTCCCTTCAGAGCTATAGACACTTTCTTATTAAGTTAGGAAACAGAAGAGTGAGTATATTATTTCTCATCTATAAAAGGAATAGGAATTAGTTGTGGGCATCCTCTCCCGAAAAAAAATTTGAATAAAGTTGGCCCTCGGTATCCATGGGGGATACCAACATTTGTGGATGCTGAAGGTCTGTTGTTCCCAATGGTGGTGTATGCATGCGGCCGCACCACCACTAGGGAAAACGGAACTTCAATGGTGGTGCGTGTATGTGGTCATGTTGCTATTAGGGACAGCCCCCAGTGGCAGTGCAGGACTTAATGATGGCTTGACTGTGTTCATGCTCTGTCACGGGAAGGGGGGGCTGTACCTGATAGCAGTGCAGCCACATGCACACACCACCATTGGGGACAATGCGGGCTTGCTGTCCGCAGATGCTTGAATCTGTGAATGGCAAGTCCACAGATACCGAGGGCTGATAGTGTAAGATACGGTTTTAGTTGCATCTGTTAATGCTGTAGCTTTTAGACCAAAGTGTCAGTGACACTTTTCCTGTCCTACAGTTTTATTCTGCATTGAATCTAAAACATCTTATAAACATAATAGGGTAGAGATGGGGCAGACAACTCATTTGACATATTTAGTTTAAATAGGTATGCCTGGACTTTTTAAGTGGAAATAACTTTCACCTCCACCATGAAATAATGCATACTATCCAGGTCAATTGCCTGTAAGGATAAGATTCCAAATGTTGCCACAGACATAATACATAGATTTTGATCATACTTTCAAGACAGATTTTATTTGGAGTTGTTAGGTAGGACAGCAAGACATTGCTTTTACACTATTGGTCACTGGAGCTCTGTGTGTAGAAAATCTTGGTAGTGCATACACGTGAAATATGATGTTCTTGTTCAGGATTCCTATACTCTCTTCATGTGTTTTGCTTGTTCTTCTGAGTATGTTTTTGCCTCAAATAACAGTTTAACCGACATCATCTGTGTATTTCATCAGCCTCCAACTATCTGCTATTTGAGAATTTTGATTGAAATGTGTTCCCCTCAGAGCTTTAATAATATTCTAAGATACTTGAGGTTTGTTAGATGTTACAAATTTTGATTGAGAGATTGCAATTAAACGTGTTCCTTCAGAGCTTTAATAATCTTTTAAGATACAGTGGGTTTGTTAGATGTTACTGTCATCTTCCTTGCCCTCCCAGAAGAGATTGGGAGCAGTCTTCAGTTACTGGTCAGGGAGAAGTGAATGCTGGAGCCGGGAGAGCCTACATTAATTTAAGTGAACTGTCTTCTCTGATAACAAGAAAACCTTTTTATCCTTCATTGAGAAACACATTCTTATTTAGCTTCATGAAGCTACTTTTACTTTTATGAAACTGACCTTACTGCCTTGATGTTTAGATATTCAAGCCCTCAATGTAGGATGAAAATGTCTAGAAAAATGTTCACTAGCAGGTATTCTTAGGTGTTAACATGCTTGAAAATGTACATTTTGTCCACCTTTGTTTTTCATGTTGGCAGTTTTTGTACATCTGAGAGTTGTGGTTCAAAAAACTAACTGTTTTGTATTTCAAGAAGGCAAATCAATCACATGGGAGAATGGCTGCTTAGATACAGAAGGTATCAGATTTAGTTAAGTTTGACAGAGATGAGGGATATCTGTGTTTTTAAAAATGTTTTTTTAATAAGATCAGATTTCCAGACTTTATTAAAATAATTAATAAAAGAGGCTAGGTCAATCAGGTTATATTAAACTGTAATGTACTTACTGAAATATGATGAGTAAATAAAATATTCCTCATTGATTATTGAAATCATTAAAATCAAATCCTTCATAGAACTGATTTAAATCAGTTTAATTTCATTCAAATCACCCCTGGTTTCAGAATTGTAACAGTTCCCTTAGGAGTCAACAGCACTGGGTAAATAACTGTTAATGTAAGGCAGCTTCTAGGACAGCACTGACATTTGGAGAGCCTTCTCAACTCAAAGACTAAGCAAAACTTGAGTGAATACAGTTTTGCATGATTGCTTTACAAGTGGAGTAGCCACATTGCAGAGAAATAAAACAGGATTTAGTTCAAAAATCAATCTTCAAATGCAAAAGAGGATAGGTCAAAGAACAAGATGATAACATAGAATTGTTTAATTTTTAAAGATAACTTTGTATCTTCACTTGATTTTTGGAAAGCAAAGCTGTACATAAATCTACCTCTTTATTATTTCATTTTGTTCATTTTAGGAAATCTGCTGTTTTGCAGGAAAGTCTATACTGAGATGGTGTTCTTGACCAATAGTGCAGGTGCTCATGTGTACCTTTTACCGCTCCAAACAGGTCCAGTTTATTAGAGACATGAATTCCCTAGCAAAACAAATTCTTGCAACCATACTTCATGTCACTGTTTAGACAGGACATATGTTCCTTAATCATGACAGGAAACTGTAGTGTTTATGTTTTAGAGTTAAAATAATTTGGTTTACTCATAATCTGTGCCTGTCTTCATTATTGTATTTGATTCCTTCTGTTCCATCTGAGTTCAGTCAAAAGCAAGCTAGTTGAGAAGCAAGCCAATTTCTGGCTTGTAGGATCTACTTTTCTCAAACTTCACCAGCCAGAGCCTGGTATAAAAACATACAGTTCAGTTAGAGTAAAAGAACTGAATCAATTCTGGTTCCTTCATGAATTTTTCATTTCATAAGTATAATTTAGGGAAGAGTGGTTAGTCATTTTGTTTCTGCAGTTGTCTAACAGTTGGGAATCACAGATCTTTGCTCATCTATTGCAATTTACCCAGATAGCTACCGGTGCATTTAGATCAAACTTTGTCCATTGCTGAGTTAGCTTGTGTTTCCTTTCACCGTAAAAGGAATACATTGTTTAGAGTGCAACTTTCTTTCTTTCTTTCTTTCTTTCTGCCATTCTTACCACACTGAAGCACCGCTTGTAAAATTGTAACATCTATACCATTAGGAACATAAATAAATTTATAGGTGGTAGATAGCACCCATATTTTTGTCCATAATGAGGATTTTGTTCAGGTCAGCTTGACTGTTAATAGTGGTAGAAATGGTTTGAGTTCCTTTTTGCTTCTCTTGGAAGCATTGTTTTGACCTTGCTATGACATCTGTACAAGCAGTACCTTTGTCTCGTAGTCCACTGTGATCTGGATTAATACATACAAGTCTTATAATAAATGTGTCGCCTTAGAAGTGTCCCAAGAAGTTATTCAGTCCAGCTCCCTACCAGTGCAGGACATCCACAACTAAAACATGCCCAGCGAATGATCTGACCTCTGGTTAAGGGGTAGGAGTGGTGGATGAATGGTTGAATATCCATTGAACCCTTCCTAAATGAATTTTAAAAAGAAAGCATTTTGGGGAAACTTTAACTAATCTAGCCTTCTTCAGGAATTAAATTCCTCTGCTTCATTTATGTCAACCTTTCCCAACTTGCTAATTTCCATCAAGACCATGCTGGATGGATATGTTAAGAGTTGTACTCCAGCACATCTTGGAGTTCATTAGAAAAGCCAAGTTAAAACTTTTTTTTAAAAACTAGAATGAAATTTCTTGAGTTTTTGTTTTGAGGATAAGACCAGATTTGTGCAGGGTTTTTAAAACTGGACATTGTTCCTGAAACTACTTCCCTTTTGTCAATTTGGCACCTAGGTATTTGAGGTGCTATGTAACGTATTTATTACTTTGAATACTAGGCACCAGACGTTTAACGAGAGGAAAATGGTAGCAACCAAAGGAGTAGATGACAGTGCAATTTATCAATGTGGCTGTATGATAAAATCCAAACTGGGATGACTCAGTTCTTTATAAATACTATTTGTACATTTGATGTACTGTACTAGCATTCCTGTACGGATTATTTCCAGCACAGCAATAAATGTGTTTGTATCACTATCAGTATTCTGTTCATGGGTTGCCGCCTGTAGGAAAAGCAGGGTGAATTTAATCAATTACCCTTCTGCCAGCAGGCCCTTGTGGTTTCCCAAATGTTTTAGAGAATCAGCCCCTTTCTCAGTGGAGCATGTCAGTCTTCTCTCTCTCTCTCTCTCTCTCTCTCTCTCTCTCTCTCTCTCTCACACACACACACACACACACACACACACAGTTTTATACTGAGGTAGGAAATTGATTCAGTTCATCCACTTCTGCCCACTTTGAATTAGACCTTTTCTAGCTTTCTTAACTGAAATCCTTTTTAACTGGAGAGACCAGGGATTAAGAATGGGATCTACTACAAAGAAAGCAAATACTGCAGTAGTAAATTACGTATGCTTGAATTACACAGTGCTGTCACTGCTGATGTCTCGAAACATTGTTGGAAAAGAAGTTACATCTAGGAGACATTTTCAAATCTTTTAGAAGCCAAAGTGATCAAGTACCTAAAATTTTCCAGCCTTTCCTATCAGTACAGTTGGGGGAATCTGGACAAATCTGATATTATTGTCATCCCTCTCTGGATATGCTTTATCCCTTAAATTTTAAGAGACACAGAAACTTAAGTGCAACAGCTGTATTAGATCTTTTGCCTTTGATTCTGCACAGAAACAAGTTTATGGGACCCTGGAGGTGCTACCTGTAGAGATAAACTTGCCCATGTAGACACTAGGCTTTTCTTTGTAAAAGAAACACACAAAAAGCCCTCTGTTAGTCTGTCTTTTAAATTTAAAAGTTCTAATTTTTTTAAAAAGGGATTCTGTTGAATTGGATGTTACTCAGCAAGAAATAATGAAAAGGGGGGGGGGGTATTTTGAGATCAAGCATCTAATGCTTGTGTGCCAAGGATGACAGCTTGGACATCTTTGGCCGCACATTCAGAGCCCTGCTTGGCTAGTTATTTGTACCTTTGTCCAAAAAATTAGAAGATCTAAATAGTAGGTAAATCATAAACACCTGGAATATTCATTCTAGTTGCATACGTGATAAAGTATAGGAGACTTTGGAATATATAATTATAAAACAGTTGCAATGAAACTAGCTTTTTTCATGCTGAGTTACATACGATAGCAAATTATTTTAGTACTTCCTTTAAGAAACTTGGGAATAAAACATGGAATTTGTATCCCAGTATCAGATTTGCTTTTGACTTTTGGGGTGATTTGTTGGGGTGTGGTAGTTCTTTTCTTTAAAAAAAAATGAGCCTTTAAGAAGGCACTGTAGACTTCCCTTCCTATGTCAAAGTTCCCATTTGTTTTTGTTTGACCTCAGAAATATTGAAGTGGTAAGACTAGTGAAGAATTACAACATAATTTGGAACATAAGCCACTGAAGACTCCTGTTTCTGCTTTACTGGGGTTTCTAGCAAACTCCAATGGATTGGATGCGGACTTAAGGTAGTTGCACTAAGTCCTGTTGAAATCGATGAGAATGTTAAATATTCATTTATCTCAATGGCAATTAACTGCAACTGCTGCATTATCTTCATCCAATCCAAAGTATGGTTCAGAATGTATTGGTTGAATATGCAATTGTCAAGCTCTTGACTGATGACTTAGCCAAGTAGTTAAGCATGAGATGTGATGATGTTGGTTGCTTACCACTGGTTAATTACATTTTGACTTTAACGTACTAATAAGTTACCTGCGTTTAGTAACTTGTAGCATCTAACAGCTTCTTCTCTTCCTTCCTTTTTGTCATCCTGCAGTGTTCTGTGCCAAGGTCTTTGTGGCTAGGCTGCTCCAACCTGGTAGAGAGCATGTGCGCACTGAGATGCCTGCAGAGCATGCCCAGTGTCAGATGTCTCCAGGTGCCTTTCTTCTTTCTTGTTGTAAATGTGTTATGCGTATGCTGTGGTCACTGTTAAAATCTCTCTGGATTCAATTTAAATTGTTTAGTCTCATGAATGTTTTCTGTATGATCCTCCATCAGTTCACATGGGAGCCCTCCTTAAGAGGTCTCTGTATGATACCACTCATTCTAATTTGAAAGAGACAAGCATTTTGTTTGTTTTTTTCACCTTCAGTTTAAGTTGTCATGTAAATGAGGGCTGCATGTTGCTTGTTTTTGAGTTTATGCACTGATGATATTAGAAAATGGATGCCTGAGTGGGGGTGCGGCTATCAAATAAATAAGAAAGTTATAAATCAACTTAATTCTGTTCTCATAAATCTGATTGCTCAGTGTTCACCCCATATACTTATGAGAAGATTTTTATAGTGTTTAGGAAAAAGAGATAGTTAAATAAATAGCTTTTTTTTTTTGGTTGCCAGTGTTAAATTGTGACAGAATGTTATTGTAAAGTCTTGTTGATTGGCCTAGTTTGGATGGATAGAGAAGATTTACAGAAGATTAGCTCATTTTCCCCCCTAACAATGGTAACTTTAACTTTGTATAAGTAGAATGTGGCAGCAACTGTAGTTCTTAATTTCTGATGAAATTTTTTGACAAAATAGGTGTGGCAGGTTCTGTATTCTTGGTGTAGATATTTTGTAGTATAATTAGTTTGGCAGATATCTAGGAATAGCTCTCACACACTTACAGGAAAATCACCACATTGATTGCATTTTTCCCATAGTGTGAGAAAGGCCAACCGCTGAATTAAACTATGTGCAAAGCAGCTTGTAAACCTGACCATGGTTAAGTGGCTGCAGCATGTGGTCATATACATAAGAATTCGATATAGTACTATAGCTTCCCCCTCACTTCCAGGATAGCAACGTTTATTTTCAAATATTTTGTATTGACGCTCATCCACAAGTTCTCTGAAACATAAAGCAGTGGTTTCAGAGAACTGTGGAATGTGGTATGTATAATTCTTTGTGTCGACAGCAGTGCTTGATCTGACAAGGTCATTGGTGATGTTGTATTGGTAGGATGGTAACCACATTTTATATCCCCCTGTGTAATTCAGTTTAGTGGATTAAAAGAGCTGATAAAATAAGATATTGTTATGGTGTCACACAATAAGCAGTAAGAGTTGTAATGATCTATCTCTTTCTTTTTAACATATTTGCACTCAGATCGTTGACATTTCTAATGAAAACAGGAACAGCCAACAAATGCTGTTCTGTCTGGGTTTTTTTTTCCTTCTGTAGTGTTATGCACATTTCCACTATGACCTTGTAGAATCATTTCTTAGGGTTTCATGCTTGAAAGACTGCATGTTATTTGCCCTCCCTGCATGTTGGAAGTAAGAAAACTTTTAAAGCATGCTGTCTGGCTTCTGACACTTCATTACAGTCATTGATATGATCTGTAAATACAATGTGTTTCCTTATGTAGTGTTTGTGCTTCATATTAATATCTCTCTTTGCAGTAAACTTTATAGAAATGTTAAAACAGTCACAATATATAAAAATAATCTCATTCTGATGCTTTCTTGCTATAGTGTGTGTCAATGGAGTTGATGAAATTATGTTTTACTGAAAGGTCCAGCTTCCCTACATGGTTACCTTATATTTATGTTGCATAAAGGGATATGGGATAACAATATGGGATGCAAGGGATAATTGTATTCTTGAAACACAAAATTATTTCATATTATATACCGTAAATACTAAAGCTGAATAATTGCTTGTGTTTGGTACTAAATGTCGGTACGGGATTCAGGAACTGATGGCAGACAAAAAGACCAAAACAGTGTTTTTATTCAAGTGAGTTTTTGTTGATTGACTGGCTGCTGATAAAAGTGACTTTTAATGCTATATTTTTTTCAGTTAGTGTGCTTTTAAAGTACTTTTTATTCACTTGTGTTTTAATATCATAACTTCATATTTATTTGTACCTTTTTAAAAAATCCTTATGAAATTTTTTGAGCCCTGACTTGGGGAGAAAAGTGGGATGCAAATGAAAAAAAATAAATGGCCTTTTGTTGTGTTACACAGAATGTTTTTCAGTGTCCAGAATAGAAACATACCATATTTTCTAATAATTACAAAGCAAATGGCAAGCTTTAAGGATGACCTTTAGGGTTCCTTACCCCATAAAGTAACTGCTTTTCTTTCATCCCAATGGCCAAATCTTTGAAGATAAGATTTCTTCTCATGTATGTTTTTTTTAAGTGCATATGGGTTTTCATAACCAGATTTTGAACTTCACAGAATGTTACACTGACTACAATATTATGAAATACCAAGCAGCTGTGGAAAGTAGTGTGTATAAGAACACAAATGGTTGCTTCATATGAGTCTTGCTGTTTGAATAAATCCAGTTGTGTTTGCTACATGAAAAAGCATGAGTCTGTCCTTGAAATGTGCATAGGTTGGTTAATCAGTGGGATTTCAATGTTTGCGTCCAAAACTATGAAGCGTATCATGGCCGACAATATAAAACTTGTGCTGTAAAAATATGAAATTTTAGGGAGAATAAATGTGAGACTGTATTAATGAAAAACAGCCTTCCATTTTTACACTCCCCTGCCAAAGATTTTCTCCATGTGTTAGTTACCCTTGCACCTAAGCTGTAGCTTTGACCAGCATTTTTTATCTGTGTGTTGCAAGAAAGATCTTTGTATCTAAAACCTGTGAACAAATGTAGTTTCCCCATGCAGAGAGGGGAACTTCCTAACAGTGGGTTGCCCTGTTCCTTTTCCCCATAGGAAGGAGCAAATAAGACCTTTGAGGGTGACCAGGAAATGAAATGACTCCAAATGATTCAAGCAGACCATGCTCAAGAATGTCTCTCCAAATTGTGTGACTTGACAAAAGAATGCTAGATAATATCTAGTGCTGAGAAGAAATAAGACTTCTATTATTTGATTTATTATTTAATACATTTCTTAGCTGCCTTTCAAGGCTGCAATTTTCCCTTGGCTCTTTACAGTATGAAACATACAAGTCAATATCAATATAAAAAATTCCTGAATGTATGGTTCATTTTAAAACAAATTAATGAGTGTGGTCTATAAAATGAAGTTTAACAAACTAATGCCATTTGGGATCATTATACCTAGTCTTTTCCATACACATGTGTGAGTATGTGTCTCATGTTGCTTGTCAACCTATGGCAACCCCATGAATTTCGTATTGTTTTGTTAGGCAAAGAATAATCAGAGGTTGCTTTGCCAGTTCTTTCCTTTGAAATATAGCTTACAGCACCTAATATTTATTGGTGGTTTCTCATCCAAGTATTAACCAGAGCTGGTCCTACATAGCTTTCAAGATCAGTCAGGGTCTCGTGCCTTTTTGGGTAATTAACCCTCCATATACATACTGAATACTTAATTAACTTTTAATAATAATGAAAGAGAGCTTGGAGCCACAATTGACAATCCAATGAAAATGTTAGCTTTGTATTTTGTAGCAATAAAACAGACAAATACATTATTAACAATCTCTTTAAAGGATAAAAAATCCAGCATTCCCCCCCCACTTATATACCTATAAATCCTTATTTAGAACATCATATATACCTATAAATCCTTATTAGAACATCAGATACAATTAATTTTGCTGCCATCTCAAAAAAATAACATCAGAAAACTTTTTAAGCTTGTAAAATGCATCATATGTTTTATGATAAAGAAAAGCTTAAGTAACTGAGGTGTTTTGAAAATATTATAAATGCTTATATATTGGAGTGGTGGAAGTAGAGGGAGGGAACTGTTATTGCAAACAGTCAGGATCATCCACAAGAATTGCTGACTTACAGCAGATTGAACAATAAAACAAAGTGTGTCACTGTTTGGATGTTGTAGTTCCATGCTGGCGTGGAAAAGATTTCATGAAAACATGGAAGGATAACAATCTAGAGAAAAATTAATCAAAAGGCAAATATCTCCCCCCATTTCCTGCTCTTCCTTCCCATTTTCTCTTTCATTCCTTTGTTGATGAACACCTGGTGCAAGGGTAGGCAGTCGCAATAGCAGTATCTTATATTTCTTTGACATAGCATAAATGCAGCGGCTTCTGCTGTATTACTGTCCTTTATCATCATAGTTTAATGTTGAAAAAGGGGAGGCAAACTTGGCTGGTATAATGGTTTACTGACACTGAGGTTTAGTTGTGCTCATTTCATAAGCTTCCGTCCATGTGGCCTGGCTGCAGTGCCACTTTTCCACACACTGACAGTCAGCAGATGGCCAGAGCTTAAATCTCTGCTTTCTACAGAACTTAATCTCTGCTTTCTGCAGGGAACCTGAGTTGGGAAAGGCCTGCTAGAAGCTCTAGACTGAGAGTTGCTTCTGTTTTGGAGCATACAATCATGGCTGGAGGAACTGGCATGCATTCATTTATGGCAACTTTATATTGCACGCATTCATGTGGTGTCATGAATCTTTAGGTAGCTAATAGCAGAGATAGTTTGTATCTCTCTGGTTTGTGACTTAGAACAGTGAATGGTGATGGTGATGTTGCTATGGTATATGTGTGTCTGTCTATATACTATTCTGCCTTGCCTTCAATGAGCTCAAAGCCTGAGTCCCCTCCTTCCCATTAGATCCTCATAGCAACTTTGTATGATGGCTTGGGCTGAGAGTGACTGGTTCATGGTCACTCAGTGAGTCTTATGGCTCAGTCAATCCTAGAATCTGAAACTCATAAGTCCCTATCTAAACCTCTTAATGACAGTGTGACATGGTCTCTGCATGGGACATGGGTACCCAATAATTTTTCTTTGGAGTTGGTGGCTGTAGTAATCAAAAGGTATCAAGGTCCGTGATCATTAGATTGTTATCTGGGATTTCGTAGGGAAATATTTATGTATTTAAAAATCTAGATCTTCTTACACCTACGAGTGTGAGTTCTGGGATGGTGGACAAAAACAGAATAATAAAACTCAGACATAATGAAGCTCAGTAAAATTAAGCCTTAACATTGAGAGGGATGAGGCTCATAATCCAGTGAAAAACTAGACAAACATGAGGTTGTAAGTAAATTAAAATTAGAATTCTTCACTCTGGGTAAATAAAAATGTTAAGAATGGTGAAGGAAGGACTTTGCTGAGTCAAGAAGGTGCTGCAAGAAGAGGCTTTCCCCCCTCCCTTTATAATATAATATTCCTGTCTTACTATAGGCATTTGCAAAGGGCTTCATCCTGTGAGCTTAACCAGACCTGGGCAGGTTGATATGGGAGGAAGCATTCCTCATGGCATTTGGGTCCTAAGCTGTTATAAATCTAAGCATCCTCTAATCCTGTCTCCAGTTCTGTCACTGATCCTTGTCATCAAACCATTAATCCAGAAGCAGACAACTGTGAGAGCTGACATTCTGTCCCTGGGGTCCTTTTGGGGCAGATCATGGGCTGCCAAAAATGCAATTCCCATAAAAATCAACCACACAAGAAAAAACCCTGGAAGTGGTCAGAGCTACTCTTCTGCTTCTGAATAATTAATATTTTATTATGTGTAACAGCACAAGGGTGCCCTGTGATCTATTTAAAAGGTGAACCACCACCCTTGCAGTCTTCCATCTTTTTCCTGGAAGCTTTCAGAAGAAGAAGTGTTTTGTTTTGTTTTTGTTTTTCTTCTTCAGGAAAAGGAAGGCTAGGGGTTAGGGAGCAGTGTTGGATTTGTAGAAATTAATCCCGACATTCAATTTTGTTTACCAGTTTCACATTAACTCCCAACCTCTGAACCTTTAAATGAATGGCAGCTTTGAAAAGACATGTAGAGTCTGTTCTTATTGTATTGGTCATGATTTGGATTTGATGCTATTTCTGATAGGGTGCTCTGTGTGTGGTGTATGTGTGTTGTAATGAATAGAGGTGTTCTCTTGGAAGCACATGTTTCATTCAATACCACCATTTTGTCATATAGTTTTACATGTACAATTTTTACATTTATGCAGGAAGTGTGGTTGGAAAACCACAGATAAGGTTCATTAATGTTGATTCCATTCAGTTGTTAACTTGATTATCTAATGCATCTGTCAGACTTTGGGTAAAGCATTGTCAATTTCATTGGGGCAGCTACTCCCTCCAATTTTTCTGGCCCCAGTAGGGTTACTCTGCAGTTGAAAGGGATTCTTTTCCCCTCTTTAAAAGGACATGCGTACAGACCAGACTGATAGCGCCTTAATACTTTCTTCTCCGTGCCTCTCACAAATGGGTTATTCTTCGCAGAGCACCATTCAAAACTGAGAAAACACAGTATTTTTCTCAACCAGAGTCTGGAAATGATTTGTTAAAAATTATTTGTCATCCATAAATATTATAATATTGTAAGTCATGAGTTGACTCATTAAATGATGATGCTAGCAAGCTGAGCCGTGATTCACATTTACCTTAGTTTTGTTTGGAATAATTTGGTTGGTGGCATTGGTCATAATTCATAGTCATAACTGAATTTTTAACATTTAAAAGCAACGTGTTAGTAATGTGTCATTAACCATGAATGCAGTTAAGAATTTTTTAATTTTTCACCAGAATGGTCAGTGTTAACACACTAGTTTTCAGATTAATGTCAATGTCTTAGCATTGACATTAAGGTTTCCCTGCTCTGGTCCCTAAATGTCAGATTCATTCAGCAGAAGGATGTCAGTGGAGGGAATAGGAATAAGGTGAACTAGTACTGTATCTGCATTTAACTCCAGGTTGATTTGGGTTTTGATAAGTTAATGAGGAAGGATGTGTCTCATCTTGCACTAGCTGGTCATGATACTTATAGTGGGAAAAAGAGAGCTTTAATCCTAGATAATGGAAATACGGCAAAATTGCAAAATCTGTAACTGGTGATGAAAACATTGCAATGCAAAGTAATCTCAGCAATAGAGAACCTGTATCTTTCCATAGTTTTCCTCTTCTTTTCTTTTCCTACCAGCCTTGTCTTATTGAAGTGTATCCGCTTGCTCTTCTGTTGCATTTCAAGTTTAGACTGTAAACTGTGTGGGTAGGAACTGTGCTAGTCTTGTGTATTGCTTAGCACCTTGGTGCTAAGTTAGTGTTTTAAAATAGTAAAGTGTGCCTAACAGTCAATCATGATGGGAATAACATCTAAAGTAAAGAGTTGCTTTTATTTTTGGCTTGAAAATGTAAGCTGAGTGGAGCTAAGAGGTGAAGAGTGAGAACCTGCTATTCTACCTTGCAGTTTACTTGGTGCCCCACTGACCTACATTTGCCATAGTAATTGTGCAACAAAACTAGGTCACTTCTGTTTCTGTTCTTACTTCATTGTCCCACTTGGATTGTGTGAGCTCTGCTGCATTTATGTTAGTGTTATTTGGGTTTTGGTATTGTTATGTATATAACCTCCAGGGATGTTTTCTATCCAGATGTTTGCTCTTACTGGAAAGCAGAAGACATTCTTCTGCAGAGCCTAAGGTACCAGGAAATATACAAGCATAATATTAAATCTTCATTGACTTTTAAGACTACACTGAACCTTGGTATTACTGGAGATAACCATGTTTTCTAATGTTCCCTCCACAAGCTAGTGGCAAAAAAGAGATCCCTCCCAGAATAAAGTCATGTTTTAGGTTCCACACATCTTATTGTACTGTATGTATCTACCCTGCTCATCTTTCCTAACTTAGTGCTATCCAGAATTATGAGACTTTTGTGTCCATAAACTTCAACTTCAGGCTAAAAAGTATGGCTCACCAGGAATTTCATCTCCCCTTTCTCCAGTCTTCAATGCAATACTATTTCTATCAAAACTGACAATGGTCAGGATGTTTGAATTGTAATCCAAAACATCTTCAATGTATTATGTTAGAGAAAGGCTGCAATATAGGTATCAGCCCTTGGAAAAGGTACTTCTTTGAACTTGTAGAATCTCCCATCCAGCATGTCCAAAAAGGTAATTTTTCCAGGTTCTGATAGAAATAGTATTGGACTTCAGACTGGAGAAAGATGAGATGAAATTCCCAGTGAGCCATGAGGATTACTACCCTTTAGCCTGAAGATAAAATGGAAAAAAAGAAATACCAGTAAAAATGATTCCCTGAATCCTTCAAAGGGGATATTGTTATTCAGATATAATACAACATTTAGTGACACTGTAGTTGAAAACATAGTTTATTGTGTGATTTTAAGAAGTTTTGAAGTCTTGTTCTCATCTACCTTTCTTAAGTACAAAGATACTTTCTATTTTTGTGATAGTTTGCAAGATATGTTGTATACAGAAAGCTTGAGCACCCATCTCTCCTATCTGCCTTAGAAATCTGATGTACTAACTAACAATAGCACTCACTATATGCAGTTGCCCTGTGCTTTAGAGACTAGTTGAATGTTGATATTTATAAAACATTTTTAACTAAACCTGCTCATATAGATAAAGTTGTTGTTGTATCTGCTTTGGAGAGTTTTGTTGCCTTAAAGAGTGAGTCAGTTTAATTCCCATGAGGCCTTGCCCTCTCAGTTTCTAGAAAAGACATAGGAAAGTCACTACAGAGTGAGAAAGGTCTCTTTCGTGCTCCACTGTTATAGTGCTTTTTATTTCACTGTAGCTGGCATGGCCCTATCCTATGAAATCCTAAGATTTTTAGTTTGTGGAGGAGCCTTTATAATTCTCAGCCAAAGAGCTCCAGTGTCTCATCAAACAACAAATTCTAGTATTATGTAGGATGAATCTGCAGCAGTTAACGCAGAATCATAATACTATAACTGTGTGGAGTGAAAGAGGCCTAAAACATGCAGCGTAAAGAGTTTCTGTGTTCTTCTTCCCCTTAATAATTACACACACATAGTTAAAACGGTCCAGCATTTACATTGCCTGTTTTTACAGCAAGAGATTTGAATTTGAAAAGCCTGTGATACCTGATGGTTTTTAAAATTATTATTTAAAGAAAATGAGGCTCATTTTGAAAAAAGAGATCCCTGACTTCTTGAAGTTGTCAATCTTTAAATCATAGTATTGGTATCCTTTTTGATTTCACCATAATTACATTGTAAGCTAGAAAATGCTTTTCTAGAGATGGAGGGGTTGTATTGTTGATTAATTTCTTCCATAATTGGATTGTCATTTTGGCATTTAGGGCTTGTCTTTGGTGACAGTACAGATGATTGAATTGTGTATGTGTAGGGGGGGTCCACTTACTAAAGCCATTCCAGTCTTTTTAGTCCAAAGATTTGTTCTCCTTTACACCTCACTACGGACCTTCTCTCCCCCCCCCCCAAAAATCTTCATTTTGTTCCATGAAGTTTTATAGGTAGCCAGTAAATGAATATGTAACATGCAGATGCAGAACTTGTTACTGCTGAATAAACATTGCTCAAATAAATCAATCCTTGTATAGAATTAGATTTATTTCAAGTTAAATTAATGTAAAGTTATTAGTTTGCTAAATATTAAAATATGGTTAAAATAGTCACTTGGCAAATAGGTTGGCAAGCGAAATAATTTTTTTGAAAAAGCCAGGGTAAATCCCTGTGCATCACTTTGTATTGCTGTAAATATGACCTTGGAAAATGTTTTATCAGAACAGTATTCTTTCTCTTTTTAGTAAGAGCCAGCAATTTTGTGCTTATCTGACAGGATGTGTACCTGGCTCCAGTGCAGATTTGTGACAAAGCTGGAGGAATCCCACCCATTTCTTTGATTTGAATCAGAATTGTCAAGAAATCTACCACGGAAGCTGTAATAGTAGATAGTCAAAGGTGATTGTTGAGAGGTTTTTCAGCATTGTGTTAAAATTGCACTTTGTTAAGATAAAGCACATGAACATTATTTTGGTAGTATTTGGATGTTGCCATTTGAAAACAGAAAGTATTTGTATTGGTTTGAGGTGTTTGAAAACCGACCGTGGGCAGTAATTGTAAATAGGAGTTAAATGGAAGTACTTTACTTAGAAAAGTGTCACACTGACAAATTTCTGATTCCTAGGTGGCAGGTAAGATAAAAACAGCTTAATGTTACTAATTAAATCTGTTTATTCCGGAGCTTTATCTGCACTGTCTTGATGAGATTTGTCAAATATGGGTGACCAAAGCACACCCAAGATTACCTAATCTTTAGCAAAGTTTTTAATGTTTGAATTCAGAAGCCATGTAGTACAAGAAAAAAAAAATCAAATAAACCCGTCCTCTGCTGCTACCAAGTTATTTAGTATGTGTATGTAGGTTGGGCATAGATCCTGATTCTTAATACAGCTTTTAAATATTCTTATACACCCACCCCCAAATATTTATTGGTCCACCTTCCTGTACAACGTTCTATTAGTAATTAGTGTCCTAAAAGAGACAGAAGTACAGTGGGCCTGCAGTATCCATGCCAGATCCGTTTCTGACCCCTCCTTCGCACAGGTACCAAAATCCGTGTATGCTCAAATCCCATTGTTCTTAATGGCGGTGTGGCCATGTGGCCAGGCCATCATTGGGGACAATGGATCAAACATCCCTCCCCCCCTTCCTTTCTTTCAGCTTGATTTTGAGGGCAGAGTCTGCTGCCCAGTCAGTAAGGGCCAGAGCCAGGGTTTGTGTTTCGGAGCCCCATCCCCAGGCCTAGCACCCAGGAGGGAGCCTCTGGGCTCCAAAACTCTGGCCCTGGCCCTGGTCCTGGCTCCCTCTGGCCAATGGGACTCTGAATCAAGCCCTGAATCAAGCCCCAGAGCCCTGTTGGCTGGAAGGAGCCAGCACCAGGGCTAGGGCTTGAGTTTCAGAGTCCAGAGGATCCCTCCTGGGTGCTAGGCCTGAGGATGGGGCTCTGAAACACAAGCTGCAGGCCTGGGCCTGGCTGATTGGGCGGCAGACTCCAGCGCATAGTCAAGCTGGGACAAAGAGAAAGAAAGGAAGAAGGTAAGGAAGGGGGAGGAGGGGGAGGGGCAAATGACTTTTGTCCCCAATGGCAGCACTTGCCATCTGCACATGCTCAAATCTGCGAATGGCAAGTCCACAGATAAGGAGGGCCCAGTGTAAATTTTCCCGTGCTTGCCTGCTTGGAGCTCAAATAGGGAAGATTACCACCTTTCCTGTTTGGTAAGCAGACATTACCAAGTACAGTGTTGAGTATCTGTTATCTGAAATGCTTGGAACTAGAACTATTTCAATTTATTTTCAGATTCTGGAATATTTGCATACACATACTGAGATATTTGGGAGATGGGACCCAAGCCTAAACGTGAAATTGATTTATGTTTCATATGCACCATATACACATGGTCTGGTAATGTTATACATAAATTTGTGTATGAAACAGAGTTTGTGCACACTGAACCATTGGAAAACAAAGGTATCACTGTCTCAGCCACCCATGAAAAAAGTTTTTGATTTTGGAACATTATGGATTTTCGGATAGTGGATATTCAACCTGTAGTCACTCTGGAGGCCTCTGTTCTGTTGAGGAAAACTAAAAGAAAAAGCAATCTGTGCCAGCACCCAGTACATTGGTGGAGAATGACAAATAGAAGACAATAATAAAAAAGGAAGAATGAGAGAAGGCTTCTACAAGATAAGGGAAATCAAAGAAAGTTCAAATAGTGGCCAGGAAGCTATATGATAAGAACAGGAACATACTACAAAATCAAGAAGAAATAAAAAGATACTGTATGAAATACACAGAAGAGTTATATAAAAGAGATGAAAAAATCATTGACAAATGGAATGAAGAATCATACGAAGTTGAACCCCAAGTTCTGGAAAGTGAAGTAAAAGCGACCCTCCAAGCAACTGGGAAGAATAAATCACCAGGAACCGATGATATTCCAGTTGAACTACTACAATTCACACATACAGAATCAACTCGTGTTACCTAAAATATGGCATCAGATGTGGAAAATAACACACTGGCCAACAAGCTGGACCCCATCCCTCCAAAAGGAGACACAGAAGCCTGTAGCAGCTATAAGACCAATGCAAGCAAAATTATGCTTAAAATTCTGCAACACAGACTTCAGTCAGACATGGAGATAGAAATCCCAGAGGTGTAAGTGGTGTTCAGGAAAAATAAAGGCACCCGGGACCACATTGCAAACACAGTGGCTAATGATGCATCAAGAAATTCCAAAAGAAAATCAACATGTGCTTTATACACTATAGCAAAGCCTTTGACTGCTTAAATCACGATAAGCTATGGATCACTCTCAGAGACACAGGAGCCCCACTGCATTTGATAGTTCTGATGAGAAATCTATACTCAGGACAAGAGGCCACTGTCTGAATAAGAATATGGAGAGACAGAATGATACTTAATTGGCTACGAAGGACCTACATTACATTAAATTTAGACAACAAGGAAATTGAAATAAGACATTTCCATGTGTTTGGATCAAACATTGAACAGAACAGAGACTACAGTGAAGAGATAAGAAGATTAGGAACTAGAAGGATAGCCATGAAAGAACTAGACAAGATTTTAAAGAGCTAAGATGTACAATCGAACACTTAAGTTAGAATAATCCAAGCCATGTATTCCCCATCACTACGTACAGATGTGAGAGCTGGACAGTGAAGAAAGTGGAGAAAAAGAAAACCAGTTCATTTGAGATGTGGTGCTGAAGAAGAGTGCTGAGGATACTGTGGACAGCCACAAAGACAAACAAATGGGTCCTAGAATATATCAAGCCTGAAATAACCCTGGAAGCCAAGATGATCAAATTGAGGCTATCGTGCCTTGGCCACATCATGAGAAGAATGATTAATTAGAAATGACAATAATGCTAGGAAAAGTTGAGAGTAGTAGAAAGAGAGGAGCACCACATGCCAGATGACTAGACTCAACCAAGGAGATCATAGGCATGCGTTTGTAGAATCTAAGCAGATCAGTGGAGGACAAGGGGTCTTGGAGATGTCTAATCCGTGAGGTCACCATGAGTGGAGGTCAGCTCAAGGGAAGTTAACAACAACAATATTGGGCTTCATTTTTCTCCTGTTAGGCAGGAGTTGAAAGAACTCAATGTCTTTGAGAGGAAGGTGCTGCATGTACAATGTGCCCACGCTATGCATGGGCTTGCCGTACACGGATTTGAACTTATGCGTATGGCGAGCCCAGGAGAACAAAATGGCATGTGCATGGGAGTGTGCTACCATAGAAACTAATGGGATTTGAGCGTATGTGTTTTTTCCCATACGCGGGGGGGGGGGGCACTCTGGGATGGATCCTCTGTGTATAGGACGGGCCTACTGTATATCTGCTGAATGTTGTGCACTGCAGCAGCATTTGACTGAAATCTTGTGGTCTAGGAATATGGAGATTGGGGACAAAGAAAGATGGTGGGAAAAATAGGAGGACAAGACAAAAAAAAAAAACTGGTGGGTGGAGGAATGTAGGCAGGTAAGCAGGGCATAGGTAACTGCCATCTCTGAATAATTTACTCGCAGAACTGGCATATACTTTAAGATTCAGCAGTTAGCAGCATGTGTTTGACATACCTGTTGATAATATCATAAATGCAAGCAGTTCTTCAATATCCTAAGGCAATGCCTTCATCTACATGAGTAGTAAAATTTTCATTTATAATCTATTGTTAGTGAGACTGTTCTTTCCTGCACACTGCAGATGTCTTGTGTTCAATGTTTTTCTTTCTTTCTTATGCCCCTTACATGATACTATTTCATCCTACTATGTACAGTTTCCCAAAAGCCATTCTTGCACATCCCCTAACGAATGCAAGAAGTTTCAAGCGAAGGGATATCTTCTCTCTCTCTCTCTCTCTGTGTCTCTGCCCCACCTCTTCCCCTCCCCTCCAAATACATGTGAAGTGCCTTCTGCTTGTCTAGTGAGAACTGCGGATTAAAAACATAGTTCTCCAGCAGCTGAAAATAACTTTTCTGTTATTTGCATATCAATCATGCATTGCTAGAATTGGGCTGTAACTACAAGGGAATGGTTATTTGCATGGCATTTTGCTAATAAGGATTTGTTTACACTCGTAGAGCTCCAGAATTTTAACCCCCCCTTTTGATTTATCAAAGAATGCAGGATTTTTTCCCAGCCATAATGGGCCATGCTTTAATTACTTAGGTTTGTTCACTGTTCATTGTTGCTGTTGTTGTTTTTGAAGGGATTGCAAATTCCCATCAGAGAACCCTACTGCAATTGACATACTCTGAACAAAGAAGAGTTTGGGTATTCTCTGCTCTCAGATCTCATCCATTTCTGTTTCGCCTTGCAAATTGGCAAACATGTAAGGATTTATAGGTCCTGGGTGACTGAACATATGAAGTCATAGTTCTCAAAGTTAAGGAATTTAAAAGAAACTCTACCTTTTCTATGTATTTGTGTACAAGCCTTTGTGTTTAATCAGAAAAGGCAGTATTCAGCTGTTCCTGTCTGCTGGCAGCATGGATTTCCCTCTGTCCCCCAATCTGCCATGGAGAGTAGGAAGACCCTTCACAGCAGATTTGGGGTGGGAGGAGAGGCGAGTGTCAATTTATAAGTCCATTTGCTGTATGCTAGATGCTTCCCAGTTTTAGGTATTATTATGCCTAAATTATACTTTAACCTGACTAAAAGGTTTTGTTCATTGTGTTGGGGATTTTATATGGAATATTCAATTTGGCTGGACTCATGCTTGAAAAACATTATTGTAAATGGTTTGTAAGTTATATCAAGCTGTTCTGTGAGGGTTTGAGTTGTTTGTTTGTGATATTAGCTGCCATATGAATAGTAATGATGTTAAACCTGCTGGTGACAGTACCTATTCATAAGTGTTCACAAATGGTCACAGATTTATTTACTTTGTTATAGTGTTAAAAAAGAACACACATTTTGTGTAAGTGAGAAAAGAGTTTCAATACACCTACATTTGGTACGGCTACAAGTCTTTACTTAAAACTGAATTAGTAGATGGTACATGGGTACTTCTTTTCCTTATTGTAGTAAAATTCTTATATCTGAGCAGTTTCCCTTCTAATAACAATTATATTCCTTTCAGGGAGGGCTGCTTATGAATAAATAGATGCAACCGAGTTTGTAAACCATCAGAACTATTGAAAAATTCAAGATAGATAACTTTTATGATATATGCTGGCTGTTTGCCATAATAAATGAAATGAAATGGTAACTGATCCTTTTTTGGTCTTTTAAAGCTTAATCAATTTAGGCAACAATGACTGCAAATAAAATACTGTTGAATATCTTAGTAGCACAAAACTTGGCGTCAGATTGCTTTATTAATAAGTATGTTTTGTACTGTATCTATAAGTCTTCAGACTGAGAATACAGTAGAAATTTATAGTTGCTTTAGTTGCTCCCATCATGGAATAAATTCCATTTCTTTAACCTGATATGAGTGACTTGTTGAAACCTTCCTTGGTTGTCTCTAGCCTGTAACCATAGCATGTTGTAAGAATCTTGAAAATTTAAGTTTTTTTTTAAATCCATTTTATTGATAAGAAACCCAAACAGTTGGCAGACAATTTTTTTCATGGACAACTGTATGTTCAGCCACCTCAGAAGCCGTGGCAAATCCTTTATTTCGTTTGTGCAGATACTTCCAAAGTGAATGTTATTGATCATTGTTGTATTTAGCATCTCACACTAGATTATTGAAATTACAGCATTGAATATGAAGCTTTTTGCCCTCCAGAATCCCTGAAACACCTATGATGTGTGGATACTGCATTTCTGGCACACTTGCAAGCAACGGTTATTCATAAACAGTTGGTGATGTCCCCATCCAAAGCTCTCCGTATAATGTGAACACCAGGGATCATGGGGTGGTATGTTGACTGACAGGTGTAACTCTTGCAAGAAGATGCATTTTCCATACAATAACTCCACTCTGAACTTAGGACACTTTTTGCTACTCCAGTACAAGAAGTGTGACTCACCTTTCTAGGATGTTTCATTGACCTGTAGCTTTGCCTTCTGATTTGCCCCCATCCTGAAATGGTCTGAACAAAGTGTTTTATACATACCACTCTAGCCAGCATTTTCTATTGAAGAAATTTCACCACCTTCCCAAGAGGTTTGTCTGGATTCATAGAACCTGTGATACTTGGTCTTGTAGCATGAGTTGACCAGTGGATGACAGATCTTTGAGACCAGTGAATCCAGGACCAGTAATCCTAGACCTTCAATTTCTCAGCTGAGAAACATAGTTAGGTTAGGTTATATAAGCTCTTGTATTCTGGTTATTTCATTTGATTCAGAAGTTTGCAACTTCCAGTCCTATGGTGCACAAATTTGTTTCCCCAGTCCATCAGGGGGACATACCTTGCTGCCAACTTTTCTGTCACAGTGGCAAAAATTCACTTATGAGGGGAGAGAAAACAAGACACTGAGGAGGTTTCCTTTGATGGCTTGGAACACTGAGGTGCTGTGTGGAAGAAGTAGCCCAAGTGGTGCTTATTCTCACATTCTGTGAACTGTGGGGAAAAAAGTCAATGAAACTGCAGGTTTCCTTGTACTTGAAACATTTGTGGAGTGAGCGTCTTTTCTGATTTCTCCATCTCTGAAATCTCACAGTTTCTCTGCTTTTGCAGGAAGCTTCATAGAACTGCTGTTGAGGAATGCTACAATAACAGAAGCTGCAAAGACATTTGAAATGACAAATCAACAACATAATAAAAGTAATCATTTAATGAACACTTTTTAAAAGGGCCTATCTGAGCAGAACATGAGACAACAATCGCATGCCTCCTTCACTCCACTTTTCCACTGCTGCTCCCTCCTCTCCCCATATTTGGTTCCATTCTCCTCTCCCTTTGGCCTTCTGTTTCTCTCTCTCTCTTTGTAAAGATGGGAGGACTCAGCCAGTGAGTATTCACCATCCCCAAATCACTATTTAGTGTGTGTGCACATTTCCTTACTTTTTCTCAGGATTTTTTAAAGCATACTAATGCCTCTCTCTTGTTTCTCAGTAGTCTTATATTAGTCGTACTTGGAACAACTTTTCAGCTTATATTGGTTGTCAAGATCATATTGTAGTGAGAGAGTCAGCTGAAGTGAGCCAGCGCACAGTAGTTGTGCAGGACAAGGGACATATGCTCAAACCCAGGGTGCTTCTGATCACATGCTCAGCCTATAAATGCAATCTTGTCCCCCCCCCCCCCCCCCCCCCACTTTTTTTGTTTGTTTGTTTCAGGAGTTAACTTCTGTCAGGTGGAAATCTGAAAGCTTTGCTGATCTACTTCACTCAGATTTTAGTAGGATTCTGATCTGTTTTCTGCTTACCTCTGTCTTACATCAATTCTCTCAGTTCCTAGACAGCTAGGTTCAGTCACATCACGTAGATTCCAGGTTATCCTCTCCCTGCCTAGTTAACGTTAACCTTTGTCCTCCCCAAATTAACATTGTGTCAGATTACCATAAGTTTCCTTGGTCCATGTTTGGTGATCTGGTGAAATTTCGCTGGCTACTTTGTGCAGGTTCTAGTTCAGAAGGAAAAGTTGCATCATATTTCTTTGCTTCATTTTTCAGGTTTTGTACCTTGTTGTGTCCTCCAAGTGTCACAGTATCCACATTTCAGAATAACAAATAAAGCAGCCTACACTGATCTGGATCCTTCCATATATTTTAGACTATAATCTTCCAACAGCTTCAACTAGCATATCCAGTTGTTAATGGTGATGAGAGTTGTAGTCAGAAACATCTGGAAGGTTTGAGTAAAGCCTCTGGATACACTCTTCAGTTATTTATACATACTGTACTTACTATTCATGAATACTCTCCAGAAGGACAAATCATCACCATCATCCATTTTTCATAGTACCATGTTGTTCACCCAACATTTTTTTATTCTTTGACATATAACTTGGCAACTAGCATCATTTATTCTTCTAACGTATTTCCAGCTGCTCTCTGGTGCTCTATGATTTAGCCACCTGGAATGGATTAAACTGGGAACTTTCATTTGCTGACAAGCTCTTCCAACCTGTGCCTCTAGGGAAATCTCAACCCAAAAATCATTTTGGCTCACTTGGGATAATGTCTAGTCCAAGGGTACAGTAGAGAACAAGATAGACTCTTGGGTTGCAAGTGTCATGGTAGAGGTTATTGTTCCTAGATTGTATGTCAGGTTGCTGAAAGGAGGAGGGGTTGGAGGATGAAAGTAAGAACCTCTGGAAGTCTTGACTGATTAGAACATTTTTTCAGTTTTGTGACTGCTTGCATGTGTACACCAGCTATGGAAACTTGCAGAGCACCTCACTGAATGTGAGATGCTCTTTCCCATAATTAGTACCCCCACCCTGAATGCCAGAAGGAGAGGTAGTATGCCTTTCTTTCTTCAGCACATTTTTTTGGGGGGGGGGTGGATCAGAGGGGGGGTGGATCAGAGAGGAACCTCACACCATTTATCATCTTAGCAATTCTTTGACTCTTCTTGACATTCCTAATTTAATATTTTTTTAAAGTAAGGGGGGAAATTAATATGCCAAAGTCAGTTGGTGTAAAGAAGAGTATCCAAAAAAGTGCCAGGTATGATGAAAAGATGACATAATTGTAAGAGTTGTCTTTGTATGTCCTCTTTGAGTGAAAGGCATAGCATCATATGCATTAGCACTCCACCTCTGTAAATTATTGAAGAGTAGATGTGTCTAACCCCTTTGAGTTTATGGCCACCTTTGAAATTTTGTCAACACCTTGACAAATGTACGAATGGGTAGTCTCAAAGTGTTTGAAGTCCAATCATTTTGTGATTGCATACCTTTCTGCCACATATAAAAGAAATAGGACATTAAAATCATATAAGTGTTGTGGCTGATATTTCTGGGCCATATATTCCATCCCAATCACCTCACCCACCCAGATGATCTCAAGCATTCTACTGTTAATTTGCACCTGATTCAGATTGATAATCCACCTAGATCCTTAATTCCTGACCAGTTAATTGCCCCATACTGTTAATTCAGAGGCATTTTATCATTTGACATTATGATTGTAGAAGTCAAAAACTGCATCCTATCTGAAATTGCTAACAACATACACTGTTCTTTCTTTAGTTACTGTGCTGACAGAGAGGGCTGTGTCAATTATTGCTGCTCTCATTGGTATGATGCAGCTATTAAAAGCACCAGTGAACCTCTATTGACCAAACATTGGCAAGATACACCACCCTAAATCAATTGTCCTTCAGATTTGTTACTCATCTTTTTCTTGCCCCAAATTCTTCATTTAAACCTCAGTCCATAGATTTCTTCAATTTGAATTTGAGGGCAGAGGAGAAAAGTCTCTACTCTGTAGTTCTCTTCCCCACTCACTTATTCACTTGTCTGCACTTACATATGGAAATTCTCCATTTCACTTATCTTTTTGGGATAGGGAGTGTAATTGGGAAGACCTCAGTTGTCATGGAAGGTGAACTTGGTCACTGTGGGAAGAGATAATACTTATAGCTTCTAGAACCCAGTCATGTCAACCTAAATGTATGAGCAGCCCAGCTCTGGAGGTTACTTTCCTCCATCATCATCTCTTGTGAGTTAGTACCAGGCAATTGGTACTTTAAAGGACTCACTACACACAGGCATCCAAAATTTTCACTCTGCCAAAGTGGCCACACAGCCATCCCAGCCCCACATGCAAATTCTTAGTGGGAGGAAAACTTGATGTCTGGAAAAGACTGTGAAGGCTGCAGATATTAGGAGACTTATATCTCTGTTGGAAAGCAAGTGACCCACACTCTGGAAGATGCCTCGGAGGGTAGAGGTTGCAAGAGCTGAGAGAGCTTTCCCCACACATTTGCAAGACAGAGGCTTGAGCTCCACAAACCATTTCTTTACCTCCTCTCCTAGAGAGTCTTGAGTACAGCAGATTTATTGCTTTCAGAAATCCACACTGACCACTGTAAAGAGCTGAAAGATCTCTATCACCTTGCCTATGTAGGCATGGGACATGATTTGTATCTTTCTGGATCCTATCACATTCTATCTCATTCTCACAACTGTATAAATATACTTTTTAATCTGAGGACAAACTCCCTCCGAACAAATCTTGGCAAGAAAAACCTGTGATAGGTTGGAAACTGCTTGAAGGCACACTACTACTACTACTGCATTTACTACTGCATCTGAAGAATTGGGTGTATATCTACGAAAATGTATGCTAAAATAAAAACTAGTTAGGCTTATGATTTCTAATTCCCTTTTCTTAAAAATGTCTTCCTTTCTTCCTCCTTTTTATGCTGCAAGAGACTAATCTGGCTATGACTTTGGGCAGTATAGATTTCTCCTCTAACCAGAAGTGAATTTTAAAAAATAGCCACCACCAGATTTTGCAAAATATACAGTGATTATAATTTCCCCCCTTAAAACAATAAAAAATTAGGTAAAAGATTTTATTACAAATACAGCGGGCCCTTCTCTTATGCAGGGAATCCGTTCCGGATCCCCTCGTATAAGGGGAAATCCACGTATGCTTGCGCCATTAGAAACAGTGGGGTGCCTGCTCATGGCTCAGGGCAGTGTGCACGCCATGAGTGTGTGCTCCATTGCTTTAATTGCAGTGTGTATAGTGTCCCTGCGTATGCTGCACTGTAATAATAATGATATTAAAACATACCATAAAATAATAAACAAATGAACAATGGTTGGTTTTCCAGCCCCACCGCAGCTTCCCGGTGCTCCCCGAGCATCTTGAAGCTGCCCACGTCTGATCAGTGAAGGTAGCTTCCAGGAGGATTGGGGGAATGTGGCCCCAAACCGCCAGGAAGCCAGATTTACTGGGCTGTCTGTTTTTGCCCTATATGGTGTTTAATTATAGTCTACAAACATGTTAACAGTTAATGGAGATGGATATGCAAAGGGATATTTGAAGGGCAAGCTCTCTTTTTAGGCCTCATCCCTCTCTAAGTGTCAGAAGGTCAGTGAATAAAGAATTTGGGGTAATAAGAATAAATTTGAACAAGTAAGAGGAACCAGGATATAAATTGAAGGGATCACAATTTTTAATAATTAAAATTAATTTGGAATGATTCAGAGTACTTTGTGTATATGTTCTTTCTAATTAAACTTACATACCTGAATATTGTTTAAGTAGGGTCTTCCTCATTATCCATATAAACTGCAGTTCAAATCATTACAATTGAGTCCTTTAGGGAAGCCATTGAAATCATGATTTATGATAAATGAACAAGTCTGCCTTTAACATGGGGAATGAGGAATGTAGATTATTCACATGCTGAAGGGGAGAAAAGAATGAAGAACAGCAGCCATAAAGAACAAGGATCTTCATGGTTCAGGGCTGAAGGCTGTTGGGATTTTCTAGAACAGGGGCTGGGCAAATGTGGAAGACAGACTTTGGCGGACTGGCCCTGCTCTCGACAGTCCGTTTTTTGTGTGTCCCCGAACATCCTCTATGGGACATGGGTTCATGTTTTTGGGTCCCAGGATACATTTTAAGGTGAAAAAATGGGGAGGTCTTATTTTCCCACCCCTGTTCTGGGGAGCAACAGGAGAGACTGGTTGTTGTCAAGGTGAGATTCACTCACCCAACTACTTTTCTCTGATGGTAGCACAATGAGTCTTTTTGATCCCACCACTGCCACCAATTATGTGAAGATCATGGCCACTATCCCACCAATTCTTCACTGCAAGACTGGAACTTGGGTCTCTCTTAAGTGTCTCCTGCACTATAACTCTTTAGATGCCATCACTCTGGGTTTTAGATTCCCTCCCTGCTTGGCACTGACTCTTCTTTGACAGCCACACACCCACTATCTAATGTGTCTCAGACCTAAAAGACTTTTCTCGAATGTTGGCAGCATTTTTAATGTGTTTATGAAATCACTTTAGAACAGCTGCTTGTTGAAAAAAGGAAAAAATTTATAAGTCAGGCTTAATATAGTATCTCTTTTAGTGGATGGTGTTCACAATGGATATGGTATATAATATTTCATTAGTTAGTTTCACAGTTTGACAGTATCTTTAGCTTGTCTTTGTAGTTGTTCCTTTATAGCTTTATATATGTTCCCCAACAGACTATGTTCTCACAGAACTTTATTAAACTTTTATATTTGGTGACTCCACTAGTCACCAAACACTATGTCTCCCGCAGGACACTACAACAGTATAATTAAGGACACTCTTCATCCCTTTCTTGGGTACCTAAAACCTTTTCTAACTGCCCTCTCAGCAGCCTAACCTAGCCTCAAGGGCTCTTCACCCCTCAGGGCACTAAACATCAACAGCAACCCTTTTAAACCTGCTCTTCCTCTTTGTGTACTTACTCCTGGGAGCAGTCCCCACCTTTTCCTGGCTTCACTCCCATTGGCTAGTGCCAAGGTTCTGATCTGCCTATTGTCTCCACATTTGTTTTCACCTTCTGAACAAAGACGTTAGATACTAGGTTGAATGCGCTGGTGCTAGTTGAAAGGCTACACAAGAACTCAAGTTTCTCAGTAGTCTAATGAGTGTTGAGCTGAAATGATCGTATCATGATTTGGAGGGATTTTGGTTTCTTTGTGGTCTCTGTGACAGAAAAATGGCTTACCCTGCGCCGCGCAGTGCATTTTTTAGAACCTTCCAATTCTATGATTCTATGGTTCTAGATCATTACATAAGTGTTTTGACATTAGCCTCGCCCACCTCCAGCAGCCTTATATAAGGGGCCTTCCTGTTGAAATCACCAGTTCCTTTTTTATCCGCTGTTGCATCATCATCAATAGGAGCCCCATTCTTCAGTTTGACTCCCTGTCTCATCAGGCCTTTTTCAGGCTTTTCCATTTGGGAATACATCTGGTACTCCAAGACCTCTTTAGCCCAAGGCACTGAAAATTAAGGATCTCTCTTATCTCTGTCAGCAGAGGGTGGTAAGAAGTCCTTCAAATCCACCCTTTTTGGTTATCCACTATTTGCCAGTTAGTTGTTAATAGATGAATAGGGGATGGAGAGACAAAATGGGAAGAGTGGGCACAAATTGGATGGAAGATGGTGCTCTTTGGCAACATTTTCCTGAT
>NC_056522.1:158370878-158372455 GCF_019175285.1 Sceloporus undulatus | reverse complement strand
ATCATCATCATCATCATCATCATCATCATCATCATCATCATCATCATCATCTGTTTATTTTATTTTATTTTATTTTTAGAGTGCTGTATAGTTTGCACAGTGCTTTACATAGTAAGGATCAAATAAAATAAGAATACAAACCTGCTAAATGGTGTACAATCTAAAACAATGACATTACATGATTAAAATATCATGATACTTGGAGGTTTTGTGGAAAGCAAATAAAACCATCCTATGGAAAGTACAGCAGCTTTGGTCCATCAGTGGTAGTCTTGGTTGTGTCAGTCTTTCATCTACTCTTAATATTTTCAGCATATACTGCAGTGAAGATTGATGCACAGAATTCCATTAGTTTTCCAGTCCTGGTCTCTTGAAGGTTATCTGCTCTACATTCATGACTTTAACATATGTACAGTAGTTTGGCATTTCAGTTCTGCTGCTAACATGTTAAGCAGCACTCATATACAAAGTTCATTTGCTGGGGAGGGTGAGTTTTGTGCCAACGCTATGTGGGAGATAGGGGAACAAAGAGTGAGGCATGTGGCTTTGAGACAATGTCTCCTGTTGAATGGAGTTTCTTTTTTTGGCAAATAAGTAACTATTTCTTTTGGTCTCTAGCTTTCATAACAAATTGAAGTATTAATATAGTCACATTGTAAAGGAAATGTAGGCTGAAATACATGTGGCTCTTAAGGTAGGTCATTGTAAATTAGAAGCAGTTACAGTTTTTTGTTTGTTTAAAGGTCTTTCTTTTCATACAAGGAAGTCTTCAACTATTTTGGGGTACCAAGTTGAATGAAATCTAGCCCAGAAAATGTTCTGTACTGAAAAGCTAGTTGATGAATAGCCAGAAAAAATGCATTTCTCTTCTTTCTTTTCTACTTGGTTTACTGTTAAATAATATCAATTTGTGGTTAATTTAAATAGTTGTTTGTCAGCAAATAACAATCCGCTATTATATTTATCTTATTGCACTGTATTGCTTTATTAAAATTGAGGTAAAATGCTGAAATGCATGCAGAAGTAAGTGAAGCTTATGTTTCTATTCTTTTCCTAGAACACTTCAGTAATGGAGGATCAGAATGAAGATGAGTCTCCAAAGAAGAGCACACTGTGGCAGGTAGGCTCAAATATTTTCTCTTTCCATCTTTCTTCAAATATCCCAAAGAGGATATTACTGCTTTGTTTTTAAATGCATTCTATTCTGATATGCGTTATTCTGCCTTTTAAAAAGTATCCAGGGACACACACACACACACACACACACAGAGAGAGAGAGTATACCCAGCTCTCTTCTATGCCAACCTTCTCTGAAGATGCAGCCACAGATGCTGGCGAAATGTCAGGAATAAACTCTTCTAGAACATGGCCACATAGCCTGAAAAACCCACACAAAAACTATTCAGACACTATGAGTGTTTTGAAATCTGGCTAAAGTAAGAGCTGCAGAACAATTTTCTTAAAATTTTATGATGTTTTTACTTTTGTACAGTGCATGGACATAATTCGACCTTTTGGGGAGTTCCTGGTAGTTAGTAGTGTGGGAGGTTATGGAAACACATAGGGGGAAAATAATG
>NC_056522.1:158210974-158370868 GCF_019175285.1 Sceloporus undulatus | reverse complement strand
GCTTATCTTTAAGAAAGAAGAATACGTTTTCATCTTACATCTTAAAGAGTTTTTGCTACTGGTGCTTATGGTATTCATGCCATTGTTGCGGCCTACAACTTTTGTAAATTCTGGCTCTCCAGTTTCAAACAACACTTTGGTCACCTGCTAATGCAACTCCTAGAAAGTGAATTGATGCCACTTGGGTTTCTCAATGAGTAGTTTGTCCATTTGGCACTCTGTATTCTGACTGGAAGGATGGGGCAATCCGCAACATAAAGTTCTATAGTGCTTACATTTTTAGTACTTCACAGTAACTTTTTAAGACCAAAACATGAAGCTGTAAGCAGCTAATAAATGTAACTAATTGTCGTCATACTGGGAAAGTGGGTGAGCATGTTTTGCCATTTAGTTAAGAATATAAGGTATGTATGGGTGGTAAGGATCCCAGACTAGCATTGATTGCATAGCTGCTGCATTAGAATTTGCCATAACGTTGATTTTACTTCGTATATCACTGAATCAGGAAGAAGCTGTAAGGCCATACAAATCTTGAAATTTCTAAAATGGACCAAATTGGTAAATCTGAGAACCTTATAGGTTAATCTTAAATTACTCCCTGGGTGTTTAACAACTAATTACACTGTCCAGGGTCTTTGTAGATAGCACTGTGGGTTCCTCCTTTTTCTGTAGGTCTTCATTATCAGAGTCACATCTTCCAAGTTCTCTTGCCATTCAAAGATTACGGAGTATCTCTTAGGGCTTTTTGCAGCTGAGCTTGTAGTTATTGGCAGGCACTAGGTGGTGCTATAAGTGCAATGATGGGAATTCTCTTCATAGTTTAGGAATATAGATGACACATTACATATAGAGCTGGAAAGCTGTGGAAGTGAACCTAACCAGTTCTGTGTTTTGTAGATATCTTGTAAAGATGAGAACAATTTGCACAGACAACAGGTACTTAAGTTAGAATGGACAATTGGTGACTGATGTGGTGCACTTTCCATATGCACTAAGATGTTCAATTTGATAATTGATCTAATCTTTTTAGGCTAACTTTTTACAAGGCAGTGTTCATTCTGTGAGAACATGTAGCTACTACAGCAGGTTGGCTGCAGGAAATTGGATCACGCCGACTGGGACCTTTTGTACTTTCCTTGTGTGATAAAAACTACTAGCAGAAAGTTTACCTAGTTGCTTTTTGTATAAGAATGGTAGCAATTCTTTTGTTATGAAGAAGCTCTGAATTTAAATTGTTGAAATACAGCAATCTGTTTTGTGATGAGGAAAATATATTAAATCAAGTGATAGTAACTGAAATGCTAAGATTCACAAAAGCACCCAAATGGAAATGAAATGCTGAAAAAATGTAAAAGATGGTGCACAAATTAATGTTGAATAAGAAACTCTTCCCGGGAATTAGTTGGAAAGTGTAGCCATGTCTTTCTTAGTAGCAACTCAGAAGAGAAATGAATTCTTCAGGATAATATCATATGAAAAGCCTGAATACCTAGCCTAAGCTCATTGGACATCTCAGTAATGCTTTAATAGTTAGTTGAAGTGCTGATATTTCATTCTGGGTTTTATTGTCTTCCTAAAAAACAGATAAGCAATGGAACTTCATCTGTGATTGTCTCAAGGAAACGACCATCTGAAGGAAACTACGAGAAGGAAAAGGACTTGTGTATTAAGTACTTTGACCAGTGGTCTGAATCAGATCAGGTGGAATTTGTGGAACACCTTATTTCACGAATGTGTCACTATCAGCATGGACATATTAATTCTTACTTAAAGCCCATGTTGCAAAGGGATTTCATCACTGCATTACCAGGTAAGGTCAATCAGATCGAGCAAAAAGAAATATAAAAATATATTTTGAACTTTGCTGTGAGAAGGTATCATTACTTATTAAGGGAGTCAGTATGTTGTATATTGCAATACACTTTTCCCAGTTTTGTCTGAATAATTTCAGTGACCACTGGATGCCAGTATTGTTCCATTTAAATATAGTCTCTGAAACGTATGGAGGGGGTAGGGTGGGGTGTGATTATAAAATGTGATTGTATTTGAAGTGCATATTGTTCTCTTAAATTTCTTTGCATCTTTAAACCCACATGCAAATTTGGTTAGTACTGTATTTTATTTATTACTGCATTTTCTAGCTGCTGTTACAAGCTAATTCCAGAGGGTTTTTTTGGCCCATGATTTTAAAACTATTTCTTTTAGTCTTGTTTTTCCAGACCTTTTTGTGAGCTGAATGGCTGTATATATTCCATGTATTTGTAAAGTTGCAGGATTTGACACCATTCTGCAGTGCCCTCATCCTGGGCATTAATTTGAAAATAAGGTCTTGAAGTTGAAGTAACTTTCCTCTAACATGTTCGAGATTTGTCTTTGACTAGTTGTAGCCTCTTTTATATTTATATCGGAACTCATATTCTCCCAGAAGATGCAAGGAAGGATGCCTAACGTGTAATATGTTGATTTTGATAATGATGTACACTTGTCCCTCCACATTCACTGGGGTTAGAGGCACAGGACTCCTGGGAATGTGGAAAAACCACAAATGACAAAAACACTATGTTTTTACCTGAGAGAACACCTCTCTAGGAATCTCTAGGCCCTCCAGTGTCACAATGTCTGCCAGACATTGACCATAAAATTGCTCTGGAGGAGCTACAAATGCCTAGTGGAGTATACTCTCAGAATCTCTAGGTCCTTCAGTACAACTTTTGGTTAAAGTTGACCATAGAGTTGTGCAGGAGGACCTAGTTATTCCCAGAGAGAACATATTAGTCAAGTCCATGAATAATCAAATCTGCAAAAGTCAAAGCCGCAAATGTGGAGGGACGAGTGTGTTGTAAAGCACTAGACATAAAAGGTAAAATGAAAATGATGTGTGGCCCTCAGTTGTACATTTGAATCTCAATTGATGCTGTGTAAAGAATCCTTGGAATTATTGTTCTCTTGTTCTGTTGTCTTGAGCATACTGCTTGTATCTTGCTATTCCTCTTAATTGCACAGAGAAGTGTAGTTAATGTTGCCTGAGCAAGCCCTTCATCTCAGTTACTAGCCCCAGGGAAATGTAACTAACATACAAACTCCCATTTGATTAAATTTTGCACATACATCCCAGCTACTTGAGAAATTTAACAGGAAACTATATATGAAGGGGAGGGGTATCTCTTCTGAGATTCACAACCTTGACTAGTGAAAACGAATCATTAAACCCAGAGAAATACTGTAAGAATGATTGACTTATCCACCTTTTCTCTTGCCTTCACCTATTTTCTGTTGTGCACAAGCTCATGTGCTATTGACCTCCCTTGTACCCTTCTACGCACCTATCTTCTGTTGGTCAGGGAGGATGTTTCCCAAGTGCTCTTTCTTTCACTTGGTGCAAAATCCCCACAGTGAAACTAATGTCTTCTAACTCTGTCTCTCCTCAATATTCAGTCCCTCTTTTATGTAATCATTTTTAAAAAGGCTCTATTGCTGCTTCACTTTTCTTGCATCATTGCCACTATTTAAAAGATTTTAAACAGGCTTTTTAAGACGCACTGAAAGGATGGCTTACAAGGTTACAAAACACAATTCAAACATGCACACAATAGTGGCTAAAAGTTTTTAATTAGCAAAATGCACTATAATAATTTTATCTACATTATGTTTTGGAAAGACAGCAATGATGTAGCCATATGTCTCCTTGGAGGCAGAATTGTAAGGGCCAACCACTGACACATCCCTGGTACCCATCAAGTGAATGGCTCTCACTAGGGCAGGTTAACTGTGGCAAGTCTGGTTGGCCAGGTGCTTGAGGGCTGCAGTTGTTTGCACTTTTGCTTTGTTCTTAATTTTTTTTTAAATAGAACAGGTAAATAAAAATATTCGTGAAGTTTTGTAAAAGAAAGGTAGCTGGGATCCTACTTTTAACGTTCTGTGCTTTGGGGAGCTTCTGCAAAAAGTTTGAACTTGTAAAAATAAGAGTAAATTTAAAACTACGCACACCATGAAAAGCCTCCTCAGCCTGGCATGTTTCAGGGAAATGGTAAGAGGGAAAATATGGAGAAGGAAGACTTTAAAGGAGCTTGTGCTCCAGAGGAGTTGAGCATTTTAAGCGAAGGATATAAATATTAAAGAATCTCCCTTTTTAAATAATGGTGAGCTCTGCAAAATCTTCAAGAAAATGAAATTTCGTTTTATTTTCTAAAACAAAACATTGCATCTCCAAAAGTCCCTCATGGATTTGCAAATTGGCTTGAGTATACTGAGGGCTAGAAATGCCAAAACATTCTTTCATCCATTTATCAGAGTAAAACAGCAATAAAGAATGTTTCATCCAAAAGACTATTCTCTTTCTTTTTCAGTTCTTTATGGAAATCTAATGAAGGACTGAATCAGACATTATGCTATTTTCTTGTTTTCCACGAAGTTCATCATAGCTTGTCTTCAAGTGTTTTCTTGCTGTGATTTCGTTACTGCTTGGCAGCAGCTTGTGTATTCAATATCATGATTTGAGTGATATCAAATCAATAATATCTGCCTACTCTAAATTTATATTTATGTAATTATTTTTGTGTGCATGTGACTTTAATTCACCTATTGATTTATTGTGACCTCACAAATTTCATAGCGTTTCTTTATGCAAGGAATACTCAGAGGTGAGTTTGTCAGTTCTCTTCTCTGAAATACAGCCTACAGCACTTGGTATTAATTGGTGTTCTCTCGTGCAAGTACTAACCAGGGCTGAGCCTGCTTAGCTTCCAGGATCAGACAGGATCTTGTGACTTAAGGGTATTTAATAGTTATTTATTTGATTTATGTGAATGGGACACTAGAGTGGCTTACAATATAAATTAAAACAATATGGGCTGCATCTGTACTGCAGAAATAATCCACTTTCACACCACTTTAACTACCATGACTCAGTGATGTGGAATTCTTGGAATTGCAGTTTTGCGAGACACTGAGCCTTCTCTGTCACAGAGCTCTGCTACCAGAACAAACTACAATTTCCAGGATTTCATAGCATTGAGCCATGGCAATTAAGGTGGTGTCAGACTGGATTATTTCTGCAGTGTGGATGGAGCCATGGAGTACAAAATTTAAGTGTTAAACCATACATCCAGTTAAAATACTGCTTTTAAAGCATTAAGAATTAAAACAATGGTGGCATGTAGAGAAAATCCTCTCCTGAAGATTGTAAGATTCAGACAGGCTCATATACTGAGATACAGCCTTTCAGATTGTCTGGACCTAAACTATATAATGCTGTGTAGGACAAAACTCTCATTTTGGATTGTGCCCAGAAACAGACAGGCAGCCTGTGAAGCTGTTTGAGGCGGGGGGGGGGGGGGGGGGGGGGAGGGAGAGGAGAATATAAACTGGAATTCTGTATTTGCGTATTCACATGGTTTGTGTTACACCATCAACACATTATCAAATTGCCAGAACAGAAATGTCTTGTGTCTGCACTAGTGATTTGCATTATGCCCCCCCCCCCCCCAAAGAAAACCCTGTATTCTTTACTTGTGGGCACAGAATGTATGAGATACACCATTTCAGTAGTCTTCAAGCCATACATATTTCTTGAGCTAACAAAGGCCTGTTACAGACTGCCAAAATAAAGCTGCTTCAGGTCTCTTTGGAGGTATGCTGTTTAAATAATGCATGCATCCTAAGAATTCGGAAGCTGCACCAAAGCTGCACTCCAGTGCTTAGGAATGGAGTGTGGCTTCGGTGCGACCTCTGGACTCTTAGGACCCATGCATCATTTAAATAGCGTACCTCCAAAGAGACTCGAAGCAGCTTTATTTTGGCAGTTTGTAACAGGCCAAAGTTATGTTTTATCCCTCTTCACAATAGAACTGTTTAAACCAGGGGTTGAGAACCTATGGACCTCCGGGTTCTGATGCACTACCATTCCCATCAAGCCTCACCAAAGGAAGTTTTAGCCAGGGTCATGAGGGCTTGGTTGTAGCTCCTCCTCTTATGCTAACCCTACATGTAGCATCACCATAAGGGGAGAAGCTACAACCAAAGCCCTCATGAGCCTAAAACATCATTCAGTCTGGCTGGTGACCAGGCATGATGGAAATGGCAGAACCTGGAGGGCTGTAGGTTTCCCATCCCTAATTTAAGCCATCAAGATCAAAAGACGTTTGTGGCTCTTTGGACTCAGTTTATCTCTCTGTGTGTTTTAATCTCACATTTAAATCTCACCTGTTTTTATGAAATATTAAATGCTTTAAAGTATCATTAAAATATTTAGAATTGTTAATACTTAAGTTGTACTTTTACATTGTTTGTGTTTTTTCAGTTCTGGGAAATTGGTAAAATACCAGAATTTCAGGCTCTTGGGGCCTATCTCAGGCTTTGAACAGACTGTCCTCTATAAAGATTTTGTTTGGTTTGCCTTCACTAACCAATTAAAGGTCTATAATTCCTTTGGGATGTATGAGACTCTGTATGCAAGACCAGGTTTTGTGCATTATGTATGAAGAGCTGTTTCCATCTTCTGTGACAGCTTCCATGAGTTTATGATCTTAAGGAAGGTATTGTATTACTAACGTTATGAGTGAGTATTAATTGGCATAGAAAGAGTTTATGTTCGGATTCAGTCTTAAAAATCTTACAAATTGTGAAAGGGTTTTTTATGTATTTGCATAGCCCTGATTATGACACACAAATGGCCTTGGTAGTTTTACTTTGCTGGCCACTCTGAATTAATTCCATAATTGGCTACTGCTACATAAAAATATAATGTTCTAAAAAGATAGCCGGGTATAAACCTAAAAGAATGCACAAGTAGCTCCCACTTTTTACAATCCATTCTAAACTTTGCACCTGTCCACATACACATGAAATGGAAAATATTTGTGGTCTCTGGCTTCCTTTTAGTGGAAAAAGTGATAATTATGATATGAGCTCTCCAGAGGGGGGAAAAGGTGGTAGAATGTTTAGTCTGCATAGTCTGTTCTTGTCAGGTTAGTTTGTGGTTAGCATGTAAGTAATGAAGGCGTGCGCTTCAGACGCTGCAAGATAGTGTGTCACATGCTTAACTGAAAGTTGCCAAAGTAGAGCCTCGTAATTGGACCTGCAGGTGTTGGGTTGAAATGGCCTCAAATCCTCTTTGGGCTGGGTCCCTTCTTGGACGTTTGACTGAAATGTAAGTTTTCATTAGAAAGGAGAACTCTGTTAGGAAGAGAAAGGATCCTGGAGTTGCAAAACAGGCCCTTTCTCTTTCCATGCTATGCCTAGAGTGCTTTGCAAGAGTGCTTCACGGGAGTTGGTTCTCTTAAGCAAGCAGGCTTGGATTGAAAGTCTGCCTTTTATGATGGCAGAGAGCACATACACATTCCTTGCTCTTGTGTCTGGTGTCTCGCTTTCCAAGGGCAAGACACCTGTATGATCAAACATGCTCCTTAAATCTGTTTCCTAGTAAAGCAACAGTGTGAGCCGCCTGCCTCTGACAGTTGTTTCTCTTGTAGCTAGAGGTACAAGGATGTCATGTTTGGAGTCAACATCATATTTACATATGAGCTCCATTTTTATCTAAGCTGTTTAACTTTTTAGCTGTTTGTTTGGAATATAATGTTTCAATAACTCTAGGCTTTGATGAGATTAGGTAAGAATCCTTGAGCATTAAAGGCAGGGGTGTAGTAGTTGTGGGATCACTCACCCTTACTGAGCTGCTGCCTCCCTAGCCAACTGGAGGCCATATCCTCCTCCTATGCTACTGAACGTGATTGGAACAGCAGCAAAGAGAAACAGCAGCAGCAGCAAAAACTGGTCTTGTTTTCAGGCAGTTTAGTGACTGCTTGACTGTGTGCTTTGCTTTAAAGCTGAAGCTCCTAGGGAGGGGTGTGATAGTGTTACTACTAGGTCACTGAAACATGTGAGCAGTAATAAACATGCTAAATGTATGCAAAGAGGTTCATTACAACCTCATACAGTAACATACAATAGAAAATGCTATACCATAAAAAACAGGAAAAAAATCAGTAGAAAAGGAAAACCAGAGGAAATAAGTGTGTAACATACAATATGTATAGTTTCCATTGACTTATAAAATATGTATATTAGCATATTAAATTTAAAAGTATAGTTTATTCAGACAGTTGCCAGTTTATGAGAAGTAACTGAAAGTTAAATTTGAAAATAGAACAAAATTGAAGCAAGATATTTTGCATTCTGAACTTAGGTCCAAAAACACACTGCAGAAATAATCCAGTGTGAGACCACTTTAACTGCCCTGGGTCAGTGCTGGGGAATTCTGGGAACTGTAGTTTTGTGAGACATTTAGCTGCCTCCTGTCAGAGAGCTCTGGTGCCACAATAAACTACAATTCCCCAGATTTCCCTAGCACTGAGCCAGAAAAATTAAAGCTGTCTCAAACTGGATTATTTCTGCAGTGTATTTTGCACCAAAGTCTCCTCCTTGGGATCAAGTAGGTGTAGAAATCTCTCATTCAACTATAACAACAGAAAAAGAGGGGAAACCCCCCAATAAGATTTTAATGAGTGCTTATCTTGCTACATGAAACTTTAGCAATCTGTTTGTCTGAACTACCTCTGTCAATGGTCACTGTTTTGTCAGAGCCATTGGAGATTATCACACGGGATAAAGAGGAATGGCTCCCATCCTTATCGCATCCGCACTTTTCCAGTCCTTCTCCTGTCAGTGGTCCTGTCATTGTATTAACACGAGTTCCTGTTAATACAAACTGATGGGGCCATGCCACTTCAGTGACAGGAGAAGAACGTTGTCTGAAAATCTTATTGCAATCGCATGATAAGAATGTGTCACAGACATGATAATGGTGATATCATGTGAAAATCTCTGCGCAGGAAGGATGGGACAGGACAAGGACGTCCTGTCCCTTGTGTGATCATCTCCATTATTTTAACCATCTTCATAAATGCCTAAAAGTTCTGGCAGTTTGTTTGAATGGACAAGTTTCTCTGTTCTTTCACTTGCTGGTGTGCCTTCAGGTCATTTCTGACTTATGGAAACCCTAAGGCAAATCTGTCACAGGTTTTCTTGGCAAGGTTTCTTCAGAGTGGGTTTGCTTTTGCCTTTCTCTGAGACTGAGAGAGCCTGACTTGCTTGAGGCAAGGATTCAAATCCCGATCTCTAGAATTGTAGTCTCAACGCTCAAACCACTACACCATGCTGGCTCTCATCCTTTCACTAGTCTGTTTATTTTTTTGGTTTGGTGTGTTTCCAGACATAGTACACTTTCATTCATTTGCTACAGAAGATGTTGAAGTCTGAAGCAGGCAAGAAGCAAGACGGGTCAGAGCCTTTGTCATGCAAAGGTGTTACCTCTGTGTTTTGGGATGGGGAGATATGCTTGGGAGAGTGCCAGATTGCAGTCCTGGGTCAAATACATGAATGTGTTCATCATTCCAAAATAAAATATTTTGTCATCTATTTTAAAAAAAAAACTCCCAGGAGATCTTAGGAAGAGTTCTTAGGAGAAATTTGGGGAAAATGTTTTTCTCCCAAATGCTTCAGGCCCATTGGGCTAAAAACCCTAATGTTTAGGTAGCATTACTGTAGAAATTTAAGTATTTGGGTTTTTTAATTTGGGGTGTGATTACTCATAAGTAGCAATTTCAGCCTATATAAGCAACCAAGTGTCCTAATTGCTAATGTTGGTATTGGAAAGTGAGCTACTGCTAGCTTCCATTGTAAAGTCTTAGTTTCATCCATTAACTTTGGATTATAGAATTGTTTTGACCTGTTCAGTGCCAATTTTGCTTTACCACAAGAGAGAGGATGCCTGTGAAGTCTGAAGGAAATTAAAGTGTTTTTGAAATGCACAAGCTGTTAACATTTTTAAAATTTTTCTGTCATCTCTCAAAAGCTTATTGCCACTTCCGTCTTTCCATCTAATAAAGTCACCATGGAAACTTGTACTGGTTACATGCCGCTGGCACACTAAAATACAAATAGCTTTTGTGGTTGGTACATTTGCTTTTTTTCTTCCATTAATGTTGAGCGGCCTTTGATTTCAACTGCTGTACAGCTATATATTGTCCAAAAGAAAAATACTCAGGATGTCAAGCTAGGAAAACATATGGCCTTACTGCTCATAGCCGTGATGGTTTATTCCTTGTTACTGTTTCCTTCTACAGAATTGTTCAGCTGAATCACCATAGCGTCAAAAAATGTAGCATGGAAATGCTGTTTACCTAAATCAGAGAGAAGCCAAACTCATACCCAGTTTCAACGATGGCATGTAACTGGCACTCTGATGGCCTCTACTATCTTTCTTGTACATTTGCTGGGAAACGAGACTGAGATCCTCTTTTCTGTAGAACAGGTCCCACCAGTTCTTGACATAAATATATCACTGTGGAAAAAAATGGGTGATGTTGTGTAAGCTAGCATCTTGTAGTGACTTAAGTCTTGGACTAGGATTCTTCTTGTAGAAGCCACAAACTCTCACCCTCAGAGGAAAACACTGACAAACCATCTATGAAGAAATCTTGCCAAGAAAAACCTATGAGAAGGTTCATTTGAAGGCACGTAGCAATGACAGATTGTGAAGGCTACTGTATCTACTGTACTCAACTGTAAGTTGACCTCATGTCAAGGGCAGGTTTTGGAGCCAAAATTACGGATTTTGATATGACTAGTGGATAAGTCGAGTGTAAAACTTAGGGGCATGTAACAAAGGATTTAAGGGTGAAGCAAAGGAAAACAATGCCAAAGAACTTAAAAATTCCAGCCCACTCTAAAGACTGGGTGGATGAGATAATAGAAGGGATCGGTGCTTCTTTTAGGTGTTCCGAGGAGGACTTAAACTGTCAATTTTCACCAACGGATGGCTCCTCTTTTGATAAGAGTTAAAATGCAGTACTTACATTGGCCCATGGATAAGTCAACCCAGGTTTTTGACTAAAATTTCTAGACTTATACGTAAGTATATACAGAAGTTCTTGATTAAGGCACTGCTTGTACTTCTTCCTGTTCATTTATCAAATCTCATAGAATCACAGAGTTGGAAGAGACCACAAGGGCCATCCAGTCCAACCCGCTGCCATACAGGAAATCTAAATCAAAGCATCCCGACAAATGGCCATCCAGCCTCTGATGTTACTACCTGTGTTTAAAGAGCTTAGAAAGAGCTATTGGTTTATATTCTAATGCAGTGTTACTCAAAGTGCTGGAGTATAGACGAGTGCTTGATACTGAGCCATCTGCTGCTGGTCCTTGGAGAGCTTCCAGGAAAGAAAGAAACAGTTGTATCCAATAGGACTAAATATAGTAGGGGTGGGATTCCTGATCACCCATCTCAGATAACTTAAGAAGCGTGGTTCTAATGCACCTTTCTCAAATTAAGCCCCTCTAGATTTTTGGACTATAGTTCCTTTCAGGCCCATCCAACATGGCTAGTGGACATGATGGGAGTTCTAGGCCAAAACATCTGGAAGGATCCAAGTTAGGGAAGGCTTTTTTAACTGCAAAATTGAGCAGACAGAATTGGGACACAGCTGAAATTTTCATTTGGATGTCGGAATTGTATTGACAGACTTGTGAGTATTCTGTGCATAACATTCTCTGTCAAGAAAACATGTGTGCATATTATATATACTTAAATGTGTCTATTTTGATTATATATCTTCGAAGTACAGTTAGAACTAAGAGCCTGGCCTAAATCTGAAGGCCATCCACTGAACACTGGAAATATTTTCTTAAAAAAATATTTTAAATCTTTTACATTATATATACACACACACATTTTCACTATGTATACAAAATGTACATACATAATCAACAAAACTATGAGCACTACAAAACAAAAACAAGCAATAACACCACTGACTTTCTGCCCCCAACTGATTACACACTACAATTTACTATACAGTTGGCCCTCCATCTCCATGGATTCTTTATCCATGGATTCAAACCATCCATGATTTGAAACACACACACACACACACACACTGCACATATATATTCTAAAAAGTAAACCTTGATTTTGCCATTTTATATAAGGAACATCATTTTATGATGCCACTGTATTTCATGGGATTTCAGCATCCATGGATTTTGCTATCCATGGGGGGGTCCAAGTACTAAACCCCAACCAATACCAAGAGCCCACTATACTTCCTTTAAATGATGATAAAAGTTGAGTCTTGAGGCCAGAAATGTTTTTGAATTTCAACATTTTTCAGATTTTGGAATACTTCCTATACATAATGAGATACCTTGGAGATGGGACCCAAGTCTACACATGAAATACATTTATTTCATACATACCTCATATACATAACCTGAAGGTAATTTTATACACAATATTTTAAATAATTTTGTTAATGAAATAAACTTTCTGTACATTGAATCACCCAGGCATACAACTTTTGAAGTATTTCAGATTTTGGAATTCTGGATGAGAAAGATTCAACCTGTATATTTATACATGTAAACTGTTTAATTTGCAACACTGAAAACCACTGACCACTGGAAGTCTAACTTTGCATTTTCTGCAGCTTCAGGTGTAGCATTATCTGCCCCTTCACAAGCTGTGTTAAGTTCTGAGGCCTTTAAGGTTTTCTCAGCGTGAAAATAGATTCTCAGGCTACTGATTTCTGCACCCAGTGGCATAGAATATGCATAGCATTGATTGTTAAGCTTATTGATTTATTTGATTTGATTTTTAAAGAGAGGATTGTCTGGTTCAAGATGGTACCTGGGTGCTACATTCATGCTGCAGTGGTGATGTGTAATTGTGCCAGAATCAGTTCCCAGGCAAGCAGGAACCATGAAGGAAGGTGTTAATTTATTTAAGTATCAAATTCTCTGAATCTTTTTGCAGAGACCCAGAGAGTAGTTTTCCTAAATAGCCCCTCCCCATTAATATATTTTGGGACACATTTCACACTATAAGAGGGAGTTCACACTAGAGTTACATTTACATGTCTTAAAAGGTTGAGAGAAAGAAACAATTTGTTAGGTTGAAGACACCTTAAATTCAGCTTTACAACTGGTAAATGAGGTCTATTAGGTATTCTCATGATAAACAGAAAGAAAGGAGAATTGTTAATTCTGAACTTGTCCATGCTAATAAAGGTGCAGGCTATTTTATCAAGGGAAGTGCTATGTTTTATCAAATAATTCTGACAGTTGGAACTTTTCAGTCCATCTTCATTTCACAGTTTTTCCTCCTCTTAAGTCATGATATGTGCCAAGACCTCTTGTTGAAACAAGAGCTGGGGATGCCTTCCAGATTACTTATGTGTCGGAGGTTTCTTTTTAGGACTTGTATTTTAGGGTCTACAATTGGTGGTGAGATTTCATTTTGCCAGCCAGTTTAAGAATAGTACAAAATTGCCCAGGTTTTTGTTTCATGTGACATTATTTAGATCACTAGGCATTTTTTCATCCAGAGACATAAGTGCTTCTCTTATTCTTCACTTGAATATCTTTTATTCTCCATTGTTGTTGTGGCTTTCTGGTTTCAAGTCATTTCTGACATATGGTGACCCTAAGGCCAACCTCTCACAGGGTTTTCTGAGTCTGAGAGTGTATGATTGCCCAGGGTCACCTAGTGGGTTTCCATGGCTGAGCTGGGATTTGAACCCTGGTCTCCAGTGTTGTTGTCCAATGCACAAACCACTACACCACACTGGCTCTATTAATTCTCCATAGTGAACCATTATGCTCCATCTTCATTTTTATGTACTGTTTTCATGGCCATCTCCCACAATGATTCAAGACCATCCTGAACACGAATGCCTGGAAAAGAACAAAGTATTCTCTCTCTCCATTCCCAGCTTTTTTCCAGACAATACAACATCAGAGTGTGACTGGTGCCCTAGGAGTTCGGGGAGTAGTTTCCTATGAAACAACTGACAGTTTTGTTCTCTCTCTTTTCTCTTTCTCTATTGGCAGAACAAGGTTTAGATCACATAGCAGAAAATATCCTCTCCTACCTTGATGCCAGGTCACTCTGTGCAGCAGAACTGGTTTGTAAAGAATGGCAGCGAGTTATTTCTGAAGGAATGCTGTGGAAGAAGCTTATTGAAAGAATGGTACGAACTGATCCACTCTGGAAGGGACTATCAGAAAGAAGAGGCTGGTAGGTATATGTGTAAAATGTGCCCATTGTTTCATCTTTAGAACAGAAGTACTTCCCAAATAGACTGGCTACATCTGGCCTGATCAGTAATGGACAACCTACATTTCCAGAAGACTCAATGGCAAAATGTTACCAAAATAGTTGCATGTTTGGATTCCTTTTTCTGTGGCCTTTTCATCTCTTGGCTGTCTTTCTGTTCTGTAAATAAGAGTTCAGGCACCTCCCTCAAGTATTTCTTTTTAATAGGTGGGCGTGTATATTCATTTAAATGCAGGTGTTGTATTAGTATGCAGCACAAATCTTATAACATTTCTATAGCTTTGCCTGCTGGCTTGCATGGTCATGTTATGAGAGGGACTATGTAGGCCGTGGGTCCTCTATGCTGTAAGTGACAAAATGTTCTTCTGCTGTTCCATCATGCCTTAGCAATGACTGCTGGCCAAGGCTGATGGGAATAGAGTCCAGCAATGTTTTGAGGCTCACAGGATCCGCTGCCCTGCTCTTGGCATTTCCTTTCTCCTTTGCTCTGGGCTATGGAAGGAGATGGAACCAACAGCTCTACTCTTGTGTAGGAAAAGAAGACTAGGGAAAGGGAGGCTTGGCTGACTCAGCACACTCCATCCATTCTTGATGTATTTCTTCTCTAGTGACAGTTGATGGTTTCAATCAGTTAGTGTATGAACTGTTGTTGCATAGTGCATTTTGCAAGGATTTTTGTTTTTGTACAGAAAAATTCACCATTCTTTCTTTCTCTCTTTTAATTATAGGGATCAGTACCTGTTTAAAAACAGACCCACAGATGGCCCTCCTAATTCATTTTACAGGTCACTGTACCCAAAGATAATACAAGATATAGAGGTATGTTTTTGAAAACCTTGTTTTAAACTGTATTGAGTTTGAAGCTGTGTTTTCATGAAACTTTTTTCTTGTTTTTAAAAAATACGATATAGTGTCATAAGGATCTTGGCTTGAGTAAATATTGGAATGCTACCTTTTCCATAAGGCCATTGTTATGGTAGAATAATTTAAAGAATAACTTTTAAGAACTAACAGTCAGGGAGTCAGCTCAAATTTTGTCCCAACAAGAATAGACCCATTGAGGTAATAGTAACTTCATATGTCAACACTTATGTAAGTTCTGTTAGTTCACTTGGTCTACTTTAGCTGAGACAGACAACAGGATTCAGGCCTATAAATGCAAGTTGTAAAATATAAAAGCGAGAAATACAGAAGTATCAAAGCATAGTCAAAGGCTTTTATGGCCAGCATCCATAGTTTTTTGTGGGCTTTTCGGGCTATGTGGCCATATTCTAGAAGAGTTCTAGAATATGCACAGTAACATAATTAGTCACAAGAGAAGTAATTATTGGCTATACTCTGCTAATGTCTTAGCTTTTCACATAAAGCTGCCTTGTGCAAGGACTTTGTTTCACTCATTTCAGTGGAGGCATAAGATCTGTGTCTTCATTCCTTTGGGCTTCTGTAGAGAGAATGTTTTCTTTCTGTATTGCAAGGGAGAAACTCTAAATCTTGCCCCGTTCCTCCTTCCCTAGACATTGCCAAAATTTAGTGAGGAAGATTTTGGAATCATTCTTTTAGCTGTTCAGAGCATGCATTTGTACCTGTGTCTAATATTGATGATCTTTCATCTCTTTCTTTGAGAGACATTTTGTACCTCATTTTTAAAAACCTTGGAATTAAATCACAGCAGAATAACAGTTTCTGAAAGATATGTATTTGACAGTAATTCCAGAGTAAAAATGCATAATACAGTGAAACAGGCACGCAAGGTTGATAGATCTGTAATCACAGTTGATATTATCAGGGCACTATTCATTTATATCCTGCCCTTTTCCCATTAATAAGACTACAAGTGGTTTACAACTTTACCAAACTGGGAACAGCTACTTCTAATGGGCCACAGTGAATGAGGTGATCTGAGGCCTGTCTCTACTCATGTGAGCTGAAACTGGTAAGCTCTTTATTCATCAACATAGCACCCTCAAAATGCTTTGGAGTGCAACTCCCATGGGTACCATCCAGCATGGTCAGATGTTATGATGGCTGTAGTCCAAAATATTTGGAAGGTCATCAGGTTGTGGGAGGTTGAGGAAGCTTAGCAAGTGAAAAAGCAACTATTCACAGCAAAGAACAAATCTAACTTGGCCCTTTTAATTGCCATTTAAATTTTAGCCCCAAAATCTATGCATCTAAACTGGTGCTTGCTCTGAGGTCATATGAATTGGCTAGTTGGCCCACAGACTTTACATCAGTGAATGTTCACTCCCCAGCAAGCATCTTGGTGTCTCAGACATCTCTAAAGAAACTAAAAAGGGCATAATGCTGTGGGATTATGTGTGCAGAGGAAGTTTTTGGAAACAGGTAAGTTGTTCCTTACTTCCCACAGTGGCAAGTAGTGACGTGCAGTTGTTTAACAAGTGGCTTTATTGCATTCAGGGTGGTCCAGTAACTTCTGATATTACTTGGATCCATTGTGCTGACCCACCAGATTTAACTGTTTTAGGAACTCCCTTAAAGGGAAGACTAGTTTTGGGTTCTTCCCAGGAAATTTTATTTAGGTATGCAAAAGTTGTTTTTGTGGAAATCTGACTTGGTTCAGTTAATCATGTGCTTGGACACCATCCCAAAATATTGTAGTACAATTTGACTCTTATTAGCAGACTGTGTTAATAGGCAGGTTGCCAGGTGTACTGTTGATCTCCCCCAACTCCAAATCCCTGGGCCTTTTCCACATTATCCATGTGGCTGGGCCAACTGCTTAGTTATTCCTTTAGAATTAGTACAGATATAATTTATTCCTCATGAGCTGTTAGGCTATTTTTTACGCTCGTATTTTGTAACACGTGGAAGCTCCCTCCATCTCTATACCCCCTCCACCCCATGGAGATGCCTTTTGCTTATATTTTGCTATTCTTTTCCTCCTTGAAGGTTTTAGGAACCAGAGGGATGGGGAAGAAAGAGATCAGACCCTCAAATGGTCCCTCCATATTTGATCCCAGGTGTAGAGAGGGTGTTAAAAGATCTATATTTTTGTTTTTGTTTAAAAAGAAACACAATAAAGAAATGGATCTTTGCTTTTCAGGTAGAATTTAATCAAAGTGGCCAGAGAAATAGAAGCATATGCACTTCATAGGCGCCTTGGAAAATGTGTTTCATTTTTCAAAGAGGTGCTTCTTTTCTACTGAATAGGAAAGAAAATACCATCAGCACTCTGCTCTATTGAATAAGCAGAATTGTAGGGTGGCGAATACCTAGTTGGATGGCTGCTCTGTTCCTTGTTCTGCTTGCCCTTGCAACTGCTGTGGAACTGGTTCTTGTTTAGAACTGGATCAGAACAGGACCACCCGTGAGGACAGAGTTACACAAGCAGTCTTCATAGTGCTGCCTTGCACAAACAGCAGCATTGCAGGGCTGCTAGAGATATCCTCTTCTTTTAACCAAAGTGATGGTAACTCATGCATCCCTATAGTTATGTCCTTTTTTCCCAGAGAGGAGCAGTATGAATCTCCCAGAAATCTTTGAAAAGATTCACAGCCAAAAGATGGGAGTTTAGATGAAACAGTAACTGATATTTCTGAATAGCCTTCAAGGGCAACACCACTAAGAGCATCCTGAAGAAATCAGAATTAAAAATGAGAGTTAACAAGCCATGTATTACCAGTGTGGTAAAGCCCTTGACCTATGGTAAGGGCCACAGTCACATATAACTGAACTTGTTGAAGGCAAAATGTTCAGAGAGTAGAACCATAGTCAGAAAGTGGTGTGCAAGCGATAGTTAGCAGAAACATCATTGCAGACTTGGCATAACACTACCTGTAGAAACAGATGAAACTGAAAATGATAATATGATATAGGTGTCCTCAATGAAAGGGAAGGAGTATCTTAGGAGCAGGGTGCTCCCAGTTACATGATTTGGTGACTTGGTAGCATTATATCTGCCTGTATGGGAAAAAACTTTCATAACAGTAAGTAAGTGGCTACGACAGGTTGCGTTCAGTAGGCCCCTATGGTCCTCCAAAGTGCCCACCCACTCAACTATATTTAGTTCTTTCCAATCTTTTTTCTTTGTACTCCTCATATGTTTTTAGTCCTGCCAGTTTCTGTACAGCTGTATACTTTTTGTATATCATGGCTACTTTCCCAGTGTACTGGCAACTGACACAGTAAAAGGGATTTTACAAATTCTCAAAAATATGAACTGTTTTCCCACAGTAGCTACACCACATTAATATGTCTCTGAAATTGCATCTACACATAGAATTAAATAGGTGCACCTGCACGGGTCTTAACTGATTCACAGCACTCTAGCCTAGGGATGAATAACACACTCCAGTTGCTTTGATTTGCAGCCCACATTTACTTCTGGTAACTTTAGAAAGGAGCTTTCAAAAATATCTGAGAATTGAACCAAACGGAGAGTGTGATTCTTTCTGAACATTTAGAATTGTTTTGACTAGGGTTTTATTGGTGAACAGGCTCTGACATGCAGTACCGCAAGAATGAATGACATTCCCAAATATTTGGACCCCCTTAAGTGATGCTCACATGGTTATGTGGAAAGCTATAAACAGCTGAAAGTCAACTAGAAATAAAATAGTTAGCTTTATTTATTACAGTCTTATATGTTGAGAATTTTCACTTATCCAGTGCAGGACAGAGATTGATTTAAATCAAAGAGATTTTAATCCACAATTCAGATTGTTGGAGATTGGAGATGTCAGTTTCTCAAGTCTCCCATTTTGTCATGCATGCATTTCTGGCAAGTTTTTATACTATCTGAGAGCATAATCCAAAACCTGTGGTGAGGCCATCCTTTTATATTACAATAGTTATAATCTGCATAGATAACAGGGACAGCTGTAAAATTGATTTTTTGAATTGGTTCTACGGTCTCTTGTAAGTGTTAATCAAGAGCACTTGCTTGTAGTGAGGAAGCAAAATCTCCACTACAGAGTTGTGTTTGCTCAGTTTAATAATAATAATAATAATAATAATAATAATAATAATAATAATAATAATAATGTTTTTATTTCTATCCCGCTCCTTCCTGCGATCAGGGCGGCTCACAACAAAGGTTAAAACAACAAGTTTAGGTTCATGGGTAATAGGCACAGGGTAAAATAGTGTTTCTCAGTGACAATTGGAAGTAACTGCCCACGCTCTTTGGGCTGGCAATGATAAAGGAAAACTAAATTTACCACAAAAGTAAATATATAGTTTGTTGGCAGCTGCTGGCTTTCATGTCAGAGGTGCAGTAAATCCACGCTGTGTTGTATTCCAGACTTTAATGAAACTATCCAAGGTCCTGAACCCCACAGCCCAAACAGGATAATATCAACCAGGAGTGTCAGTCTTGTGTCTATCCCAAGCCATCCATTTGAAATAGAATAGAATCATTTTGTAGAATAGAAATGGCTCGGAGAGAGAAAGGTAACCTTTACAACCCAGAACGTTTCAGAATGCTGTTGATCGGGTTTCAGGGAAACAGGAGAGGTAACTGAAGCAGAAAATTGAGTGTAGAAGGGAGGAAGGAGGGAAATAGAAGGTATACAGTTGAATATGTATCTTCCTGTCTTGTCCTTTGCTCCATTTCTATTTCTTCCTGTGAGAGGAGCAAGCAAAAGAGGAAGGAGGAAATGTGTTCACAGAGAGGAGTACCACTGACAGTGATATTTCATAGCCGTGTGTCCAGTTTCTTTCTCTACTGCAACCTGTTTTATTGGCTGCTGCCAGGATTGATGGAGTTCTTCAGTTTTCAATCTTGTGTTCTACAGCCTGAGGAAATGTTCTTTTGGGATGAACTAAGTATTTGCAACTTAAAACATCAGTTTAACTGAAACCTTTTTTTTAATTTGGTCTCTTGTAGACTATAGAGTCTAACTGGCGGTGTGGAAGACACAATTTGCAAAGAATTCAGTGTCGTTCTGAAAATAGTAAAGGTGTTTACTGTTTACAATATGATGATGAGAAGATTATTAGTGGTCTAAGGGACAACTCCATTAAGGTAAATATATTCCTTGACATGTTGCTTTTGATCTTAGATAGTATCAGTGAAAAGCTGTGCAGACTGCCCCTAAGAGGCAGCCTGCAGCCACCTCCATCTACACTGGATTGGGGCCAGGGCAACCACACGCCATGACCCCAATCTGGCCTTTCCAGGGCTCAAAAAGCCGTGGCACTGTGGCTTTAAAGTGCTCCTTTGATGCTGCATCGCGTAAACACAGTGCCAGAGGAGCATAGTGATCTGCACACCAACTGGAGCAGAGTGTGGTGGTACACCACCATGGGGGTGGAGTTGGGCCGTGTGTCGTATGGACGCCACACCCCAACCCCCCCCCCCCCGGCCAGCCTTAATGGCTGGTCTGCACAACCCCAGAGTCATATTCTGGCTTTGGTCTGGTTTCTTCTTTGTCTGGTTTTAGTGCAGTTGCATATCTGGTTACAACTGAAGAAAGCTCAAATATTTGCTAAAAGTCTAGAACAGTGGTTCTAAAACTTGGATCTTTCATATTTATTTATTTATAGTGTTCAGCTCTCAGAATCCCTTACTATTTGCCATATTTTCTAGCACTCTGGGGAGTTGAAATCTAAAAACCTGGAAAACCAGAAGTTAAGAATCACTGGTCTAGAATGCAGAACTCATGGAACCTCTGCTAGATTTTCTTCTTTCAAGATAAAAAAGAGATGATCTGAAAAACTGGATACAGTTTTAAATGTTATTTGTCTGTGTCAGAGGTTTATTTATTGTTGACATATGGATATTATATATTTCCATTAATAAGAAATTATTCACTCAGATTATATTGAAACACTTCAAGACATACAATAAATGCAATATAAGCCAGTGAATTTAAACAAACAAAAGTTTCTATATTTGCAAGTTATCTGTTTTGCTTAAAAACTAGGAAATGAGAGAAAAGTGAGTTTGGGACTTGTCCATTAAAGGGCAGTAAAGCATAATCGATAGAAAAAGAAGTATTTAAATTTTGTTGCCTCATCCAGATCTGTTTTTTTAATCCATCACCCCCTCCCCCATTACACATACCCTCTTGTTTCCATGAGTTTTGAATTCTCCATCCCCAGTCTCATGGTTTCTTCTCAGGTGATAAGTTTGCATTATGAGTGCTTTCTCTTCTCAGAGACAAGCAATGTGGAGAAATAAATTGAACAACCTGTTTTCTTTTCTGGCCAAATGGATTTGCAGACTCAGTTTGTCTTAGCTATATAGCTAGAGAGAAAAATTGGTGTTGCATATAATGAACTTGGGTTTCTCATTGGCAGATCTGGGATAAAACCGGATTGGAATGTTTGAAAGTATTAACAGGACATACTGGCTCAGTTCTCTGTCTGCAGTATGATGAAAGAGTAATTGTAACTGGATCATCTGACTCCACTGTGAGGTAAGCATTTTTATAGTTAAAATGTGCTAAAAATTGACGAGGGAAATGACAGGACCCTCGTCTGCTGGAAACTAACGTGTCACAGTAAGTACCCAACGTTTGTATTTCCTTCAGCCAGCTGCTTCTTCCCAGCAAATTTCCCAATAACAAAGTATTATTTAGGTGCTGGATGAAGGTTCTCCCACTTGTGCCTGAAAGCACAACAAGAGGATCCACAATGTACAGTATTTAATTAATTAGATACTGATGGGCTAATAAGTCCAAAACGGTCTTGTAGCAGAAATACTGAAACATGTTTTTTCCAGATTTTAGTGGATAATCCTGCTTTCTCCTCTTTATCCTCTTCCACATTTCCCATAATGTGGCACTCTTTTTTTGAATTTGTCATGCTGAAATAGCTGCAGAAGGTAACTACAGCAGGAACATGGTAGTTGGGGGAAATGTTAAGCACCCCCTCCAATTCCATGACTTTTCTGGAATTCTTCTCTATTCTGCCACCTTGCAGCTTTTTGTCGCAACAGCACTTGCCTGGTGTTTTGCCCAGGTATGTAGTTCTGCCCTTGGTATAATTTGATCTGAATCATTTCCTTTACCTTTTTGTCTCTTTCAGGTTGGGATGTGAACACAGGTGAAGTCCTGAACACACTGATTCATCACATGAGGCAGTCCTTCACTTGCGTTTCAGTAATGGCTTAATGGTGACCTGCTCAAAGGATAGGTCCATTGCAGTCTGGGATATGGCCTCCCCAACTGACATCACTCTCGCGGCGTGTATTAGTTGGCCATAGGGCTGCTGTTATGTTGTCGATTTTTGATGCAAGTATTGTATCTGCTTCTGGTGATGGACCATTAAAGTAGTAGTTTCTCAAAATTGCCACTGCTTAGAGAAACAAGTTTAGTAGTGTAGGGTGGTGATGAAAATTTCCTTTGACGTAATTTCCAATGCTTTTTTATTTGATTTGATTGAAATTTTATTTATATACTGCCATTCCTTCGCATCACAGCGGTTTACAAACAATAGTAGAATACATTACAGGACAAGTTACAGAATATAAATAAGAATTAAACAGCAATCCAATCGACATCAATAAAACAGTCTAAAAATACGATACACAATACACAGGAGAAAAAACATCGGACAACAATCTCCTGACAATACTAGCTACACACCCTTTCCTCAGTCTCCCTCCCTCCTGAGAATCCGCAACGGCGGCACCAGACAACTGTCCTTGGCACTCCTCCCTGATGGTATAGGACGTGAGTGGCGTCCTCTGCGGGAAACCGGCGAGCCGGGTGAAAAAAAAAGCCACTCCCACGGCCCCTCCCCTTCGAAAAAACGCTGCTCGGCGGTAAGGCAGAGTCCTCTGGCCGCACATGCCCAGGTGGTAGGTGAGCGGGCGGCGTCCTGGTAGATAACAGTTAAGGAGGGAGGGACCTCTTCCTCCAGGCAGTCCCCGATGTTACTGATCTGCCTGATGGCTCCCTCTGAGGCCGAGATGACAGTTGGGGAGGGAGGGGCCTCTTCCTCCGGCAGTCCCGTGTTACTGCATCTGCCTGATGGCTCCTCTGAGGCCGAGATGACAGTTGGGAGGGAGGCGGCCTCTTCCTCCAGGCGTCCGATGTTGCTGGATCTGCCTGATGGCTCCCTCTGAGGCCGAGATGACAGTTGAGGAGGGAGGGGCCTCTTCCTCCAGGCAGTCCCGAGTTACTGGATCTGCTGATGGCTCCCTCTGAGGCCGAGATGACAGTTGGGAGGGGGGGCCTCTTCCTCCAGGCAGTCCCCGATGTTACTGGATCTGCCTGATGGCTCCCTCTGAGGCCGAGATGACAGTGGGAGGGAGGGGCCTCTTCCTCCAGGCAGTCCCCGATGTTACTGGATCTGCTGATGGCTCCCTCTGAGGGCCGAGATGAAGTTGGGGAGGAGGGGCTCTTCTCCAGGCGTCCCGATGTTGCTGGATCTGCCTGATGGCTCCCTCTGGGCGAGATGACAGTTGAGGGGAGGGGCCTCTTCCTCCAGGCGTCCGTGTTAGGATCTGCCTGATGGCTCCCTCTGAGGCCGAGATGACAGTTGGGGAGGGAGGCGCCTCTTCCTCCAGGCAGTCCCGATGTTACTGGATCTGCCTGATGGCTCTTGAGGCTGAGATGACGTTGGGGAGGGAGGGGCTCTTCCTCAGGCAGTCCCGATGTGCTGCGATCTGCCTGATGGCTCCCTCTGAGGCCGAGTGACAGTTGAGGAGGGAGGGGCCTCTTCTCCAGGCAGTCCCGATGTTACTGGATCTGCCTGATGGCTCCTCTGAGGGCCGAGATGACGTTGGGGAGGGAGGGGCTCTTCCTCCAGGCGTCCCCGTGTTACTGGATCTGCCTGATGGCTCCCTCTGAGGCCGAGATGACAGTTGGAGGGAGGGCCTCTTCCTCCAGGCAGTCCCGATGTTACTGCATTGCCTGATGGCTCCTCTGAGGCCGAGAGGCAGTTGGGGAGGGAGGGGCCTCTTCCTCCAGGCAGTCCCGATGTTGCTGGATCTGCCTGATGGCTCCCTCTGAGGCCGAGATGACAGTTGAGGAGGGAGGGGCCTCTTCCTCCAGGCAGTCCCGATTTTGACTGTCTGTTCAGCACTTGACTAGGATTTTCTACTTCCTTTAAATTGTTTGATCTACAGATGCTTGAACTTTTCTAGTCTAATGGTCCTGCCACACTGTTACCATGCACTTAAGTTCCAAGTAGATCCATTTAAAATGTGTCATTTCCTAAAATTAGCTAGGTGTTTAAATAAGGCAGTTTCCATTTTGTCTTTTAAAGATGGTATTTAATCAGTGGTACCCCGGGTTACGAATTTAATTCGTTCCGCGGGCTGTTTCGTAACCCGAAGATTTCGCAACCCGAAAAAAGGCTTTCCGCTTGAGCTGGAAGCCGCTGGCTGGCTTCGCTTTTAAATTTCGTGCCAAAAAGCGCCGAAACACACCGAAAAAAATTTCGTAACGAAAATTTCGTTACCGGAACAGTTTTTCCAAGCGAACTTTTTCGTACCCCGGAAATTTCGTAAGCGGATCAATTGCTATCCCGGGGTACTATTCAAGTCGGCACACTTCTACTAAACATGAAGCATATTGTTTGGTATTCTTTCCCAATCGTATCCTCAGCAACAACAATTTTGTTCTCTTTTGAGGAATTGCATTTATTCATGGAGGCCATATTTGTGCCAGACCATTTCATTTAACCAAAGGTGCATCCTCTTGGAACAGTGCTGTACATAGTCTGTCAAAAAGCAGTGTTGCCTATCGTGGCCCATCAGATACTTTGTGATTTACACTTTAACAAAACCACAACAAGCTGGTATTGAAGTTATATGAGCAGTAGTCTGCTATTACTGTAAGTGTTCCCAGTCTAGGTGTAGCATAAGAACTTTTCCATAAAGGGATTTATCTGCCTTCTGCTTCCTTACTGAAAAATTTGAGGGCAGACGTGTTGGGCATAGGATGCTGAAGGAAATGTAGGGAACGGAGTGGTAGCTGAAAATCAGGCAGAGGCAGTTTGCATCAGCAGCTTTCCACTCATTTGAGCTTCTACACCCTGCCTTTCATTGATTTCACCCTCATGCTGCAGCCTCCCTGTTCCACATGTATGATGTCCAGAAGAAGTATTTAAGAGAGTGCAGGAGACTGCACTGAAGAGGACGTTTCAGGGGCATTCACCCAAAAGTCTTCTCTGCATGTAATCCCAATATGTAACATTAATCTCTCCCAGCACCATAACTTTGTGATGACTTCGTGGAAAGCACCTATAAACTGTTCCTTCCAGTGAGATCTAGACTGAAGAATGAAAAGTCTTCTTTGTTTCCATTAGTACTTACTGTAGTGGTGGAATTTTCTTGCTTTAATAGAAAGCTATAGAAAGATGGAGTCACCTTTGTCAGCCAGAGAGATAGTTTTTAAAATAGAGGCTTTTAGAGCAAAGGAGTAAAAAGAGCATCTTGACCCGTAAGAAGCTGGCACTAACAAAATTAGACATAATATACACAATTTAAGATAAGGATACATTGTTGATGTTCAGAAGCAAGGTTAGAAGGAAAGCTACTAAATTCCGAAAAGAGGGGGTAAGGAGTGATGATGCAGATTTAATGTACGCATGTATTTCTGTTCTGATTCTGTATGTTTATGTAAGAATTCTGTATGTTTAAATTGTAATTAGCCAGTCAGGTGTATTGAAGAAGCTTCTTTGTCTTCAATAATATAAAAAGAGCCATTTTAAAAAAATTTATTTAGGTATTTATATCCCGCCCTTCAGCCCTAATGGCTCTCAATTTTGTCTTGTTCGGGATCTCAGCTTTTTGGAACTTGAATTCCATTGAGTTCAATGTTTTCCTTTGTTGACAATTGGAAATAAACTTATGGATTTTAAATTTACTAGGTCCTCTTGTCAATCATTTCTATGCCAGGCCTAGATCTTTAAGTTTCCTGAAATTTCTGTTACATTACTTTACATCTTATAATTCTTCTGAACCTTCTTTTTATAGTAGTAGTAGTAGTAGTAGTACAGTGGTACCCCGGGATACGAATTGATCGCGTTACGAAATTTCCGGGATACGAAAAAGTTAGATTGGAAAAAAACTGTTCCGGGATACGATGTTTTTTTCGGGTTACGAAATTTATTTCGGCGCGAAATTCAAACGCAAAGCGCGGCTAGCGGCTTTCCAGCGCTAACGGAAAGCCTTTTCAGGTTGCGAAATTACTCGGGTTACGAATGGAGCGTCGGAACGAATTAATTTCGTAACCCGAGGTAGCACTGTAGTAGTAGTAGCAGTAATAGTAGAAAACAGTTGTTGTTAAAATATTTCTGTTGCCCCAGTAGCTAAACCTATGTTTCCCCCCCATAGGTCTGGAGCACAAGCACATGTGAATTTGTCCGCACTCTTAACGGGCACAAGCGAGGGATTGCCTGCCTCCAGTACCGGGATAGACTTGTTGTCAGTGGATCATCAGACAATACCATTAGGTAGAGAGCAGGTTTGCTTATACTAGGGGAAAAGTGTTGCTACAAAGTGAAGTGCTGTGTTTCTCTTGCAGCTTATTTCTCCTGTTCTTTGACTGTCCAGTGCCCTATTTCCAATTTTTTTGTTCTTGCTGAATTGTATTTGTTTATTTTGGTTATATATTAAAATGTATACTCCAGTGTGGTGTTTAGGGTCAGGGAAACATCCTCCCCTCTGTTATGATGATCCCACCTTCCAAGTTCATTTTTTCTCCCACCTTGTTCTCCAAGTAGCATGTATGTATTTTACTTTCTTTCACTGTCATGTAACTCCCTTTGTGTTGGAAAAACAACAAATTGATCTTGCTAGATATATGAAGACATCAGTAGAAGAGGGCTGTTGGAATTAGGCTGATGACCACATCAAATTAGGCTGAGAGCTGACCTTAGATTCATTTGTTAGCCACATTTGTTTTAAAATAATGTACCACCTTAAGTTGTTTTTCAGTTACTGCTTATCCTAACACTCTTCCGTAGGTCTTTAAGCAGTTGAACTCCCTTTAATAGAAGTTAGTTGGGTTGCCCACCTTCTCAGGATGGCACGTTGTCCTTCCCTTCCACTATCCACAGTCATAACCACATGTACTATGATAGTCTTGGTTTTTAAGGGAGGATGGTATGGTGAACAAGCTGTCAGGAGCAAGCAGTTTCACTGTATGCCTTAGTATATTTATAAAATAACAAAGTAACTGTAGATCTTATAATTAAGACGTCAGGTATTCCAATTGTCCAGTAAAGCACCCATGACTAGGAAATTGGTTCAGTAGTTTTAAGAAACTTGAAAAAGTATAGGAAAGATTGGGGTCAAGGTTTCTCTTATTTCTTGTGCAGATTCCTAATACATGTGGCTTTTTTCAGGTTTGTACAGTAGGTTTGCAATTTCTGTCACGCTTGATGACCTGGACCAAACAGCCATTGGCACCAATAAGTGTTTATGTGCCAGACTGCAATCTTCTTCTGATCACCTTGTAAAGGGGCATTGCATATGTGTTTCTTGCACAAACCCAGCTGGCTGTTTACTGCCAGGAGAGAAAGGGGGTCCCTGGGATAAATTACCTAGCCAAATGTGTGCCCCATTAGCTGGGACAGAAAAAGATTGGGGAAGCTACAAAAGTGACCAAGGCAAGGGGAGAGTGGCATTCCTTCAGTATCTGCTTGCAAGGCTTCATGGATGTTTGCCCACTAATGCTGAAAAATAATCTTTCTAATGCAAACTCTGCTTAATACATTAAATTATTTTGAGCCAGGTAATCAAACTAACTATTCATGCAGGCCAATTCTGAATCTCTTGAGGGGTAGATGAGTGTTCTTCCAAGGGAACTGCACAGGATAGCCTTGGGTGATTCTATAGTCAACTTTGTGTTGAGTGCAGATTTTCCTGAAAACGTCCATTCATGCTTAAATGGAAATGGGAACATTTACAAGAGGAGATGTATAGTTGGTTTTTTTTAATCCTTAAAGCTATACATGTTATTTCTTTCAGGCTTTGGGATATCGAATGTGGGGCCTGTTTAAGAGTGCTAGAAGGACATGAAGAACTGGTTAGATGCATTAGATTTGATAACAAGCGGATTGTAAGCGGGGCCTATGATGGGTATGTGTTTTAAAACAAGTTGCATTTCTACTTCTCATGTTAGTTTTCTGTGATGCTTAGGACTCATATGTATCTTACAGTTTTCTCATCTGCATTTTCTCTTCATAGCAAAATAAAAGTTTGGGACTTGCAAGCTGCCCTTGACCCTCGTGCCCCAGCAAGTACACTATGTTTACGTACATTGGTGGTATGTATACACTTATAGTTTATATAGTTGCACTACTTGTAGATCATGTTCAGTTTTTCTTACGTATTTGCTGAGTATCTTGTAATAAATTAGGAATTCTGTCTGGAATTCTGATTTGAAAATGAATGCAATAAGGGCTAAAAGCAAAAGTTTGTGGGTATTTTTCTGTGTCAGGAACTCAGGTCTTCATGATTCATACCAAATTGTCTTGTGAAATCCCTAGTTATTCCAATCATTCTGTCTTCTGAATAATAGGCTGTACGTTGCCCCCTTCCAGCTTTAATGTAATGGTCTGTATATCCTCATTTAACATCCTCCCAATACCAGAAATGAAAAGTTTTACATGAAAAAAAAAATGCTTTTCTTCATCAAAAGACATGCTGGACCATTTCTCACTTCAGATCTTGTGCTCTGGTATCTTTCCTCCCGATTGAAAAGCATATGTAATTAAAATTTATTTCCTTCTTAAATTTGTAAGTGGAGTTGAGTTGCTGCTTCCAGGTATACTAAAATAGGCATGGATTGCAGGAGTACCTATTCTTTCCTGTCCCCCCTCCTCCTAGTTACTATATTCACATTTAGCAGCTCAGCAGGAAAAATTGAGTTGTCATTTTTAAACCCATTTTCTTGCTTTGAGCAAGGTGCCTTCTATGTTTCCAAGTTGGTGGGTGCTTCTAAGTGGTTTTTGGGAGGATCAATCTTTTTGTGAACAAAACATGTGCCTTATTTGAAGCAAACACTTTGGAAATGCTTGTATTGTGTACTTGAGAATGCATACTGGGGTACTAAATATAAAATGAGTTACTCCATAAATTCCTGTTTATGCTTCTAATAATGGCTTTGATATCACATTATGAGCCACTGACACTCCCCATTTCACCAAATTTTCCCAGACAGATAGGTGCTTTCAAAACATCAGAATGCTTTGAGGGGTAAGAAATTGGGAAAGCCTGGCATGCTTCAGAAACATAAAACAATGACCATCATGAAAATTACCCACACTCCCTGTCCCAATTTAATTCAAGCTCCCAGTTTGCATTATGTTTCAAAACTGCTCCTATTGAGCTTCCCCTTTCTTTTTTATGTATGTAGATTTTCTCCATCCTGGAATTTCACAGACAATACAGAGAAGCAGAGGTAGCACCTTGTCATGCTTTGGAAGCCTTTCATTATAGAGATGGGAAGTTGGAAGGGAAAAGAAGCGTATACTTTACATGCATACTTAATACATGCAGCCTGTTATTTTCCATTCCAACAATATAGAAATAAAAAGGGCTGGAACAGACAGGCAGAAAAAAGTGGCTCAATTCTGTTTTTTCCAAAAGCGGGTCGAAACCTCGCTGTCTGCATGACCTGCTCCCAAGGTGGGCTGAATACCCATAGGCAAACTGCATGGTGCAGTATAAAGCTGTGCTGCTGGGTAAAATTTTTTTGCTGCTTCTCACTGTGCATGTGCACCATTACACAAACACTCCACCTTCCGACCTCCAAGTACCTCCCACATCCACCCACATGCCATCCATTGATGGCTGCTGGTACAGATCATCGGAGCCTCAGTGTGTGAGTGATACATTAGCAAAGCACAATCATGGAGGTCCCCCCCATATAGGCACCCTGCATCCCCCTTCACTCCATGTTCCTCTGTTGGACTGCCTGGTTTGTGCATGTTGTAATTACATCTCTTGGAGTTGTTGCACTTTCATTTTTTTGCTTTGCTGCAGCCCTGCACTGGCGCCATGCTGTTTATATGCAGGCATGAAGATGCACATTTTCCGCACTAAACCGGAGTATCCCAGCTTCTTTTTGCTTTGGTTTTTAGCCCGGGAACACGACCTCATCTACTTTGGAGGCATTCATCATATAAATGCCCCGCTTTCAAAGCTTATGGAAGTTACTTTCTTTTGTCGGTCTGTCTCATCCCGAAGTCTGCGAAAGCTTATGTTACAACATCTTTCGCACAGTAAATCTCAAAGGTGCTACAAGATCTCTTCCTTAGAAATTGTTCTTGCTAAACTTAGTTCCGTGTATCCAAGAGGCCTCATGTCAGAGGTTAAGATTTGTTTTGCAAGTGCTTAAACAAAGTGCAGGAAGGGCCAATTTGGATCAGTATACATGGGCACAGAATTATTTCTTCTTTCTTATTAATATTTCTTATTTAAATTTCTGCCCCACCTTTCTTCCAGCACAGGATTCAAGGCAGTGTACAGTGTTTTCAAAACACAACACAGTTAAAAATCTTAGTACAAAAGTTGACAGAGTTAAACTAAACTTTGATTTTAAAAACACAAATTGAAAAGAGAAGTTAAAAACAGCATTAAAAATAAGTTTAAAAATTAAAAAGATATTTTAAAAATAATAAAATAAAACACTACTTACTCTTTGCATTAAAGGCTCTGCCTGCCACATCATACTAAAAACCAAATGCTTCCATAAATAAAAAGGACCTTATTTGCTAATGGAAAGACAGCAAGAAGGGGCTGACCAAGCCTCCCGAGAAAGGGAGTTGCACAACTTGGGAGCAAAGGCTCTCTCCCATGTCCTCACAGAGCGTGCCTGGAATGGTGGTGGGAAAGAGAGAAGTCATCCAGAGTAGTTTTTGCTTCTTTTCAACTGATTGTTATATAAACCTTCGCTGTGGAGATGACCAATGTTCTAACAACAAAGGCAGCTGCTACATAAAACTTGGAATCCCTTTTAAAGCTTCGTATAGAAATGGACATCTGAGCACAAGTATGAAACTAATGAAAGAAGTCTTGTGCCTCACTAACTAATAACTCTTGCAATTTTCAGGAGCACTCAGGACGTGTATTTAGACTCCAGTTCGATGAATTTCAGATCATTAGTAGTTCTCATGATGATACCATTTTGATTTGGGATTTTTTAAATGTGCCCCCCAACGCACAAAATGAGACCCGCTCTCCATCCCGAACATACACTTACATCTCCAGATAACAGTCTGCATTCACTGCTCTCTGAGGTAGGTTTTTATTATCTTAAGGATATCCTATTATACCTACTCCTACATGTATATCTCATAGTAGCTCTAACAATAAGAATGATCTATAATGTTTTTAATTTGATTTTCCAATTGAGTATATATGAATTATTCTGGTAATGTAACTATTTAATTGGCTTGTTTTCATAATTCATGGAACAAGGTATTTCTGTTGTAATTTTCCAGGTTGTTGTGGTAACCATCTCACCCATGGGATGTTGGTATTTCTGAAGTGGGGTCATCACAAGTTCCCACTGATGCCGTTATGAATGCTCAGGTTCACATGCCTTCTAGCTGCAATTATTATGCACAGAATAATACTTTTCACTAGCTGAATTTAAGGGATAACAGTGTTTTTGTATTACTACTATTGCTGCCTGCTAAGCTACTTTTGCTTGTAATGGAAATTGGCTTAGCATAACTTGCTTTTTTCAAGTTGTCCCAGCTTCCAGCTATTTACATCTTCACTCAGGTAGTAGGGCTTAGTATTTAAAGACTACCTGTGTTACTCTGGAAAATCAGTATGCAAAGGGTATAGTATTTAGCATCTTTGAGACTTACTGAAAGAGATAAGTTGGTAGCTTGAGCTTTCGTAGACTTGAGTCAACTTCTTCAGATGCATGGGAACTGCATCTGAGGAAATAGACTCATGTTTACAAAGGTTCATGCTACCAGTCTTTGTCTTTTAATTAGTCTCATGGTGCTACAAGATCTCTTTGCATACTGTAATAGGGCTTGTTTAGCCTAAATATCATAAATACACCAGATCCTGTCTGATCTTGGAAGCTAAGCAGGATCAGTGCTGAGTAGTACTTGGATGGGAGACCATCAGAAGAAGGAACTGGCAAATCTACCTCTGAGAATTCCGTACACAAGAAAACCTTAGGAAATTAATGGGATCTCCATAAGTCAACAGGCGACTTGAAGGGACATACACACACAGTAGGGCTTGGTTTGATGAACTTCCACCAGTCCAAATAGGGACTGTGTTGGGCTAGATAGGCCAATGGTGGTAAAATGTTGGTAAGTCATGTTTGCAAGTTCTAAAAAAACTTTTCCAGATTGCAGGGCAAAAACATTGCTTTGTTTCATAAAGATGTAAGATGGATAGTTTTATACAACATACCCAAATAACTTCTGATTTTTTAAACCAAACTTTGTCCCTTTTTAAACAGTGCCCCATATGAATATGTCTTTTAAAATCTGTAACTTCTGACAATCCTACTGCTCTTGGCTATTTTTTTAAAAAAAACTTTATTGCCTTCTGTTGAATTCCTTTTTTATTGTAACAAGATCAAAATTGTTACCATATGATAACCTAATATAATCCTTTATTTAAACATTTAAGCAAAAACTAAAAAAGCTTAACCTCTTAGCAGTGAAACTCCCATGACTATAATTGAATACCAAGGCGCCCCCCCCCTTTCTTTTTTGCTGGGGGAGGAAGAAAGCTGCATAAAAATAGATTTAATTATTTGGTTCAATATTGCAAGAAGATGTATTAATTTTCAGACAACTAATCAAGTGTTGTCCCTATGCAACTGTGTAATATTGCTAAGTTAGCTTTAAAGGATTTCTTCAAAGGTGTCGAATCTTTCTTGATAATGATTTCAAAATATAAAAGTGGCCATTAAGGGCAGTTTGCCAGTTGAAATCCTATGGTGAAAAATACATTTTAGTTGTTTCCCATCATATCCAGCCATGGACACTGTTACAATTGTTATTTTGTGGGTTTTTTTTTTTGTAATATAATGAGAAAGACAGTTTGTGCAGGTAATGTTACCTTGTAAATAATCTGGCAAAGTCCCTGACCCATTATTTTGTTTTTAACAGCTTTTTAAGGAGCTAGTATTTTCTGTTTCCATGCTGGTAATTGAGGAGGGGAAAACAAGTACAGGAATCCAAACACTCAGAAGGTACTGTATACAAAACCTTCTACCAATCAAGCTAGTAGTGAATAAGCTTCCCTTCCTCCTTGGCCAGCATGGAAACCAAGTTATTTGCCTTCTTGGAAGTCCCTTGCTGCCTCTGGCTACCAGGCAAGTTGTTAAATCCACAGCTTATGTAACAGACAATGTCAGTTAAAATCAGATAGAAGAACAAGTAAAATACCGAAACTTGTAAGCCGGGTGGGTTTACAAGACGCTTTCCACAATTAATACTTCATTGGAAGTTAGTGAAGATTACTAAAGAGGGTGGCAGACAGATTCCTTGGGATGAGAATTCTACATCCTGGATGCTCTCACAGAGGAATCCTTGCATCAAAGCCTAGACCTTTGACCAGCCTCCATTGTCCATTATCTGACTGTAACAGGCAAATGTTAAAATTAATTCACTCATGTCATGTCATTTTCTTTTCTTTTTCAGGATTTCACAGTCTTTGAACTACTGGACATTTGGCTATTACACACCTGAAGACATTAGCCACAGCTAAAGTCAGAAATGGTTCTAGGTGCTGTGTAGATGCAAAATGGCACAATTCTATATCTAAACCTACCTTTTCCAGTCGTCCTTGACTCAGTGGTCTCTAAGGAATTGACTAGGAATTCACTGAGTCCAGGTAGAAGAAACTCAGTTTATCCTTCACTGCAATGCAAGATCCAAAGCTTCATGAGTCAATTGCCCATATACACTGAACTGATGGCTTGTTTTTCCAGGAGTAAATCAGATGTCAAGGAAGGACTTGACCTAATTTATATTTGCTTTGCACTTTTATCTGACTCTGAAGAAAAACATTCTCAGTGAAATGTGGGTGCCAAACACATGCCCAGAATGTACAGGGCTTTGCTTTCAAAGTCATTGTCGTCGTCATCATCATCATCATCTTCTTCCCATAGACTTTTTGTGTCACGACTGGTGATGACTGATCGTATTCAGATGGCTCTAAGTATCAGTTGGACTGTTAGAAATGTTTCTGAATGGATCAGTAATATTTTGGATGATAGTTTACTTATGTCTGCACCAGTACTTTGCTTTAATTTAAAGATTGTAAATTGAGATAGATGATCTGAAGGAGGTGTACAGCACTGTCTTTTCTTTCAATTGTACTCTGTACTACAGCCGTCCTCCTCCTAACATTTGGTATAGTTGGACCCTTCACGTGTGCTTGCATCATTATTTCCACTACCGTAACGTATAAGCATGTAGATATAATGTACATAAACACTGTAGCCTCCAAGTACTGGGAGTCAGGGTTTCCTGATACTGTAAACAGATGCCAAGGCAGAAGTTTCTAAGCATCCAGGCATTCTTACTACTGGCACCATATAGGGTTGGGATGTACTTAGAAATATTTCTCTGTGGAAAGGAGGATTTTGGTATTCCTTAGGATATTTCCTTTTTGAAAAATGAATTGAGATGAGATGTCTTAAGTTCTTACCTTCTAAAACTTCTTGACAAAATTAAAAGTCAAAATTGTCCCTGCCCCCCATGCTGCAATATTTGCAAGAGGCCAACATTGCAGATACACTGACATGGTTTTAAATCCATTCAAATAATCCTTGAATACCATGCTCAGTTGAGGAATTAGAGATGACTGTTCCATTGTGACATTGTAGGAGATTATTGAAGTACCTTACTGTTTATATTGAGAATTTTAGCAGTTAATGGCACATATGTCATTGGAATTCCTTCTCTCTTTAAACCTATGACTGGTCTTGACAGCTGGTCATACATTTCCCTATATGCAAGCAAACACTCTTGGAATACTTTCTCCGTATCTTTAAGTTATTGCTCGGCAACATTGTTTAGTGGCTTATTCTAATACGTATTTTTTTAAAAAAATATTAACTAATAAAATATAATAACTGGTTGGTCTAGGAGTTGTAGTGGGCATGGATATGGACACTGTCATTCCTTAGTCATGATTTTGTATTTGCTTTTGATTTTTCTTTTGTTTCCACTCCTGATCTCTCCCTCCCTCCCTCTCTCTTCTTCTTTCTGTTCTCTCCTCTCGTCCTTTTGGTTGAGGGGTCAAGGAATGTTGATAACCAATTTTAAATGACCAATGAATGAATTTTGTTTTTTAGTGGAACAGCTATGGCTGGATATTACCCTCGCACACTTGCCAGCTTGTCAGTCAAATTAAAAAGGAAAGCACACATCAGATGTGAAAAAGTTGCACCCGGAGCTGCTTCTGGCTATTCCACCCTTTGCCTTTCTCCATGTTACTAAATCAACTGTTCTGAGCTAATAAACTCCCCTTGTGAAACATGGCAAAGCAGGACTTAGAGCACAGATATGATTAAATCTCGCCAAATACATTAAGAGAACACCTCTCCATGTTCTCAGTTTTTAAAATGGATGAAATTTATGGAAGTGGTTTTAACCCCCCTCCCCTCCTCGATGTCATCAGAAACTGTAATGTGGAAGATTTCCTATTGCAGCTCTGAAGATAAAGGTATTTATGGAGAGTGACCTTTCTTTAAAAAAATGCATGTGTAAGATGAAATTAATGTTTTTCCATGGGAAATAATGGTATTTGAAGACACAGCCTAAACTACTTTTGATTGTGCTTGGTGTAACATAGCCGTGGAGTTTGTGGCTGGCACCCAGGGAACTTGGCTCCTGGGGTTAATGGTAGTACTGGCTGTACTCTGGACTTTGTTTCGCTAATCATTACTGAGCAGCTGTATGTTACTGCTAGATTAATGTTTCGAAGCACTGGGATAGTCTTATTCTAACTTGTAATTATGTTTGCCAGTTACCTGTTTGAAAAGTTTGTGTATGAACAGCTTATTGGACAACTGTTGAATTGTACAGATATTGTTCCTGATATAAGGCTTTGTACTGTGGAATGTGCTTAATAAAAAAAACCCCTCTAAACGTTGTTTGTCCATATTTTTAATTCATTCTGCATTGTTTTTCCTTTTGGTTTATTCTGAGTGGTTGAAATAATATGTTCCTTGTGTTTGTTTTATGCCTTTGGACAGGTATCTGCATCCTCATCCAAATTTGATCCTTTTAAGTAGTGAGCAAGGGTTTTAAAATTAACTAAATTCTAAAAGTAACATGAGTAGTAATAAAGTTACTTTTATTGGTGTAATATGCAATGTTTTCCAATTAGAGCACTTTTAGAAGCATTTTAACAGCAAGTTTTCCAATTTTATGCCATTCTCTCAGCAGCTCCACAGATTTTTACCAAACTAAAGAGAAGAAAGAGCCACATCTCAAGATGCTCAAAACATGGTTATTTTACTCCTGTAAATGGTTCAAGAGATCCTGGCTCAGAAATTGCTGAAGTTTGATTTTATGTACCCCCCGATGAAGGCCTTAAGAGTATACATAGGGCAAAACATTAATCCATAACAATCTTTTCCAGTTTTTTCAGACATGTCTCTGTTTCCTTCTGTGGATTCCGTTGGATGTTCCCCAGTTACTGTTTCTTTCCCCAAAATAAGCAATGAAAAGTAGCAAAACAATAAAAAATAACAGCACAATGCATATTACAAGTTACTTTGTAAACATTCTAACAAGTATTGGCAAATATTCAAAAAACTAACTGTCCAAGTTCTGGCCATAAAAAATTGCTAACTGATTTCCCTTTTTCATATCCCATTTGAAATTACTTTCTGTGCAAAATGTTTGAATGGGACTGGTCTAAACAATGACTGTGGGGAAAGCCTTCACTGTAAGCACAGGTGGCCCTGCACAAGGGTAGCATCCAAAATACGGTCAAACACTATGCAAAAGCTGGATTTTATAAAGTGGTACATGACACCCATTGAAGCAGAGAATGCCAAATCTTTGTTGGCCTGAACAGGAACCAGTTTTGGAGCAGCTTTCGTCTTAATTGTGCCCAAACCCAAAGAATCACAATATGTGTGAGACAGAGCTATTGGGATTGAAATTGCTTTCTAGATTGAAAGTAAGGCCCAGTACAGATGGGCCTTTAAAGCACCCTCATCACATGTGAGGGTTGCTTGGTGGGTGGAGCGCCCACACACCCTGCAGCCCTCGCACGTGACTGTTTATATGGGTGCCGCCATTGTTACACAAGTGCCATGAGGCGTCCGTGCAGTGTCCGCGTGGCACTTACGTAATGAGTGTGCCAGTGGCACACTCGTTAAGCCACCGCTGCAGCAGAAAAAGAACCCATTTTTTGAGGGTTCTTTCTCTGCTGGCGGGAAGCCTTGCCATTTGGTGGCTGAGGCTTCCCTCCGGCAGAAAAATAGGTTATTTCAAAAATAACCTCAATGAATCAAGGTCTAAGGGGTGGGGAAAAAGAACCAGGTGGGCAATTCTAGAGATTAATATAGATGAAAGTGAGCTGTATGAGATAGGCAAAACTAGGAAAAGGAGGATGGAGCAGGAAGAACAAAGAGAGAAGTTGTAGCAAGAGAAGGAAGTTGGGAGAAATGAGCCAGAAGCTTATTTAAGGAAAACTGAGTAGATGTATCATTAAAATTCAGGGACTGCATACAGTGCTTTTTAGAAGTATCCCCAATTTTCCAGTTTTTGAGTATCTTGCTGAAATCACATTGTAATGTCAGTTAAATCCATTTTAATTCCAGATAGTAACAGAATAAAATGTGAAAAAAATCAAATGGGGTGAATATTTCTGCAAGGCACTTACGTCAGACTACATCAGATGTTTGAAACTGGTGGTCTTCCAGAAGTTACAATTGCAATTCCTATCCCTACCTGCATAGTGAATTATGATGGTTTGTGGGAATTGCAGTTCATCTGAAAGGTCACACATTCCTAATCCCTGCACTAGACAAGATACAAAGGAACCAAAAATGGATAGACTATGAGCCCGTACAGACAGGCCAAAATAAAGCTGCTTCAGGTCACTTTGGTTGTATGCTGTTTAAATGCTGCATGAGTCCTAAGAAGCTGGAAGCCGTGCCAAAGCCATACTCCAGTCCTAAGGACTAAAGTGCAGCTTTGGTGCAGCTTCTGGCCTCTTAAGATGCATATATAATTTAAACAGCATACCCCCAAAGTGATCTGAAGTAGCTTTATTTTGGCTTGTCTTTTCGGGCCCTATGTTATCTTCATTTAGAGCTTTTAGTTGATCATAATAATAATTAATAATTTGTTTTATTTATATACTGCTATTCCAAAGATCATAGCGGTGAAAAGCAAGTAAGCTAATTAGCAAGTAAGTGGCATGCGGAAACAGAAGTGAAACCAAAAGTACTTAGACCAAAGTAGGTCATCTAGGGAAGGACACAAGCTTTCAGTCCTAAATGGGATACCAGCACAGATGAAGCTGAGCTCTGTGATGTGGGGCTAATGATGCTAACTCTATCAAAGGACACTTGTGTGAAATTCTTTGGAAATTCTGAGTGTGTTCATTCAAGAGCAGAATTTTGTATCACATAGACTGGTTTATTTCTTCCTCCCCTTTGGCATCTTGTATGGCATAGGTCCGAAACACACTGCAGAAATCATCCAGTTTGAGACTACTTTAACTGCCCTGGCTCAATGCTAGGGAATTCTGGGAACTGTAGTTCTGTGAGACATCCAGAGAACAGGACCCGGAACAATGGATGCAAGCTACAGGAAAAGAGATTCCACTTAAACATTAGGAGGAACTTCCTGACAGTAAGAGCTTTTAGACAGTGGAACACACTCCCTTGGAGTGTAGTGGAGTCTCCTTCCTTGCAGGTCTTTAAACAGAGGCTGGATAGCCATCTGTCAATGAGGATGCTTTGATTGAGAGCTCCTGCATTGCAGAATGGGGTAGGACTGGATAACCCTTGTGGTTTCTTCCAACTCTACGATTCTATGATTCTCTGTCAGATCTAGTTCCACAACAAACTACAGTTCCCAGGATTCCCTAACACTGAGCCAGGGCAGCTAAACCAATCTCAAGATGGTGTGTTTTGGACCATAGTCCCCAACTATTTCTAGTTTCAACCAAGAAGGGAACAAAGTCACTTGTGAATCTTGGGCTGTGCATTTTCTGTCACAGTTGTGTCCTCCTATTCCTTCAGGAAGATTTGATCAACATATGTAGGATATTTACATAGCAGGCCATTATAATGACATCCATTCTTTGCTCTTCTCTTGTGACAAGTTTGGAATATAGTGTGTGCATGCCACAACTTAGAAAAATTACTTCTGTGGACCTTGTGATTCATACCTATTGGTTGTCTTGTGACTATACAGTTACAGTCAGCACTGAGCAAAACCTTTTGGGTTGGGAACTGAACCCCTCTTAAACCACATCTCCAGGTGGGCTCCTGCTTTTCCTGCCAGATCCTTTTTGTCTATCACATCTGCAGCAGCACATTGTGAACTTTTCACTACTACACTTCATTTCTTGTTACTGAATGTTCTGAGACTCCTGTACTCTTCCATCTTTTTATCATTCCTCTCTTCACTTGGTTGTGACCATGCTGGCTGAGGGGATGCTTGCAGCCAAAAAGTAATTGGTCCCAGCTGTGAAACATGGATGTATAGATGTGCGCACACCCCCATGTGTGATAACATGTGATGAATTCCAATCTCCCTGAAACAGAGACAGTGTAATGTGGTGGGTTGTGGTTTGGACTGAGATTGGTTGAAATCTCCAATTAGCCATGACACTTACTGAGAAATCGGTCCAGTTACTCTCTGTTAGCCTAATGTAAAGGACATAGGAAGAGGGCAGAAGAAAGATCTACCCAGGCAAGCATTCCACTCCTGCATTTGTCAATCAGATGCCTCTGAGGAATCTGCAACTGGTAGATGGGTGCCTTCTGCATCTGCTCATGTTTCCCAGAAGCTGATTCTTCCTAATATGCTGTTTGTGTGTGTAAAATAAAATAGCTGTGGCAATGGGTAGCCATGAATAACTTTATCCTTCAGGATTTTTAATCCCTCTTTTAAACCATCCAAATTGGTAGCCACAGTTAAATTTTGTGGAAGTGGATTGCATTTCACTAATGTTGTGGCACAAAGCACTTTCTTGTGTCTTTCCCGAATCTCTCACTATTTAGCTTCATTGGATCACCCTGGGTTCTAAAATTATGACAGGATAATTGCTAGTAATGATGACTTTTTCCTGTTTACTTTCTCCATATAATTTTATAAACCCCTGTCACAGCCGTCTTTGCTTTCCTTTTTTCTAAGCGTCCAGTCCCCAAATGTTATAAACTTTCCTCAGGGGGGTGTTGTTCTAGCTCCTTGATCATTTTGGTTGCTCTTTTCCCTGCTGTTCCTGTTCTAGAATTTTCTTTTTAGAAGTGGCCTGATTAGAACGTTACATGATATTCCAATATTCCAACTGCGGTCATGCCATAGATTTGCATGTATGATATTTGCAGTCTCCCTCCCATTTCATTCCCTGTGACCTTCAACATGTTATTTACCTTTTCACAGCAGCTAGATACTAATAGGCCGAGCTACTTTGAAGAGTTGTGATGAAGAAAAGGAAGGTGAAAGAAGAGGATATACCATCTAGAATTGCTTGGTGGAAAGGAGAATAGAGTGGTGGACTGGAACTTGGAAGATCCAGGCTCAGGTCTCCACTGAGTCATGAAACTCACTGGGTGACATTCCTGGCACACTACACATATAACACTGGTTAACACCCCAGCTCCATGGGGACACTCTGGGCCAGGTTATCCCATCTCTTTTCTCGTTCCCAACCTGCACAGACCACATTCCAAAACTCCCTCCAGCATTCATATGGTCATCTACCCACCCTGGACTTAGGCAACATCTTTCCTTCTGCCTTTGTCCCTCAATAACAACAACAATAGTTAAAACTGAACTTGTCACATCACCATATCCATAAATTTTGCTTTCCTATGACTGTTCAAACAGTCTGATTAAAAAGGTCCTTCCTGGGCACCAGTCCACTCCATGCATCTGTGGAAGTAGACCTAAGTCTACAAAAGCATGTGCTGTAAGTTCTTTTGCACAGTTAGTCTCAAAGGTGCTACGAAATCCCTCTGCATACTTGGTGGCACTGGGCTAGTTACACACACACACCTTGGTTTAGCTGTGAAGATAAATTGTGGAGTACAAGGACCACATATACTGCCTTGAGCTCACTGGAGGAAATGTGGGATATAAATATGACTTGGCCAATAAATAAATATTGAAAATACATTATAATATTTGCTCTTAACAGCCTCGGGATTATAGAATTTTGTCCTGTACTTCCATTGCATCCAATTGGATTTTTCTTCCCCTGCGCCTTTCTCTCTCTGGTCAGATGATTCTTGCTTCAGTGACAAATAGGCAGTCCTGAAAACAACTTCACATTTCTGGTTTCTCTTGTGCCAAGACTCTTGCCTTTGGCTCTTCCTTGGGGTGTTTCCCCTCCATCTGCATAAACAGCAATGGGCTGGCTTTGCACCTCCGGAATGAGAAGATGTAAAAAAAAGAGGAGATTATTTATTTTTCCACCAAAGTTAGAAATATTTTATAGAGTTTGTGAAAAGTTTTTTGTTTCAGGAAATTTCATCATGTCTCCAGGAAAAAGAACCCCTAATTGGCCTCAGATTTACTAATAACCTTTTCATTTTTGTAATCTGAGGAGTTGTAGGTCATCGCGAGGTGACTGTAGTTAGGGTTGGTTTAGTTCCTCTGTGAATACCTCGCCTCTGCAGCCGGTCCTCCCTTTTAAAAAAGCCACTCTGGCCTGCTGCTCCTAATAGCCAGGTTTCTTGGCAAATGCTCGCATACCTTTAGCATATGGAAATATTTTTAAGAACACATACCAGGCTTTCAGTCTTAAAAGTGAAATGCGCCAACAAATTAACAAATGTGTATATAACGTATTTTTTTTAAAAAACCTTCAGTGTCCCGTTCCCCCCTCCATCATTTTTTTTTTTTTTTTTTTGGTTTAAATCTCCTTAAGCCTTTTATAAGAAATGGCTGCAACTTTTGATGTGTTAATATGCAATAAAAATTAGTCAACTAAGAAACTTTTAACTCAAGAACATAAACTGGATCCAGACTGAAGTGTTCATCTAGTTTAGTCTCCTGTTTCCAGGAATTCCACAAGAAGGTCCATTGCTTTTCCACCTTCAGGAAAATAACACCAATAATCTCCTCCTCCTCTCTGGGATTCAGAGGTATACTGCCAACCAAGCAAGGATGAATCTGATAACTGGTTGCTGGGAATCTTGAATGGGAAGATGTTGACATGTGTCAAACTGTCATAGGCATCTGACTTGATGACAGCGGGATGAGAATGCTAGATCACATAGGCCTTTGGTTTGATCCAACTGCTCTTTTTCCATCCTAAACCTAAAAGGAGCACCAGAGGGAAGGCCAAGCTTCACTTTCATGACTGAACAGGTGCTCAGACCTCAAATGTATATGTCAATAGATTTCGGCAAGAAGGAATAACTATGTAGTGCCCCAAGAGAAGAATTTTTTGCAACAATAATAAAAACACTAGTGGAATACAAGAGAGGTCTCTCTTCGAGGCACTGCTGCTGGGAATCTCGAGGCAGGAAAAACTGAATAGGATTAAGGAGCCACTGCTAAGATTCTGGAGTTTGAAAAAAGATCCTTGAGCTTTAAGAAAAAGAAGGGGAAATGGGGATGAGCTCCTTCAAGTATTACTGGTAGGTTATTGAGGTTAAAAATGGAGGCAGGGAAACAGGTGGTCCAAATAAACCTCGTTTTTTTGGGGGGGGGGTGTCATAGGTATGCATCTGGGCAGTGCCAGGTACAATTCAGTTAGAGAACAGGAGAGGGCTCTTTGAGCCATTCCTTATGAAATTCATATAAAGGTGGGGGGGAGTCAACACTGCTCCTAATATTTTTAATATTTTTTTTTCATGGGAGGAAAATGGGAGAGTGCTCTCTGAAGTGTTGCTGGTAAAATTGTTGAGGTTAAAAAGTGTGGGGCAGGGGAAACCGAAGGTCCCATGGAGACTGTCAAGGGTGTTAAGTATGGGTTCAGGCATTGCTAAGTCCCAGCCTTGTAGAAAAGGTAGGGTACAAATAAAATGACTGATTGACTGATTGATTTCTGGGTACAGAAATTGATTTCTGGGTACAATAAATAGATATTCAACCAGTTCAGACGTTTATCTGGGGTCAGCATGACAAACTGTTGGGAGCTACAATCCAGCAGCATACTACTCCCCATCCCTTACCTAACACTACTTTTGTACAGACTTTAGCTGCCCATTTATCCCAGGTTAAGGTGCTGGCTTTGTAGTTTAAAGCCTTAAGTGGCCTGGGTCCATATTATTTCAGGAACTGACATCACCTGTATGTATCAGGGATGGAGAATCCATAGCCATCTGAATGTTGCTGCTCTAGTACTTCTAACGTAGGAGCTATAGATACTACAATGAACAAAACAAGTGAATATATGGATATTTTGTTGGCATCCACACAAAACTTATATAGCTTAGTATGTATGTTATGAATTTATCTATTGTACATTAGTTGCTTATCCACAGTAAGAAATATCCATTACACAAAAGAATTAAAATGATTTTTAAAATGTGGAGATATTCCTAGAAGGACTAAGATCTAATTACAAATCTAATTTTAACTCGTTTGACTGATCCTATATGAGATTACTTATACATTCTCCTCAGAAGAGTGAGAGAGCGATTTCTTTTTAAAGGCTTAGCTTTGCGTAAACCACACCAACTTTTTCAGCAGGAAGCACTGACTGTTTTTTTTAGGCTGGACCACTTTTCACCCATAGGGCGCCATTCAAAATGTCTCTTTGATTTTCCATGGGTGGTTCACAGGCAACATGGCCTGGAATCAAAGGCTTGTTCAACGGCCCTTAATCTGTTAGTTGTATGGTCCCATTAAGTGTGTTACCTCCACCCCCACTCCCACCCCATAACATCATCTTAATTGATTTAATGGCAGTTTGGACAAAGACACTAGAGCACTCAATGTCTGTGCTGACTGGGGATTGTGGGATTTATCATCAACACATGCGGAATGCACCAGGTTGAGGAGCGCTATCCTATATAAGTATGCAAATAAGACTCACAGTTTTTCTCATCCTTAATGCCACATCACGACATCTCCTTGAGAAAACAGTAGATTGGCACAAGACTTTTTTCATTTCAGAAGAAAAAAAAGATTAAAAAAAGACTTTTGTGCACAAAAGCATTCTGTTTGAAACTTATGTCTTCATAAATGACCTTATGAGAGTCAGCATTGTAATGGTTTGAGTGTTGGTCTATGACTCTAAGATGAGGTTTGGAATTCCCACTCAGCCATGAAAACAGACTTGGTGACATTGGACAATTTTTACTCTTTCTTCCTCAGAGTAAGGCAAGGACAAATTTCCTCTGAACAAATTCTTCCAAGAAAACCCTGTGATGGGTTTGCCTTAGGCTCACCATAAATCAGAAATGACTTGAAGGCACACAGTAACAACAACAAAATGGTCTTAAGTTGAATTGAGTAGTTTTACAACATCCTTATTCACCTAGGGGCTATGGTGATGTGATAATGTACAGGTGTCTGTTGCACAATGGTAGCCAATGGAGTGAATGATATGGCCTTGCTCAATGCACAGTGGGCACCAATGGACATTCAGGTAGTCCTTGATGTGCATCAGAATACTGACTAGGAAGTGCCAGAGTGCAACAGGAATGCTCAATGCATATCAAGAATCATAGAATCATAGAGTTGGAAGAGACCACAAGGGCCATCCAGTCCAACCCCCTGCCATGCAGGAAATCACAATCAAAGCATCCCCGACAGATGGCCATCCAGCCTCTGTTTGAAGACCTCTAAGGAAAGAGATTCCACTACACTCCGAGGGAGTTTGTTCCACTGTTGAACAGCCCTCACTGTCAGGAAGTTCCTCCTAATGTTGAGATGCCCAATGTGCACCAGAAGTTCCTGATCCACATCAGAAGTGTCAAATGCACATCAGACATGCCCAACGCACATTCTCACAATTCACTACCAGAGTTTCATTGTTTTTTTGCAATGTACCTATGGACTCATAAAGTCACAACATGTAGACTGTCATGTAGGGTCTCAGCCATTGTTTTTGGTTCAATGTTTTTGTTGTTACAAAGTTTTGAAAAGCAGGACAGGGCGAAGTTTAGGAGTGGAAACTGAATGGTGGGATGACAGAACAAAATGGAGTATCCTGGAAAGGGTTATGGTATGTCTTGATTCACAAACTAAAGGAATGTAATATGAAGTTGAAGGCTTTCATGGTTGGCATCCATATTTTTTTGTGGGTTTTTCGGGCTATGTGGCCATGTTCTCGAAGAGTTTCTTCCTGACATTTTGCCAGCATCTGTGGCTGGCATCTTTAGAGAATGCTTGCCTGGAAAGGACTTGGGTATATATCCAGATCACACAATATATATACCCAAGTCCTTTTCAGGCAAGCATTCTCTAAAGATGTCAGCCACACATGCAGGTGAAACGTCAGGAAGAAACTCTTCGAGAACATGGCCACATAGCCCGAAAAACCCACAAAGAACTATGAAGCAATTTACTTTGTGACACAGTGTAGCAGATCTCACTTGTAAGAATGGATTAGTCACTAATCGTCAAACAATGAAGTCACATATGTGACCCCCAAATTGTGTGCATAAGGAGATGACTTCTAGTGACTAGTATACTGCAAAGTATATACCAAGACTCCTGCGAGCACAAAAGTGAACACTCACACAGGGACCTGTATGTTGCACCTCCATGTCTTTCTCTGTACTGATTAAGATTAAATGATGTAACCCTGCAGCGAGCCAAGAGATATCACTTATACAAGGTCAAAATGTTGGGCCATTGGACCATCTACCCCCCCCCCCCTTTTCAAACATGTTGCCATCTGTGTTACAAATCCCATTTTAGTAACTTGTGATATTGTTTGTTGATCTTTACATTTTAGTTCCTTTTCTGAGGGAAAAAAAACTTAAGTAAGAAAATGATTTTAAAATGTTAGGAAAAATTAAATGTTTACAAAAAGATTTTCTTTCATTCCTCTGCAAGAAAAAAAAGTAATGCGTAATCCTTAGTCATGAGGAGGGAGATAACAGTGTTAGCAGTCGTTGTTCTGTTTTACAAAATGAACACTGCCTAATTACTCCAAAGAGGAATGTTGTAGGTGTATTCATAACTCATTACTCCTTAGCTGTCAGATAGACCATAGTAATCTAACTTCATTAACCAAACATATCACTTTAATGCCTACAAGCAACTATTAGGGGAAGCTAACTCACCATATGTCAAATTCCTAGGATCATAGAATCATAGAGTTGGAAGAGACCACAAGAGCCATCCAGTCCAACCCCCTGCCATGCAGAAACTCTCAATCAAAGCATCCTGACAAATGGCCTTCTAGCCTCTGTTTAAAGACCTCCAAAGAAGGAGACTCCACCATTCTCTGAGGAAGTGTGCTCCACTGTTGAACAGCTCTTACTGACAGGAAATTCTTCCTAATGTCGAGGCGAAATCTCTGTTCCTGTAGTTTGAATCCATTGCTCTGGGTCCTATTCTCTGGAGCAGCAGAAAACAAGCTTGCTCCATATTCAATATGACACCCTTTCAAATACTTTTCTCCAGGCTAAACATATCACGCTCCCTAAGTCTCTCTTCATAGGGCATGGTTTCCAGAACCTTCACCATTTTAGTCGCCTTCCTCTGGACACACTCCAGCTTCTCTACATCCTTTTTGAATTGTGGTGCCCAGAACTGGACATGGTATTCTAGCTGAGGCCTGACCAAATCAAAATAGAGTGGCACTATTACTTCCCTTGATCTAGAGACTATACTTCTATTGATGCAGCCTAAAATTGCATTGGCTTTTTAAGCCGCCACATCACACTGTTGACTCATGTTCAACTTGTGCTGAACTAGAACTTCTAGATCCCTTTTATACGTACTAATGTCAAGCCAGGTATCCCACATTCTATATCTGTGCATTTCACTTTTTTCTGCCTAAGTGTGGCATCTTACATGTGTCCATGTTGAAATTCATTTTGTTAGTTTTGGCCAGCTTCCTAATCTATTAAGGTCATTTTGAATTTTGATCCTCTCCTCTGAGGTATTGCCTACCCCTTCTTTTTTTTTTGTCATCTGCAAATTTGATAAGCATTCCCTCTATTCTTTTATCTAAATCATTGATAAAGATGTTGAATAGCATTGGGCCCAGGACAGAATCCTGTGGTACCCCACTGATAACTACTCTCCAAGTTGAAGAAGAGCCATTGGTGAGCAACCCCTGGGTTCAGCTGGTCAACCAATTCCAAATCCACCTAACAGTTGCATCTTCCAGCCCACATTTTACTAGCTTGTTTGCAAGAATATGTGAGTACTGTGCTAATTTGTTTTTAGAGCAAACAACTGTGTCTTAAAGTGCTTAGAATTTGGATATCTGTTCGACTGTACCTAAATACTGTAAAGGCTGATTACTTTGCTTATAGTACCAGAACCTGTCTGATCTTAGAAGCTAAGCAGGTTCAGCTGTGGTTAGTACTTGAATGGGAGACAATCAGCGTACAGCAGGTATTGTAGGATGGATTTCAGTGGAAGGAACTGGCAAAACCACATCTGAGTATTTCTTGCCTATGAAATTCATGGGGTCACTCTATGTCAACAGGTCACTTGAAGGCACATGCACACACATTTGTCTGACTATCTATCTCATTATGAATCTGTACAGGCTAAATATAAATAACTGGATACAGCTCTACTGCTCGCTCTCATTCTCTACCAACATAGAAATGGCTTTCTTCTGGTGGGGGACTGCCACAGAAGACAAGTGGGTTAGAGGGGTTGCAACAAGAGACATAACTGTGCACCACAGATATGTCCCCTGATTTCAGCCATAGGTTTAATTTTTTTCATTAAGATTTTTTTTGTCTTATTGTACAATGCCTTGATGGTTACTATTTTTAACACACATGCAGTACACAGATGTAAACAAACAAACAAATGAAATTTAAAACATAGTTTGAACTGAGGAGAAAACCACCTGCTCTGATATCTTTTAAAAGAAAATTCAAGAATGGGACAATTTCAACCAATCCAAGCATGTACAAGCATACAGGAGTATGGATCTGCTCAAGAAGGAATGTGCCTTCTATTTTGGACATTGCTGGCCACTTGTTGAGATTGTAGGAGTCTGCCTTTCCATTTGTACACTACAGAAGGCCCTTGGTATCTGCTGGGGTTTGGTTCCAGGAGCCTCTGTGGATAATAAAATTCATGAATGCTCAAGTCTCATTAAATACAATGGTGTAGTAAAATGGTGTCCCTTATATAAAATGGCAAAAGCAAGGTTTGCTTTTGGGAATTTATATTTTTTGAATATTTCCAAGCCATGCATAGATGAATTGGTGGGTAATGAATCCGTGGATATGGATGGTCAACTGTACAGTAGTGTAACCACAAAAGATGCATATGAATTTCTATCTTAACCTGAGGCCCTAAACTCTAGTTTGCTTGACTTGTGCATAAATCCAGCATGGGGAAGATGTAACCATGATGAGTTTCTTAAGGTGGGACCACAGTCCAGCTGCACAAAGCACACATTTTACATGCAGAAGCTTCTTTTTTGGGTTCAGTTCCTGACAATCGCAGTTAAAAGGGTAAGGTAGTAGTTAGCGTGTGAAAGAGCTGCTGCCAATCAGAATATGTAGTACTGACTGAGATGACTGAGACCAATGGCCTGCCTCAGTATAAAGCCATTTTCTATTTGCCTGTGCCTGAACATATGGGCATGGGAGAGCAGTGTGTCTTTTATGGATGGTTCATCTCTCTCCTCTCCTCTATTTGCCAAGTCATGCCAAAGAGAAGAATCCAAGACTAACACATTCATATTGTGTCAATGGAAGGAAGTGAAGCAGATTATTAAATGACCCTTTTAAGTTATGGGCTGTTGCTCTGCTGCCATATGTGCTGAATGTATGCCCCATTCCAGCTGATGCAAGCACCAGACAGGCGAGAAGGGAGGGGCAAAAATAACTCAGTTCCTTGAGTTCGGGTTACAGACGAAGGCATGGAAGCCTCACCCCATAATATATAAATTATGATCTATCAAGGAGACTGAAGCCATAATGAGGAGGGAGGGGTCAAGTGAATAAGACAGTGAAGGGGGAAACACAAACATGGTGAGTAATGCCCAGACACAAGTCCATGTCTGACCACATTAGATAGCGCAGCTTTAGTGCCTTTGTCTGGGCTTAGAGTCTAGACCATAAATCAAATGGAGTTTTTTGGTGTTGATAAAACACAATTTCTCCACAGCAGTTGGATTTAATATTTCCTGCTTCCATAACAGCTTCTCAGTTGAGCGTGGCAAATGATATCCCAGGACTGGGCTGATGGCTAAGATACTGTAAAGATCAATATGGAAAGAGTTTCTTCTGAGCATATTTCAAGAAGCCATAATAGTAACGTCTGCCCGTCTTCCTTCCTTCCTTCCTTCCTTCCTTCCTTCCTTCCTTCCTTCCTTCCATTTGTTTGCTTCACAACCTGGGTAGAGGCGGGGTGATTTGAATCACAACTTCCATCATTCCTGTCTATTGCTGATGGGAGTTAAACTCCAACACAATTTGGTCTATAACCATTTCTTTTGGCAAACTGCTCTTCTTTTGGCAAACTGCTTCTACACTTGTGATTGATATACATTGGGGTAATTTTCTCAACTCAGAGCAAAAATGGCCCTTTAATGCTGTTGAGGTGGAGAGAGGTGCAGCTGATGTGTGTGCTAGGGGTTTACAGACTCCACATGCTCTGGACTGGAGACTGGCATGGATGAGGAAAGAGAGCCACTCCAATCTGAAGGGCTCTTTCCATGAATCAACCCCAGCTACTTGTTCCCAAAATGTGTATCTTCCTCACACAGCTTTAAGTGCACCCTCCCCAACTCAGAATAATTTCTTCTGCTACCTCTTCTATCATCCTGTCAATGAATGAATTCAGGAGCAGCAGCACTGCTCCAACCTGCCAGCCAAGTCCTGGCAAAGGTCACAAAGTTTTAGCAGGCACCCAAATCTGAAAGCTCATTTTTGCCACCAATCCCCCCCCCCACTGCCACATGCCTTAATTCCTTGCTTCAGTCAGTCAACCTGTCCCAATATGACACTGCTCCAAGCCAGAGAAGTGATGCCCTGCACCCAAGTCTTGCAAGAGTTTCCCAGTCACCACCATGAGCATGAGCAAGAAACATGGCTAAGGGAGTGAGATCGCATGGACAGGCAAAGAACAGGAGACAGCATCACACAAAGCAATCAGTGAGGCTGCACAGTGGTTCTAAGGGACCCTGAAAAGAAGTTTCACATGGACCCTAATCCTCACCATGGTCCTAAATGAGTCCTAGTGGTGCAGTGGTTAAATGCCTGTACTGCAGCCACTTACTCAAAAATATAAGGTTGTGAGTTCAATACTAGCCAGGGCTCAGGCTCGACTCAGGCTTGCATCCTTCCAAGGAAGTGGCTAAAATGAGTACCCAGCTTGTTGGGGGCAATTAGCTTACAGTTGTAAACCACTTGGACACTGTGTTGAGTATGAAGTGGTATATAAAATGAAGCTGTTAAAGGATGCTGGTTCCTCTTGTCTTTCTTGCACACCAATACTTGGATTGAAGGCCCCCCTGCCACTTCTTTTCCCGCTGGATCTTTCCACCGCCCATAGGGGCGGGGGCATACAACCTACTTCAGGAATTCACTGCTGCAGAAGAAAACATCCACATCCACAATATGCTCTCATCATATAGTTGCCAGCAAATGTGAGTGTGGCTGGCGCTTTCCAAGAACATTCTGCCCCCCTCCCCCAAGCCATTACAAAAAGAAAATGATTACAAGACAATTTGGTTGGCACTTTTAATAGCCTGGTCTTTGCCAGTCCTAATTTGACTTTGCTGAAAACTCTCCTCCCAATGGACTATTGAATCATCTTCTGCTGTGTTATGTTATGATACATATGTGACAACATAGCTATAATAGGCTGCATTCACACTGCAGTTTGACACCACTTTAATTGCCATGGTTCAGTGTTATGGAATCCTGGGATTCATGGTTTGCTGTGGCATCAGAGCTTCTTTGACAATTAAATATCTCGTAAAATTACGAATTCCAGAATTCCATAGCATTGAGCCGTGACACTTGCAGCCTTAGTCTCTTGGCTGAGACAGATGATGTCTTGCTGCAAACAAGACACCTTGGAACAGGTGGACATTGCTGGGATTGGAGAGAGGACATTTCCATTTGTACCTCTGTGGTGTGTGTTATGACCTAGGAACTCGACTCTCCTCAAGAAAATGCTTTTGATTTAACTGATTAGGGAGACATCTTTATTATAAAAGACAGCATGAGATTTCTCCCTCTGTAGGACATAATTGCTAAAGGAAGCTACAGCATATCCGGACCTCTGTATCCTGGTGAGGTAACATTACTGTCCTCAAATTCAGAAGACTCCAGGCTACAAAGAGACTGGCCTCAGTCCAATTGTTTAGTCCCAGCTCTGAATCAATCACTGAGTGGGGAGTCAACACCCAGGTAAATCCTATTTATTCAGTGGGTCTTCTCTACTCTGATTGCTGTCATTTTTATAGCTATCAAAATCCTTTAAGGGGATAACATCAGTCGGTATAGAGATACTCAGCCCGATGGAAGTCAAAACCAGTGATGTAGACTTGAGTCAATTGACTCTGATTCAAGTCAGACTTGATTTGAGACTTGGGCTGCATTCCCACTATGAAAAGCTCCGAATCCTGATTCAAACTTTATGTCCATAGCTTCCACTGGACTCCACTTGTTTCCTCATGTAATTGATTACAGTGGGGAATAAACAGAGTAAATACAACAAGCCCAGGGTATTTTGGTAGCTGGGTTTTCGAGGTTCCCCCCCCCCCCAAGGAATCGATTCTGATGTGATTCCAACAGGTGGAAACACCATCAGAATCAATTCTGTTTCTGTTTCTGTGGAAGAGACAAGTAGCAGAGATCTGTCACCATCCCACCTCAGAGACACCCCTGGTGCTGTTTTTTGTTTGTTTGTATTAAAAAATGTCATCGAAAAATCGCTATACAGTGGTACCCCGGGATACGAATTACCCAGCTTACGAATTTTTCGGGATACGAAAAAATCCCATAGGGATTTATTGTTTCGGCTTACGAAGGTTTTTTCGGGTTACGAAAAAACCTCGGCGCTATTTTCGCCACCGGAGGGCAGCAGAGAGCTATTTTTTCCATTAGCGCCTATGGCAATTCGGCTTACGAAGGTTTTTCGGGTTACGAAATTAGCCGCGGAACGAATTAATTTCGTAACCCGAGGTACCACTGTATTGCTGAAGTAGCCACTTGATTTTTTGATAAGAATGTAAAAAAAAAAGAAAAGAAAGAAAGGTCCATCCACCTCCTCCCAGGTCCCCTGGCCTTGCCTCCATCTCCTCCAGTGTCATCCTCCTTCTGGTCCACCACCTCCTTCTCCACTTCTACCTCCTCTCTGCTACCTTCCCCAGCCTCTGTGCTTCCTCCTCTTCCTCACCTGCTCCTCTGCCAGCCCCAAGGCCCTGGGGAAGGCACTCACTCACACACTACTCAAGAATTGGAAACCCTCTGGGGCACACCGCTCCACCATCCCCCACCTGTGAATGGAGAGGGCACATCAGAGGCCTGCCCCTCAGTCTGCGAGTCACCCACATCCTTTCCCATCCCACTCCCAAGTCCGGGTCCATCGGGTCCAGCACAACTGAGGAGGCCTGGGGGGAGGGGGAAGGCCAGCCACTGTGGCTTGAGATACAGGGCCTGCCGCTGGAGCGACCCCCAGAGTGGCAAGGCGAGGCACCCTGGCTGGCTGTGGGGGCACTGCCATTCTGTCCCTTCCTGGGGCCATGCGGACAAGACTGGGACACCCGCAGGACACTGAGCAGGGGTTACATATGGATTCAAATGGTCAAGGGATGAGAGGTGGAAAGGGAGGGAGGAGGGCTCAAGGTGAGGACTTCCTGGTAAGGGGAATGGTAAAGGGTCCAGTCAGGGCTGTAGTCGCCTGTGTTGCTTCTGAATCTTACAAAGGATAGAACTTGATCAGAGGAAAGTAAAGCTTGCTGGTGCAAAGGGGTTCTGGGGGGGTGCGTCAGATGAAGGGCTGCTCTGCCTTCCCCAGTCCCAATGGGAATGACAAGGGTTCCAATGGATAAAAATCGATTCCAAAAGGATCCCTTTTCATTGTGAGAATGAGGGACCTTTTGGAATCGATTTCTATAGCAAGGCGGAGCAGAATTGGAACACAGGGTATTCCGCTAGTGGGAATGGGCCCTTGGAGTACAAGTCTTGAATACATCACTGGTCAAAACCATACTTTAAGTTCAGTCCCAGCCTGTTACTGGTTGGAAGATCTGTGACAGACAATTCTCAGTGTTCCTCTCTAACTTTTAATCCCATTCTGAAACAAACTGTTGGCCTATGACTCTAACATATTCACCTCTTTATTCCTGTATGATTTTAACAATTTTGCCTGATGAAGTAACCAGTGAAGCTGTGAAACCTTGCAAGATGCATTTTCTGCATTTTGATTGGACAATAAAGGTGCACTTTTTTGTGGATTTTGATGTATTTTGCTGCATGGGCCAATCCCATTCCATAAAATATTGCCATAGCAGGTAAAGCGGAATCATAGCACTATGGCTGTGTAGTATGAAAGTCCCTGTTACTGTTGTGATTTTATGTGTTTTTAATAAACCTTTCATGTGTATATTCTGATTTGAAAAAAAAAATCCAGCATGCTTTTTCTTGAAAGTTCTTAAGTTCAAGAACAAGGGTTATATTAATTCTCCTTGAGAGTTTTCCAGAAATAAGTGACTGAAAAACTTGTTGTTGTTTTCTGCCCTCAAGGTGGCTTCAAGTTGTGGCAACCCTGTGAACGGGACATTTCCAAGTCACTCTATCCTCAATGACCCTGCTCAGTTCTTATAGACTTAGAGCCATGTCCTTTTTGAATGAGTCTATCCATCTGGTGAATGATCTTCCTCACTGCGTTCTATCTTTCCGAGTATTATTGTCTTTTCTAATGAGTCGTGTCTTCTCATGAAGTGCCTAAAGCATGACAGCCTCAATTTAGTCACCCTGGCTTCTAGGGAGAGTTCAGATCTGATTTGTTCCAGGACCCATTTATTTCTCTTTTTAGCCATGCACAGTATTTGCAGAACTCTTCTCCAGCACCACATTTCAAATGAGTAGATTTTCTTTCTAACAGCTTTCTTCGCCATCCAGCTCTCACAACCATAGAAAGTTATAAGAAATACACTGGCTTGAGCAATCCTCACTTTAGTGTTCAGGTGTATATCTTTGCATTTTAGGATCTTTGTCAGTGTTTTCATAGCTGCCCTTCCCAGTCCTAATCGTCTCCTGATTTCTTGACTACAATTTCCATTCTGATCAATAATTGATCTAAGGTATGAGAGGTGAAAAACTACTTGGCTAGAACTACAAACTTCAGTCTTCTTTTTCTCCATGTCAGGAATGGAAAAGTTCAATCTGAGTTTTGTATAACTCGAAACAAATATTTGCCTTGCCTCTGAGATGAAATGAAAGAATCTGACATTATCCCGATTAGTCACCTTCCAACTTGACCTTGGCTTCACCTGAGGATCAGGAGGTGGTCCAGATGCAAGTCACCATATTTATTCACTGGTATGTAGTACTTCTGCAGCTGTGCCAAGTCTTGACCCTAGAAGTCTTCTCTGACTTCCGTATAGGCCATCTTCTGAAGCAGACAGAAAATGCCGAGAAGCCATAAATCCTCACCAGCTTCAGAAGGATGTGGGATGCCAGCTCAAATTCCTGACATATTAACACCACCACCAGTTATTGGCCATTGCCTGTCCACTCAGGCCAGGGCAAACAGAAAAGTTCCTCTCAGAAGTTAAAATTAGACACCAGATATTGTTCAGCTGGACTTTATGAAAGTTTTTTTTAAAAATGTTCATAGACTAAGTGTTGCTTAACAGCCTCGGAAAGCATTTTGTATTGAAATACAGACAGGATCGGTCTCTCATTTCAAAATATTTCCCACCACTGGAAGAGCTACAAGGTAAGGTTGCCCATGTGCCAAGATGTGGCATGTGAAATCTTAAAGAAGTGCTCAACAACACTGTTATGAGCAAGAAGTACGCATCAGAGGAACTTGGGTTCTGATTGCACTTCTGCTATGATGAACTTACCAGGTAGTCTTTGGTAAGACATGTTTGCTCAGCCTCTGAGCCCATTAAAATACTGACCAGCTATATATAGTTGTTGCAAGGCAGGATTGGGCCCTCTAGATGTTGCTGACCTGTGGGTCTCCAGTTCCTCCAGAACTACCACTGGTAGGCATGATGGCAGCAGTAGTTCATCAATATCTAAAGGGTCTGGAGTATCCCCACCTCTGCTGCAAGGAATGTACAAAGACAATGTGTGTAGAGTGTTTTGAACATTCAAAAATACAGTGGGCCTTTGGTATCCATTGGAGCTTGGCTCCAGGACCTCCCCCCCCATGGATATCAAAATCTTTGGATACTCAAGTCCTATGACATACAATGGTATAGTAAAATGCTTTTCTGTTCACCCTGATTCTCCCACCTCCATTAGTTTCTGTCTAAATATCCACTCACCTGGACTGCAGTTCACAAAACCTTATGCCAAATAAATCATGGGTTGACATCTTCTCAGTCACTTGTTATCTGAACTTCTTTCTCCTTACATTTCCATTCGTTTCGTCCATTTTGATAGTCAAGGTCTCCTGTCCCAGCCTAGGATTTCCACTGCCCCATCCCAGATTCGTCCTTTCTCACTTGCTGCCCCTCACTCCTGGAACCGTCTTCCCCCATGAGCGGGGCTCATAACTTCTCTAACCAGTTTTAAAACTGAGTTAGAGACTATATTGTTCAGGGAAGCATTTCCAGGTAGTGTGTGACTGTTTTTGTTTGACATCTGATATTTGATCTGATGTCTGTTATTTGATGTTTTTAACCTGTTGTTTGCTTATTTAGTCTAGCTTGTATTACCCTCTACTGTTATATGCATTTGTTATTTTTTAGATTGTACGCCACTGGCAGGTTTTATTATTCTTATCAATTTTATCCATTCTATGTACAGCACTGTGCAAATTTACAGTGCTTTATAAATAAAATATAATAATAATACCCGTCTCCTATTTTAGATACAGAAACTGAGTAGCGTGATCTTGCTTCCACACTACCAAGGGAAATGTTTTCCATCCACCTGAAGCAGCAAGGTAGCTTAGGGAATACATATTTAACATAGTGGCTAGTTTAAGAGAGCATCTACATGGTAAAAATAATGCAGTTTCACACCACTTTAAGTGCTGTAACTCCATCCTATGGAATCCTGAGATTTGCAGATGTATAGGGTCTTTGCGCAGCCTTCTGTGCTAAAGGGTTCTAGTGCCTCACAAAACTGAAAATCCCAGGATTCTGGTAGTTAAATTAGTGTCAAACTGCAATATTTGTACAGTGTTTATGCACCCTAACTCAGAGACAGGCAGCTGTTAACTTCATACAACATCAAAAAGCTCCAAGCTACATGTTCAGTGGGTGCTAATTCTTTCTTGCATTATTTTGTGAGATTGTCATGTGCTCCTTCCCACACTTCCCAACTTCCTTCCCACCCTCCCAGCTTCTGTCGCCTAAGGTGGCCTCATGATGGGACTGGCCCTGTTTGTCTATGGAAAATGTCTTGCTGTATGCAAGCCATCCTTAAACCAATTGCCATTTAGTGAGATTTTTGGGTCAAAACAGCAGAAGGGTAATGTGTCTGAGGTTAGCCTATTGCTTCTTAATACTTCCCAAAAACATAGATGTTCATTATAAAATATAACCAGACATGTTCTTGACTACTCTATGGTTAGTTTATAAGGCTGCCTCCAAAATTGCTTGGGAGTGTGCTCTTGGAAAGTGGCTGTTACAGAGATGGAGAAACCTCAGACGTTTTGGAGGTTTGTTCTGGAAACCTTCTTTGGCTTGGAAATCAGACAAGAGTTTGCCACAGGATGGTGAGAGGTCTGGGTGGGGTTGAGGGGATAAACTGCAAAAGCCGAGGATTGTTTTGCTTGGGAAGGGAGAGACTTAGATGGGAAGTAATGGAGTGTTTAAAATGAGCAAAGACAAGGAGACAAAAGTCACCACTCCCTTTGTTCTAAAAATGCCCACTGTACATATTACATTCTTTATGGAATCTCCCTCAAGATGGTAAGGAAAGTAAGGAAGGGAGAAACATGACAGAAATGCTTTGTGGGATGGTAATGCTGCAATAATGTTTGATAGCCAGTTACCATCCTACAAATCATTGCAATAGTGTTTTCCCCTCCTTACTTTCCTTACCAACTTGAGGGAGATTCCCTAAAGAATGTAATGTGTGCATTGGCCACTTTTAGAACAAATGGAGTGGGACTTTTGTCTCATTGTAGAAGGCGAGCGCCAGCGTGGCATAGTGGCTGAATCCCTGCTTGGCCATACAAAACCCTCTGGTAAGTCACATACACTCCAGCCCCAGAGAAAAGCAATGACAACCACCCTCTAAACCAATCTTGCGATGAAAACCTCACAATAGGTTTGCCTTAGGGTCTCCATAAGCTTGTAACGACATGAAGGCACACAACAACAACCAAGTTAGTAGGAAAATAGGAAGATCACATTTCAGTTGGATAGATTCAATTAAGGAAGCCACTGCCCTGAGTCTGCAAGACCAGAGTAAGCTGACACCAGAATGACTCGGAGGTCTCTCATTCACAGAGTCACCAAAAGTTGAAGTTGACTTGATGGCAGTTAACAACAACTGTACATAAAAGACTCCATTCTCTACATTCTGAATGGAGCCTTCCCAGGGTGTCAGGAAGCCACAAATATACCCAAAGTCGGAGCTTCTGGCAGGCCCTTCATTCATTTGTCTTTTGTGGAAAGGAGGTCCACTTCCCCCATGCACATACATGCACCCCTAACAGTGATGTATGATTGCTTGCCCATATCAGAAGCCCAAGGACATTAAAAGTAAATGTTCTCATTAAATGTGAGAAGCCACATATAGGGTAGGTTTAATCCCTGGCCCTCCCTGTCATTTTCTCCCTCAAATTCACCTCCTTGTGTGTGGAATAAAAAGAATGGAGAGGACAGACCTAGGAGGTCCCCCCCTTTTTTATTGAACCCTATGTGAGGGGTGCAGGAATTGTGGGAAGCCAAAGAAAGAAATGGGGGAGGGAGGAGATATAAACCATCCCTTCTCACGTTCAGTGGGTCTGATCAAGAGTTTGGCTCCACACATTTATTTTCAAGGAAGGAAGGAAGGAAGGAAGGAAGGGCTTCCTTACATATCAGTGTTGAGCATAAACAAAGGTAACCTATATATTTAACATGATTCCTAATTTCACTTAGAGGGAGGTAGCTCTAAACCAAGCCTCCTGTGAGCTATGTGTTTACTGAGTGTCAATACTCCCCCGCCAGCATTATATTATTGTATTGTCACTTCAATACTCCAGTTTAAAGCAGTGAGATGTTCCAGAAGCAGCACTTGTTGTTGTTGTTAACTACCCTCAGGTTGTTCTCATGGTGACATTGTGGATGAGACATCTTCAAGATTCCCTATCCTCCACTATTCTTTTAGGTTCTTGTGGATTCAAACCCATGACCTCCTTAACTGAGTACATCCATCTAGCATGTGGTCTTCTTCCTCTCTTTCTAATTCCCTTCACCTTTCCTAACATTATTGTCTTTTCTAATGAGTCATGCCTTCTCATGATGTGCCCAAAGTATGACAGCCTCAGTTTAGACATCTTTGCCTCCAGGGAAATTTCAGGCTTGATCTGTTCTAGGACCCATTTATTTGTTCTTTTTGCCATCCACAGTATTCTCAGCACTTTTCTCCAGCACCACATCTCAAATGAATTTATTCTCTTTTTGTCCATTTTGTTAACTGTCCAGCTCTCACATCCATACATGGTAATTGGAAATACAATTGCTTGTATGATGTGAAGTCAAAGGCTTTCTATGGCCGGCATCCATAGTTTTTGTGGGTTTTTTGGGCTTTGAGGCTGTGCTGTAGAAGAGTTTATTCCTGACATTTCACCAGCATCTGTGGCTGACATCTTCAGAGAATGCTGGCATGGAAGAGAGTGGGGTATATATACTGTTGGTTGAGAGGAGGTGATTTGCATTTTAATCCGTGTAATGTTAAATGGCAAGGCCTACAGTATGTCCATTTACTTGATTATCCATTGTCTGCTGGAAATCTTCCTCACTCTGGGTGGTTTTCATTTGCGCTTGCTGGGTCTTGATTTTGGTGTTTTTCAGGACTGGTAGCCAAACTTTGCTAACTTTAAGGATTTCTTCTTTCCTCTTGAAATTGTTCAGGTGTTTATCGATTTCAACGGCTTCCTTGTGCATTCTGACCTGATAATTGTTGGCATGGTCCAGAATTTCAGTGTTTTCAAACAGCATTTTATTCCCAGGATGGTTTATATTGTGTTCTGCTACTGCTGATTTTTCTGGCTGACCCAGTCTGCAGTGTCTTGTGTGTTTCTTGATTCGTGTTTGAACACTTTGTTTGGTGATCCCTATGTAGACTTGTCTGCCGCTGCACAGTATTCAGTAAACTCTTGCAGTCGTGAGAGTCTCTCTCCTGTCCTTTAGTGAGTGCAGCATTTGCTGGATTTTCTTGGTCGGTTTATCAATCATTTGGAGGTTGTGTTTCCCCACCAGTTTCCCTATTCTGTCTGTGACTCTTTTGATGTATGGTAAAAATACCTTCCCTTTGGGTGGGTTGTTTGTCTTCACTCCTATGGGTTTTTCTGGGTCTGGCAGCCTTTCTGATGTTTGAGCTCGAATAACCATTAAACTGTAGATCCCAGTCTAGGTGCTTCAATTCATCTTCCAGGAAGCGGTGTTCACAGATCCTTTTTGCCTGGTCTACCAGTGTTTTTATTGTGCTTCTTTTTTGTCCTGGGTGATGGCTGGAGTTCTTGTGTAGGTATCTGTCCATGTGTGTAGGTTTTGTGTATATTGTGAGCCCCAACCATTGGTTTGGTTTGCAGATGACCAGGACATCCAAGAATGGCAATGTTCCTTCCTTTTCTTTTTCTATCATGAACTGGATGTTTGGGTGGATGATGTTCAGATGGTTCAAAAACATGGTCAGATCTTCTTCACCGTGGCTCCAGATGGTGAAAGTGTCATCTGCATATCGGAACCATGTTGTAAGCTTTTTTGGTGCTGTTTCCAGGGCTTGCTTTTCAAAGTGTTCCATTTAAAAGTTTGCTATCAAGGGGCTCAGAGGAAAGTAGCTTGTGATGAGGCAATGTTTGCCTTTTGTCCCATCTGCCACTAGTGTGCAGGCTTCTCCCAACAGACTACCTGCCTAATAGAATGTGACCCTTGGCAGGAAAGAAAAGGTGCCACCCCATCATAGAAAGGCAAATGCTCTGAAACACATCATTTGCACTCTTCATAATTTGGTTTTCCAACTAGAGTAACTGGCCCTACTCCCATGCCTCTAAGAGCAGCTTGACACATAGAATTAAGAAATTATATCTTTCCGGTCACTTTAGTTGCATGCCAGGGAAAGCTTACTTGGCTGCTGTTGAAGGAACAGGAGGAAGACTAGCAAGGAAGTTAGCAATTCTCCTTAAATGTGTTAGGTTTTCAAAATATTACGTCTTATTATGTCCAGGCAAACTGGAAGATAGGGCAAAATTTTGTCCCTATAGAGTCCACCATCAATCAAGTGAGCAATATTATTTAGTATTACTAGCTTAAAACCCGTCAGATTAGACAAGCCTTTCCCAACCCCTTTACCCCGAAGGAACCATTGAAATAATTGTCAAGTCTCAAGGAAACTCTGCACAAAAATTATAGGTCTCAGGGATCCCTTGCAGAAAAGTTATTATGTTTATAGTTTAAAAATACACATATTTTTTTAAAAAAATCATGATCTCCCATGGAACCCCTAGCAACCTCTCAAGGGTTCCTACAGTCCAGGGAACCCTGGTTCAGAAATCCTGACACAGACAAATGGGGAACAGGATGGAAAGTTATGGGTTTTCACATCAGTTTGTAGCCCTGATGCTTCTTGCTGAAGCCATTGCTTGAGGCAGAGCAGAGCTTTCCCTCAATCCAGCATGACGTCTCAGTTCTCAGAATAAGAGAAGGAATGTCTTAGCCTTTCCAACAGGAAAGCTCTATTTGGTGGGGTTTTGGGGGGGGGGGGGGGGGGGAGGCATTGATCCACATTTCCACTTTCCTCTTCCAAATCCAGCATTTGTATTTTGAAAGGGGGGAATATCATGATGATATAAGATGGGCTAGGGATGCCAGAATGAAAACTGGAGATAGATTCTGTACCTCCAATGTTTGTGCAGAACTGGGAATTTCAGCAGCTGTTGCTTCATATTTGGTTCTGTGACAAGAAATGCCTGCTGAAATCCCCTCTTCTACAAAACCATGAAATGTGGGGGACTGTCATGGCCAGCCAAGATCAGCTCTCGGAGGATGAGGAGGAGGATGAGCCTCCTCCAGAGCAAGGGCTGATTGAGGCAACGCCAGGTGCTGTTCCTGCCCTGCCAGGTCCCAGCTGTGATCCTCCAGTCCCAGAGGAGGAGATTCAACCAGGTCCTAGTGCCACAGAGAGGCTTCCTTCAGTACCACAGCCTAGTGGTGATTCAGGAGACGAGGCATGCCTGCAAGTACCTTCTTATCAGGAGAGAAGGGCTGAGAGTGCTTGCAGGCGCAGATCCAGGAGGATTGCAGAAAGACAGTTAGCAAACCAGCCTCAGGTGGCTCGAGGGAGAGCTTCCCTGATTTAAGTGGAAGAGAGGCTTGAGTTTGTTGCTAGAGTTCTTGGTGTGATTGCTGTCGCTCTAGCTCCAGACATCTTGTTACCTTGCTTCCTTGCTACCTTGACCTCGGACCGGACCTTTGTTATCTCTTGGCTATTGTGACCTCGGACTGTTTTGACCACGCTGCTTTCTGGCTTCCTGACTTCGGCTCGTCTTTCGGCACGCTTGACTTTCTCCAACCCCGACACCGGCTTGTTTCCTCGGCTTGCTCTTTGACTGCTTCTCCACAAGGTTTGTTTTGCCTACACGTGTTGGTTGCAGGCATTGGTTATCAGCATAAGTCAGAGATTGCTGGCAGCAATCCCGGACAGGGACCCATCTCTGGTTTTCAATCTGGCAACCTTAAAATTCAGGCCCTATTTAGGCATTAGGAATGCAGCTGAAACGAAACATATGAGGGAGAGAAACACGCTGGGTATGTTCCCCTCTATTGTGTACTTTATACTTGTGGGACATGTCAAATCTGAAGAGAAGATCCTTGTCCATGAATGGAGATTCTCGCCATAATCAGAAACCCTGATTTTTCAGGCTTTCCGGTTGCACAGAGAGGCTCCACCTGAAACAAAGGCTCTCCTCTTCAGAGTCATTGCTTTCACTGTAAAGTGAGAGATGGATACTATGAGGGAGGGTTGACACTAGTGAGTGCTACCTTTGCCGCGTGTTTCCTTTCAGCTACATTACTAATCCTCTGCTCTGTGGTGGAAGGACACACCTTCTCTATCCCTGCCCCTTGGGATCTGTGGCTGATTCTTTAAGTGCCAGAGGTATTTACAGGGTTAGACCAAGACATTTTACTGCTGGAACCAAAGTAGCATATGATGCCCGCTCCCATAATTAATGTGCCAGCCAATTTATGTGGGCCCTTGAGGCAGAAAATCTCTCAAGCACTTCTCCCACTTTCCTAGCAGTAAAATTACAATAATAATTAATTCATGATGCTTTTTCATGAGACACCCAAAATCTGCTCTGCGTGCCCCCCCTCTGTTTGTGCTCTTAAGAGAGAGCAAGTGTGTGCTTATGTTTAGTTATGCACCACATTATTGTCCCCAAATGCTGCACCTTTTATCGGAATTCACAGCCTTCAGTGTGAAAAAGATAAAAGTAGAGATGGTGCTAAACCTGACCCCAAACCCACTGATTCCAATGTCCAGAGGAAGAAGCCAGGTTTACAGATGTGAAAGGGTTGGATGTTTGTTTGACTTTATCCCCGCTCCCCGCCGCATTAATCCAAACTAATCCTTTTGGCTCAAGCCTTCAAGGCTGCTCACAAAATAACAATAGCAATAAAGTAGCATATACATATTTATATGTTGACTTCATGCATAAGTCTAGGGCAAGTTTTTGGGCCAAAATTATGGGTTTTGATATGATCTGTAGATAAGCTGAAGGTAAAACTTAGAGGCATATAACAAAGAACGTAAAGTATAAAGCAAAGGGAAACTATGCTACAAAATCCCAGTAGTCCTACAAAGAACCTACAAAATCCCAGTAGTCATAACTGTCTGTGCTCACCCTAAAGGGTGGAATGATGAGGAGGGACTAATGGTATGCTATGGTGGCTATGTGATGTGTGTGGGAGGTTATCAGGTGCAGATGGGGGGAAAACACATATACATGTGAAAAAAGGTATAAAAACCTTTAAGATACAGGTTTTTTTTAAAAAAAGGAACCATCCGACCCAACCCAAGAGAACCTAAAAGAAGCACCAGCCCATCTAGACTGTCCCTGTTCCATTGAAGGGAAATGCCAAAGATCCACCACCACAATTTTCCTACCCAACCATTCACAAAGGCCAGAAGTGGCACAGTGATAGAGATGCATGCAGCCATGTCATTCAAAGTGGAAATCATAGTGGTGTGACTGTGTAGTGTTAAAGGACCCTTTGTGTCTAGGGCTATTATGTCCGCTATTGAATTCTATTTGTTGATGAAGGGCAACTGTGGAAAGAGATCGTTCCCTGCTTGTGGACTTCCTGGATGTATGTCTGATTGGCCTCTGTTTGGAATGTAAAGTTGGTCGTGGTCATCCTTCTCCAATCTGGGTCCCTTTGGAAGTTTCAGATGACATTTCCCATATTTCCCGGCCATTGGTTAGAGCTGATATGAGTTGAGGTACTTAGGCTGGGGAAGGCTAGATCAGTTAAACTTCTGATTTGACCTAGTTAGTCATGTAGCCTCAGGGCTAATTAGGGCTCTATGCATCAATATCATTGCATCTGGAAACTAAATATCAAAGAATGGAGCTCTTCCGATATGGGTGTGCACAGTCACAGCACTTCCCCAACAAACAGGGTAATTCAAAAAGAATAGTGCAAAACCAAATAACGTCTTTACTTTTGCACCGTTCTTTTTTTTAATCACCCAGTAATACCATGCAAATGTGATGCAACCCCCATCATCCTAACCATCAGCTGGGCTGGCTGCGGATGATATGGGCTAGAGTCCAAATCATCTGGAAAGTGCAGGATTGGGGAAAGCTGTTGGAATGTGTTCCTGGTGGCCATTCAACATCCCAACTTACAATTTAGAGGGGAATAGCTGTATATCTGCCCACTCAAGGGTGACTCAAGGCAGCAAGATGAAATATTGCTGGCAAGGGTGGAAAGCTTCCAATGTGAGAACAGGATGAGGTGGGGCTATTTTTCTTTCCAAATTAGAAAGCATTCAGTGACCTTCTTCACATCCCCGCACCCCGCTGTGATTAACAGAACCGTCCGCTGGATGTCATTGTTTCTCTACTGAAAAAGGTCCAAGGCACTGGCATTATGTTTGGACAGGCGAAGGAATATTATTAGCTCATTTAACACATGGAATTTTCAGGTGTTTGGCACCTTCTCTGCTGGGCTGAAGGCAGGCCAGCTCAGGAAACAGGTTATGCTTCTTGTTTGCTTAGGGTGGGGAAGGGTCGCTGTCTCCTCCTGGCATTACTGCAGTTCTATCACTTGGCTGCAGGTCCTCAGCAGGTGTAAACCAACATTCAGGCTCCTGCCACAGCTGTGCCAGTCTGTGCCAGATGAAAACTTCACCAGGCCATGTGTGTTCCTTCCTGCCTTCATGCAAACACGCCATGTTCCCTCCCTTTTCCTTCCTCGCTTATGACTTACTGTCTCCCTCATTCCATACGTTTCCTGTAACTATCCCCTCCTCTTTAAATCTGCCCCAATATGCAGGCTTTTCTCTCTTTCCCCATTTCAGTATTTAACAGAGGCGGTTTATTATACATTCTGCAGAGTTTGGAAAGTTCCATTTAAAAAAAGTAATTCATCTCTGTTATTCAGTATAGCATTTTAAAATAAATTTGTTGTTGCTCATAATGATGTTTAAAAAGTAACTGCATTACTCATTGCATGCTTGTTGCTTTTTCATGGGAGTGGGGAGGCCCTAAGGAGTGATAAGTGAACTTGACATAAAACTTTAAAAATTCCTGAGAAAATGCCTCTACAAAGTAACCACTAAAAGCCATGAGAAAAATGTTACCATTATACCAATAAAGATCAATTGGCCCTCCGTATCCATGGATTTTTTTATCCACGGATTCAATATCCATGGCTTGGAAATATTCCAAAAATATATAAATTCCAAAAGGCAAACCTTGATTTTGGCATTTGATATAAGGGACATTGTACTATGCCATTGTGTTTAATAGGACTTGAGTATCCATGGATTTTAGTATTCATGGGGTGTCCTGGAACCAAACCCCAGCAGATACCAAGGGCCTTCATCTTTGCTTATTATGTTACTTTTGAAATATATTTTTGCCATGTCCTTCTTACCCTTGAAAAGAACTGATGTCAGGTGACTACATTACTTGTAACTTATTACTTCCAACCTCTGACCAATCCAGCATATCAGGTTGCAGGAAAGATTGTGCATGTGTGTGTGTGAGAGAGAGGGGGGGGGGGGAGAGTTTTTCATATGAGAAATTGCCTTCATATAAACAATTAGAACTTTTACCATGGAGTTTATCAGACAAGAGGAATTGGAAGTATAATCCGTTGGCAATCTGAACGCAATTATGGGGTTTAATGTTATTGCATGATAACCCACTACACACAAATTCAGGCAATTGGAAGTCAGTCCGAATGCAATCATGTGGTTTCACGGTATTGCGTGATAGACTGCCACACGCAAATTCAGGCAATGGCATGCTTTTTGGGCAATGAGGAGCCAGTTCAAATGCAATGCATATTCATGTAATTGCGTGAAACTAGCAACTTTAAGTGAATGCGTTCTGGCCCCACTTTCTTTTCATTCAAATTTAAGAGAAATTTCTCCTGTTTGATAAACTCCCATGCCATGCTCTTTTCCTAGGCTTTGAAAATGTGGGAACATGTTATTTCAGCATCTGCAGCCTGAGAAGCCTTTCTAGCCAATTTTTTGAATGAGAGCACATCTACACGGTAGAAATAATTTAGTTTGACACAAGTTTAACTGCCATGGCTCCATCAGCCTACAGAATCCTGGGATTTGTAGGCGCCGGCACTCTTTGGCACAGAATGCTAGAGGCTTTGTTAAACTAAAAATCCCAAGAATCCATAGGATGGAGCTACAACACTTAAAGTGGTGTCACACTGCATTATTTCTACAGTGTACATGCACCCTGAGCAAACTAGTCCTGCATCTAAACTTAATGTCGGAGTGCAGTGTGCTACTTTAGAAGCTGGTCTTCAAAGAGACACTTACTGGAAGAGGGGGAAAAAAATCAACTTCACCCCTTTTCATGACCTTTCTGGCCCCTTTGCATGCAACTATAGGCATGTCAGATCCAGAGGGGTGTGAGAGGTTTGCACAATGCTCCTGTGTTTAGGCTGATGCACTGACTTTTAAAAAATGACCGTATTACATTTTATTATGTTATTTTACAATGCTTGTGATTTTTAAAAATGCACATATGCATATCTCTGTGTTTATATTTATGTGTGAATGTGTATATGTGCCAGCATGGTGTAGTTATCTGAGTGTTGGCCTAGGAATCCGAATGGTCATTGTTTGAATCCTTCCATAGCCACCGAAAGTAGAAACCCACTTGTTGACCTTGGAAAAGCCACGATCTATCAGAGGAAGGCAATGGCAAACTCCTCTGAATAAATCTTGCCAAGTAAATCCTAGGATAGTGTCACTATAGAGCTGACTTGAAAGAACATTATCGTTGTGTGCCCTTAAGTCATTTCCAACTTATGGTGACTAGTGAAACTCCCATAGTGTTTTCTTGGAAGGTTTCTTCAAAGGGAGTTTGCCACTGGCATCCCCTGAGACTGGCAGAGTGTGACTTGCCCAAAGTCACCCAACGGGTTTTCATGGTCAAGGTGGAATTCAAACCTTGGCCTTTAGAATCATAGTCCAATGCTCAAACAAATATGCCATGCTGGCTCACACTTGAAAGCACATAACAACAGATATATAGAAAATATTTTATTTTAACTGGCCAGACCCACCCTTTGAGATTAGGTCACAAAAAGTGGGCATTAAATTACATTTTAAGTATTTTTAACACTGCCACTCTTGCATCAAGGCTAACGCCAGAGTAACCCTTTAGATTTTCCGTTTTTTCTTGCACGGAGTTCATTAATCTAGTCTTTAGTACCCATGCTTTTGTTACAGGTGTTATGGATCTAAGAGAGGGGGATGACTTTCTCCCTTCTTTAAAATTATTCTCCCTGAATACACCACCCAAATTTATGGATCGTCTGCTTCCGCAAGCTATTTCCCTCATCAACACTTTCTTTTGTTCATGAGCTGTATGAGGGGTATCACAAAGTTTTAATTATCACCTTTAAAATTTTTTGACAGAAAGTTTGTTTTGATTTGTAGTTGTTAATTTTCCTCTACAATGTACATAGTCACCATCCAGATTTACAAATTTCCCCCAGCGTTTCTTGACCCTCCGAATACCATTATTGTAGAGGGCTACAGATTGCTCTTTAAACCACTCTTCCACTTAATGTACGATGTCATTTTTGTTGTCAAATTGGCATGCTGGCTCACACTTGAAAGCACAAGTGGATTTCTCATTTTTGGGAACAAAAAAAAAGTCACTTGGTGCGAGGTCAGGAGAATCAGGCAGATGATGCAAAATCTCAGAACCACATGCCTTTGCTTTGTTAACTGCAACTTGAGATGAGTGAGCTGGTGCGTTGTCAGCTAGGAGATGAATTCCTCTGGAAGGCACTTCTTTTTCAGAGCATCTTGCAACTTGTCCAGTATGTGCCAGTGATGGTTTGTCCCTTTGCAAGGTAACCTGCTAGAATGACTCCATGACAGTCCAAGAAACTGAGAGCCAAGGAAGACATTTTGGATTTTCTTGCCTCAAGACAAACAGCCTCTTTTAACCACTTTGGGTCCCATATGGGAGGAATGCAGGATATAGAATAAATAAATGCATACATAAATTTGTGCAGACAGTTGTCCACTGTGCTGACAGGCTCCATTTCTGATGGTCAGTAGCCTAGCCACTAAATCATAGAATTATTGAGCAGGTTGGCTGCCTTATGAACAACTACAAACCTACATTTCAAAAGAGCCTATACCTTCTAACTCATTGGGCTTTTATGAAGAAGAGATTACTGTGCAAATGCTTACTAGGGAACACAAACTGATTTGGCCTCCTTTGGCTTCTTGGCAGGATTCCACATCCTTGGAGGCTCTAGATGGCACTGTTGAACTATATCAGAAGAAAGGGATTCTGCCACAGGTGTATTAGTATCCTGACCAGAACAGTTTTTGGTTGAAATAATTTAAATAGATTGTTTCATGTCAAAGTAGGTCATTTTGCACTGACATTGTCTCTTGAGATAATTTACTAATGACAGCCACTGCTTGGCTTTTACACACTCTTTAACAGTTCAAAAACATTATGTCTAGTGGTTTTCCATGCTGGATGGAAAACTGTAGTCCAAACAAGTAGACTTTCAAAGCTCAGCATTGACAGAATCAAGGAAGCAGGCAGGATATGGAGGAGAGAACCAGTGGTAGCATGGAGAAGGGTAAAGGGGCATAGACGCAAAATAATTAGGGTTGCCAGATTGAAAACTGGAGATGATTCCTGTATCTTTAATGGTTCTGTAGAGTGTCACCATGGCACAGTGGTTTGAATGTTGGACTATGGCTCTGGAGACCAGGATTTAATTCCCTGCTTAGCCATGGAAACCCAGTGGGTGATTTGGGCAAGTCACAGTCTCTGAGCCTCAGGGGAAGGCAATGGCTAACCTCCTTTGAACAACTCTTGCCAGAAAAAATAAATAAAAAAAACCATGATAGGATCACCTTTTGGGTTGCCATAATCTGGAAATGACTTGACGGCACACAACAACATCAGAAGAGGGGATTTAAGCAGGTGTGACCTGACACAACCATAGAGTGTTTTTTTCTGCCTCCCTGTCATGGTTTTCTCCCCCATGATTTTTTCCTGAGTTTTCTACAAGAAGCCTCTGCAAACCTGGTTTCTTTCTCCTTACTGAAGCAAATCACATACATGAAGCCAACAGAGAATGGCAGAATTCCTGATAGAAATGCAGTAATAATCCATTCAGTGCTTCTCCTTTTCAAAAATTCTACATAACAAAGCAGCAGCAACTGTAATTTCCACAAAACTTCTGTAACAAAACACCCCACCTCCCCGCCCAGTGCTTTGCAAATGGCACTGTCTTCTGAAAATGCACAAAAACCTCTTGCCATCTTGCCTGGCAAGGAGGGGGGAAAGTGAGTTTTTTCCCATAGCAAGAATGAAATAAGTGGGGATTTCCATCCCTATCTTAGACATCATCTTGTTATTTGCACTTAATTTGCACCTCTCCAAGTCACACTGAATCAATCTAATTTTAAAGTATTAATTAAAAATACTCATTTTGAGAAGCCTGCTGTGCCCTAGGCGGGACTTAAGTTTACAATCTTAACAATAGAAAAAGCAACCATATGTGGAGAAAATTATGAAGGGGATAAAAACAGATCTCTTTGATCTGTCTGAGAAGACTGCACTGTATATGACAAAGTATAGCTTCCTTTGCTTAACTTGCTTCCTTTTATGTCCAGTCTACCTGATCATGGTTGTTTCAAAAATGACACCTGAACCCCAGGGAATTGGAGCAGTTTCTTCTGAAGCTGTAGTAATGCTGCCTGTGGCACACCAGTAAACCATGCTGTTTTGTAAAACTATCATAGAGCTGGCCCTACCATTAGGCTGGGGGGCAGAAATCATTTGGCCCTCCAGATGTCACTGGATTGCAAGTCCCAGCAACATAGCTATTGGCAAGGAATGCTGGGAGCAGCAGTCCAACACCATCTGGAGGGTTGCATGACTCCTGTTTATGCATTAAGAAAGAGTCGATAGCTGCCTGAGGCAGCGGATTTTGTTTGTCATGAAAAGGCATCAATAAATTCTTAGTTGTTTAATTGATTGCATTTGTATTTTTACTACCCCAAATGGAGAGAGGTGCCAGTAAAAATAGCAATAGCAAGTACATTTCTATACTGTTTACAATGCACAAAGTGGTTTACAAAGTGTAAGCTAATCTAGGGATGTCATGTAGCTTAATTTTGGGAGTCCATGAATGGTGGTGGTGGTGGTGGGGCACTGCTTCAAGCACCAACTCTGGGTCAGGGACATAGCTAGGATTTTAGGAAGGGGGGGGGGTCCAGACTAAGTGCCACCATTATAATGGGGCTTGGGTGCAGTGGTGCAGCAGCACACATCATTCATTTTTCTAATGGAAGGGGGGGTCCGGACCCCAAGAACCCCCCCCTTGGCTACGTCCCTGTCTGGGTGTACCCCAATGAAATGAGAGGGCCCAGTGATACAACCAGCAATTACACTGAGTGGTTAGACTTCTCCTCGTTTTAAGAGAAGGGCTGTATTTTTTAATGATTCCTCTTCGAAGAAACAATGCCAAAAGGAAAAATGGCATGTGTGGGGAAAAGTTGCAGCCTAGTGTTTTCCTCAACATGCTGTCTTTCTATTTTATTTTCTTATTTGGTATATGTGTGTGTGTGTACATATGGTGCATATGGATGTATGTTTCCTGAACACACCTGCAGCTTGAAATGGGACAGCCCAGGAATAGATTGACTACTTGGTTCTCTTGACTGCAGCAACTGCCAATTTGTGTTGAAAATGCACATAACATTTCCACAGCTCTTTTCTTTCTAGTATTTGTATACTGCTTGGTATGCTAAAATCTCTAATATTTAAAATTGTGTTTGCTTGAAATGCGGCAAATGTTTTGAGTACATTGGAAGAAATCCTGAAAGGCATAAATCTCAGCAGGTACAGCCTGACATAGGAATTTGTTTCATGGCATGAACAAAGGCAAGATGAGCCCTGACAATGAAAACTACAACAAAGTGTGTGTATGCCCTTTGGGATTCTTGTCTACATGTTCCAGAACCATTGGCAAGTGCATCATGCTCTGTGCTGAAGAACCTTGGTGTATAAAGAAAATTGTGTCAACTTTTTTTATCTTTGTTTTAGTTTGGCAACACACACACACACACACACACACACACACACCTTTTTACATCACCATCTAAATATCCTAAAAGTACCAGATCCTTTCTGATCCTGGAAGCTAAGCAGGGTCAGAGCTGATTGGTATTTGGATGGGAGACCACCAATAAATAACAGATGCTGTAGGTAATACTTCAGAGGAAGGGTCAGGCAAAAGGACCTCTCAGTATTCTTTACCTAAGAAACCCCCATGAAATTCATGAGGACATCATAACTCAACAGGTGACTTGATTGCACATACATACTCAAACATATTTGCATTTATTGAGTCAGTTGTTTTCAAGAGGTTGCTGTATTGCAGAAGTATGGAGCGTTTGATACTTCAGATATTTTGGACTGAAGCCCCCAGGAGTTTTTCATGTTAGTCATGCTGGATGAGGCTGATGGGACTCGGAGGTCAGAAGATTTGGAGGAGCAACTGTTCCCAACTCCTGGTGTTGTAACACCTGTTCAGCCTAGACAGTGCTCTCCTGACCCATACTTTAATATAGACTGGACAAAGAGGCAAATGCATGATATGGCCTTCAAAGCTTGCATACCTTGGTGATGGTATGCCTACTCAAAGGGGCAGTAGGCATTCTAGAGGTGTGAATTGGCTGGCATAGCAAAAAGGATCTGGAGACAGATTATGGTGTCAGCCTCTAATCCGGCTGTATATTTTTTCCTGGCTGAGATTGGAATTAGCATTTCAAGAAGCTTCTTCATATCTGGAAACTGCTGAATAAGTACAAGTTCGGAATGCAGTCGCTGTGTGCATCACCATGGCACACAGTCAATCCGGAGAATGAACAGAAAGAAGGAACGCCTGAGCTCTTCTTAGAATTAAAGGTCCAGATGCTGTCCTGTCACATGTATGAATAAAAGAAATCTGCGAATACACACAAATGAGTATGAGGGAGACTTTGCTAAAAATGGTGTGCTGTGACTAGTGCTTTTAAGACTCAATGGAATACTTGAGACCTCAACTACATTTTTAACCTTTAAAAACAGTTTTAAAATGCCAGACAAACCACTACTTTACTTCAGATGTTATTCTGTTAACTATCCATTTGTTTAAAGTTTTGATGATCTTTTATTTTTGAGGTTCTTATCTTCAAATCCGAAAGTTATACAATATGCGCCGGGCTCGCCGTGTCACTAGGCCAAGTGTTGTAGCTGTCTCAGGTAGCAGGAGTTGTGGAGGGGTCAGCAGTAGAAGCCTTTCCAGATCTTATCAGCTATTCCCTTCCACTGGTGGACCAAGCTGTATGTGCCACATGGCCTGATCTGTGGAAGCCAAATTCAGCTGCCAGTCCAGTCAGTTTTTCCATATGGAAGGAAGCAAGCACTGTCCATCTTGTCAAGGGCCATCTCAGCCATCAAAACACACTGAGCTGGCAGCCCTGCCTACATATGTCCTATTCCAGAAGTGTCAGGCTTCAGATACGACTCTCATATTGATGATGGCAACTGGTGGCTTCTAGGTTAGCGGGGTACTGAATGCACTCAGGAATTTAGCTTGAAGTTTAAAGGAGTTATCTACAGTTCTCATCCTGTTTTGGAGACTGGGTTCAGTACTTTGGATAGCTCCTGCATAGTTCAGATGAAGTCCTAACTATGGTTCACTGCCCTGTTAACATGGGAGCTATCAGCTGTCTATGGACAGAAGAATCAGTCCTTTTTGCTCTGTATTGCCTAACTTTGACTGGCAGCAGCTCTTAAGGCTTTCCAGTCTAGAGATCTTTTTCACTCGCTGCTGTCTGGTCCTTTCAAATGGCAATTCTCCTAAACCCAAACCTTGGAATCTTTTCCTTCAGGGTAGGGGAATCTGAGGTCTTGGAAATGTTGTTGGACTTCAGTGCCCATCAGTCCCTGCTAATATGACCAATGCTGATGGAAGGAACAGTTCCTTATCAGCCTGAAGGATGACAGGTTCCTCTTTTCCTGCTTTATAGGCAAAGCATGGACTGCCTGTGCTGCTGAGCTATGGTCTCTTCCCGCAGAAGAGCATGAGTTCTAGACAACACCATAAAGCAAAGTATAAGTGGAATGCCCCCCTTAAGTACTGCAAGTGGAAATGGTAAATAGAAACATGCACACAATATGAGTGATAAATCAAAACCCAAGCATACAAAACTTGATTTTAAAAATGTTTGATTACCTTGATTTCCCCCCTCTTCCCTTGAATGTGCTAATATACACACCAGACCAGGTAACTCTGAATTGGATTATACTGTTGATCTTAGCACCTAAGAGGAGCTGCTCCAGTACTGCATCAAGCTCTAACCATGGGTTGATCATGACCTTTCAAGGGCAGCCTTAGAGGGACGGTAAAAGTATGCTTTTCTCTGCACTTGGTTTTAAGAATAATGAGTCTGTTACTTAGTATGTGGCTTGTGAAAGATTGATGATGACATTGGTAATTATTCATTTCCTTGCTTTTAAGTGCTTGGACATTGTAAATGCATCATTGTCACTTAGCAACTGGGCCTGCTGATTTATAACTCTATAGATTAAATGAAGACAGCTATTTCATGAGAGAGGGAAAATATATGAAGGTGCTGATTTGCATTTGCCATAAAACTTTGGGCAGCACAAACTATCAGCCTTGGTACCATGAGCAAAGTCCTGGGAGGAAGATGTTAAATGAATTCTGAGGAATAATAATTTCTCTCATAGATCAAATCCTTTTCTTTGCGTTTTTGAAATCTCTCTGTGTTGTATTGTTGGCTGCAGGATATAGCCAGTTTGATTAACTGAGTTGAGACAGGTTTGGCTTTTCTAAGTGTTTTATTTCCGCTAACTCCGCAAACATTTGTGTCCCCTTCCTGCTGATATCATTCATCTCTATTCTTTGGCAGGAGGTCACCCCTTACCATTACAGGAGATAATTAATTCCAAAGAAAGGTAATTTCTCTAATGGATCAAAGTCTTAATAGCCATGCTGGTCCCACATCAAACAAGATATACAGAGCAGGTAAGGAACTGAAGGATACAGTGGCTCAAGTGGTTAAGATACTGACTCTGTTGATTGCAAGATTGGCAGGTTGGCAATTTGAGGCCCAGATGCTGCATGGTGGAATGAGCTCCTGTCACTAGTCCCAGCTTCTGCCAACCTAGCAGTTCAAAAGCATGCAAATGCAAGTAGATACCTTCTTAGTGGGAAGGTAACAGCGTTCGGTGGAGTCATGCTGGCCACATGACCACCAGACCAGTCCTTGCACAATGCTGCCTTTTCAGGTTAGAAACGGAGATGAACACCAGCCCCTACATTTGGTTACGACTAGACATTCATGTCAAGGGGCTATCTTTACCCTTACCTTTACCTTTAATGAATTGCCTTTCACTGGGCCCAAATGATGTTCAACCTCTGGGATGCAAGCTTCAAGGGATCACCAAAGTCCTGATGCTCCAATAACAAAATTAGAATAATAGAATCACCACAAGGACCACTCAGTTCAACTTCTTTCTGCTATGCATGAAGACACAATCAAAGCATTTGACAGATGGCCAGACAGCCTCTGATTAAAACCCCCCAAAGAAGGAGACTCCACCACTCTCTGAGACAGTGCAGCCCACTGTTGAGCAGCTCTTACCAGCAAGACATTCTTCCTAATGTTTAGCTGGAAGTCTCTTTCCCTGTAGTTTGAATCCATTGCTTTATATCCTGGTCTCTGGAGCAGCAGAAAATAAGCATGTATGCCTAGGATATCATATCTAGGAATTATGTATAGGATATTACCACACTGCAAGATGATGTTGATGTGATTATCCCATGCCTGCATATTAGTTAGATGCATGAGCTCTGGAGCAGGGGACCTAGGTTCTCACAGATTAGGCTACAGGAGGGCTGAGCCCCCTTGGAATGATCAGGTAAAGTTGGGCTACCAAGACTTCCTCCAAGGAACTATCAGCCAGAGGTATATTAAATGATTTAAACAAGCAATAACTAAGGACAGTTATTATAGTTAAGGCACTCCCAAAGGTTGCATGCTATCTATTCTCTACACGCTGATGTGGGAATAAGCTACACTGAACACACGAAGAGGACTTCTAGGAGTACATTGTACTTGTAAGGGTCTTCATATAAAGAGGTTTGAATGGAAATGGATCGAAGACATTTGTCCTCCTCTGATTGTACTTTCAGACACTATGATAGCTTTTCTGATGGCCTTGCTGGAATATCCAAATCAGTGGAGGACAAGGAATCTTGGACATGTCTCACCCACAGGGTCACCATGGGTCAAGATCAACTTGAGGGCAGTTAACAACAACAACAACAACAACAACAACAACAAATATTATGCTTAAGCCCCCAGTCTATATAAAATGTAAGCTTTATTGTTTGGTTCTTTAGTGATAGTGATGATTCTATGTATCTTTATCACGTCTTCTTGTTCCTTGAATTTTTTCATAAGTTAAAAACTATAATCTACCTTCATAGGTGAGCTGCTTTAGTCTTTTGGTAATTCTGGTTGCCCTTTTCAATTTTTTTTCCAGCATCCTTTTAAATTGCAGAGACTAGAACAGCACACAATATTCCAGAAGTGGTCACACCATAAATTTGTATAAGGGCACTATGATATTGGCACACTATTAAAACCACAGCTGCACATTGGATTGACATTTTCACAGAGATGTCAACCATGACCCAAGATTACTTGATCAGTTCTTCCTACCTCACATCTGTGTGTATTTCAAATTTGAATTCCACACACTCCATATATATCACTCTGGACTGAATTTTCATTTACCATTTTATAGTCCATTGTCTCAGTTTAAGTTATCTTTTGGGATCTCTTCAAAATCTGAATTTCTTCTTCTCACCCTAAATAATTTATTGGCATCATCTAACATGACTACCAAACACACCAAATTCAAAGCTTTGCCTCAGGAGTTGTTCTGTACCTCCGTTAGATGTATGGAGACTCCTTTGTACATTTCTCTGTCATCTACCATATCTCCAGAACTTTTGCTTTTAAAGTAGTGTAATGGTGGGACAGATGTATTAGGAGAGCTTATAAGCATGTGGACATTCACTTAATAGGGCCTATATTTCCCCCCTTTCTTTGATATATTAATTGTATATTTTACCTTACTCAGTTTTGTAATATTTCATTTATTACATGCCCTCCAACAGTTCATAGATAAAAATTGGGAAACATGTGGCCAATATGTGGCAAAGCAACATTAGAGTACAGTATGTTCAAAATAGCAAAGATTATTAATGAACAAGAACACATAAGCTAGGAAAGACAGTAGCAGTTTGCTTTTACCTGAATCTACTAGGTTTCAATGCAATACATTCTGTGTTTTTGTTGTTCTGTGAATACATACCTATGTGTAAGCAAAATAAACAAATTGTTGTTTACCACTGTTGAGCCCCTCGGGACTTTGGGATAGAATGGACATAGAGGCCTAAACCCAGGTGGGAATTGGCAATCAGAGTAGCCCTGTGGAGTCAATGGAAATGACTTCACAAACAGCCATTAGTTTAGTTGGTCTACTGTACTTGAGACTAGCAATGGGAGGAAGGCCACTGCTTACAAACAAGCCGCACTGTTAAGTTGGCAGATGTGTATCTTCTTTTCAGTATCAAAATACTGAAATGAGCAGACACTCATTATAGTACAATTCATATGCAATGAGCTGAAAACACAATAAGATTTCCCTCCCTCTAATCCAGTTTAATTTCTTAAAACAACAACGCACTGACACAGAGAGTACTAATGAATATGCACAAGCCAGACAACTAGACAGCTAGGCAGAAATATCAATCCCGTTTGTGGATTATGTATGAGCATAACATAGGCCTGAAACTTTATTTGGTTTGGAGAACTGCAGTCACAGTGTCAGCTGCGGGGCTAATTATAGGGATCATACAACTTCTCTGCTCCAGCAGCTACACTGAGTGCAGTCAGTTTCTGGGCACAATTTAAAGTGCTTGTTATGAGCTATAAAACCCTATATGGTTCAAGGCCACTCCTTCTTCCTCCTTCTCCTTTTTGGTTGTCTGCATGGCCCAAATGGCCAGTTTCCCCCTGGCCTTGTGTTGTCTAATTTAGATGATGCAGGTGGAAACATCCATGGCAGGATCTGATCTGACTCTGGGGTAAAGAACCTTTCCCCAAGGGTAAAATAGCCCAGGTTTCCCCCAGAATTTCTAAGAAACTGCACAGCAAAACCAGGCTGTTCAGACAGCCCCACTCCCCCATGCTCCTTAACTTTCTGGCAGGCAAGCCAACTGAGAAGCTCCCAGCTGCCCTGTGGTGTAGCCAGCATCCTGTTTTCATGTCAGAACTGGCAACTGGGGTGCTTCTCAGATGGATCACCTACTGGAAAGGTAAGGAGGGGTCCCATGTCCTGGGTTGGTGCAGGGGCAGGTGTGCGAACACACATCCATCTCCATGCTGACCTAGGGGCTAACCTGGGTGAGCACTGGGGGCAGGATAGCACAGGCTAAGTTGTCTGCTCAGACCCTTTCTCCTCCTCTTCTTCTATATTCATATCCTGCTTTTCTCCCAGAATTGGGACTCAAAGCAGGTCACAATTTAAAAGGATTATACAATTAAAAACCTACAAAAAGTGAGCTTTAAAATAGATCTAAACTATTACAGTATTAAAAACATACCACACATTAAAAGTCTAAAATGCAATTCAAAAGATAAAAGCAATAAAAAACAGCACGGTTAATACAGTACAGTACCTCTAGCTGGTTCTTTTACATTTTTCTGTTTTTATGTGCCTGCTTAAATCCTGGGATCATCAGGAGAGGCTCTTCTTTCAGTCCCACCACCTTCAGAGGTGCAGTTGATGGGTGCACAAGGCAAGACCCTTTCAGTGGCTGCCCCCCGCCCCCAGGCACTGGACCTCCCTCCCTAAGGTGCTTAGACTGCTTTCCTCCTTGCTATCCTTACACAGGCAGCCAAATATTTTTAAAGAAATTCTAATAGGCTTTTGGAATTGAAGGTTTTTAAGGAAAGGGCTTTTGAGATGATTCTGTATTGTTTTAAACTGTACTATTTTAATAGCTTTCTAAAAATAAATAAATAAATGTATAATTGTTTTAATAGTGTTAATAGTTTAATTCATCTTAATGCTGACTTTTAAAATAGCAATAGCAGTAGCATTTACATTTCTATACTGCTTCATAATGGGCTCAGCACTCTCTAAGCTGTTTACAATCTGTAAACCAATTTGCCTCCAATAAGCTGGGTACTCATTTTATTGACCACTGAAAAGATGGAAGGCTGAGTCGACCAGGAGCCCTGAGGATTTGAACTCACAACGTTGTGGCTGCAGTACCAGCATTTAACTGTTGTGCCACTAGGGTACCACCATTTATTTCATGTGTTGCCAGGTACCATGTACCACAGTTTCTACATTTCACATTATAACTATAATAATTATAATATTTGTAACATTTATAAATATTTATAATAAATAAATAGACCCTGTGAGGAGGATAGGCAGTGGTAGGGGTTGGAAAGCATTTTAAAAAAATATGTACTGTCCATGTGGACACAGCCTGTGATACAAAGATAACCTTGAGAATCTGGTTTAGGGCCAGGATATCTGAAAGGCTACCTCTTTCAATACAAACTGACTACTAGGTGATGGTTATTGTCTGAGGACCTATTTTAATCCTTTGCCTAAAGAGGTACAGATGGAGGTATGTGTTTGTGTGTGTGTTTGTGTGTGTGTGTGTTGGGAGGAGGGAGAGATGAGGCAGAACTGTAGCAGGTGCAAGCTGCATCCCTGCTGGTTCTTAGGCAGGAAACATTTTAAAGCCTTCGACTGGAATGGCTGGTGTTTTACACATTATTATTATTATTATTATTATTATTATTATTATTATTAACCTTTATTTATAAAGTGCTGTAAATTTACACAGCACTGTACATACAATCAACATGCCTGAGATTCCCTGCAGAATGGGATATTTTTGTCAGTTCAGAACGTCTGTATTCAGTTCATGCTTCCAGAGGTGGAGTAGCACATATTGTGTTGTTGTGCTTGGATGTGCATGTGCATTTGGTTGCACATTTGATGTTATGGTTTTGTTGTGTAGTGCTGCCATTCAACACAAGGGTTGCATAACACAGTGAATGCTTAACTCCACATATACTTACCAGATTTTCTTCCTCGTGTAATGGGAAAGAAGGTGTAGGGCTGGATCTCAGGTCCAGGCCCCCAGAGACTGGAAGGGGGGTGTCCCCAAAAGACCATCCAAAGAGCAGCAGGGGATAAGGGCAGTGTAGTGGCAAATAGACTCAGTATGGGGAACTAGGCCAACATAGGCATCCATGGCTGGCTTTGCACCATGACTTGGGTGGATGAGGAGTAGCATTTTCTATCCCATCTCAGGCAGTAATATGTCTCAGTCTGACTTTAGCTTACCTAATGTTATGCTTTATGGCAGGGATCTAGGTTTGTCTACACAACAAATGGGGAAAAAAGTGTTTTCTCTGAGAAAGCTCTTCTGACCTCCTGCCTCTTGATTCAAGCGGAGTTATGAGTGTCTAGCACAACTCTGTTCAAAAACGGTCTTCCCCCCTTTCTCCTTTGCTTAGTATTACTAGATTTTGCTGACTCTGCGTTCCCTGTTTTGTTCCTTCTGCTGACACCACGTTCTTGCTTTCCTCCTCTCCTGCTCTTTCCTTCATCCCTCCTCCATACTCGACACTCTCGTAATTTAATCTCCCAGTCCATGTCTTGCTTTAATCAAGTCTCTGTCATGCCAATTATATCACACTTCTTCCCTGCCACATGTGCTTCTAATTCAGTCATATTATTAATGTTCAGCTAGCATTTCTATAAAGCACATTTCAGGACAAATCCCTCCTTCGCTGAGGCTGGTTAAGAGTAGCTGGGAACCTGCCATTCCTCCATTTCCCCCTTCTGTTCAAGGGGGCCAATGACCAGAAAGGACCAACCTTATGTAGAATCCTCTTGGGGGGCAAGCGGCTTGCCATTCCCAACTAATGGTAGAGCTTGGAAATGTTTCTTTTATAGACTATAACTGCCAGAACTCTTTACAAGTATGAACTATGGCCATGCTGGCACAGGCTTTCTGAAGGTTATATTCCATGAAAGTAATTTTTCCAAAGCTCTGGTGGATGCATATGTTTTACCTGTTTGGGAATAGTGGAAGACCCTGCCTTGGACAAGTAAGGCCTTTGCTGTTTGTACCTTTAGTAAGCATGCTGCAGCGCTGAAAGCAAAAGCAAACCAGACAGCCCATGTTGGAGTTTCCCCCCTCAAAGGGCATGTCTTTGTCTTTTTTGTCTTCTTGCTGAGAGGCCCTTCCATTCTGCCTCAGCAGCTGTCACTTAATTTTCCTCATGTTTTGCAATGCCATATGATCCAACTATCCCAGGGACATCAGGGCATGTGGGGCCAAGCAAGATCACACTGTTGTCAAGATGGGAAAAGTTATTAACAAGGAAGAACACACAACCTAGGGAAGACTGCTGCTGCCTACATTAGATAGTTCTGGACCCCCTACACTATGAAGTTCAATATGTGAAATAATCTTTGATTGCTGCTGTTTGCTAACTGCCTAGTTATGGGTGATTCTCACCTTTTATATTAAATTAAATAATTAAATACATAAGTGTGTGTGTGTGTGTGTGTATGCATACACACACATATCAGGGCAGGGGAGGCAGCTGCCATGTGCCAGTGACCTATTGCTCCATTAGGCTAGTACAGTTCCGTCTTGTCTCACAAAATCTCTTCAAGATCTTCCATATGGTCACCTGAGATTCTTTTCAATGCCAGGCTCGAACCTGGGACCTTTTGCATTCCAAGCATATTCTCTGTCATGACTCCACAGCTCCTCTGAATGTCTTGTGGAGTCTATATAAAAGGTAGGGGAAATAACTCAGAGTTTGAGAATGTTGGTTAACCCAGAACAGGTGGAAGTTTCTTTCAGGGACTACAACTCCCATCTCACCCAACTAAAATGGCCCATGTTAAAACTGCTTGAGGGATCCTGTGAATTAAGGTCCAGAAAAGGAACTTTACCCAACTCAGTGTTCTGCCAAATCACAGCAGTATTGTCGACTGTGCGCAATGTGCAAATGAAGCAACGACAGACTCATCTGTATATTTGAAATCCCCATGCCATGTTGCATTTACCATTTTATACAAGCTAGCAGAAATTTCTCTGTGCTGCGGTGAATTAATATAATTGCTGGCAGATGTGAGCTTTCGATTAGTATTCCCAAATTACTCACCATTTCAAGGGTTCCCCTGAAACCCAGCTAGAACACATAGCTCAGGGATGGGGAAAAGAAAGGTTGTACGCCTGTTAATGGGAGCTGACAGGTGGGAGTGACTTTTTTGCCCTTGGAAGAGGCCAAAATCAGTAATACTTTTTAATGCCCCCTCCTTTCTCTCTCACACACAGAAGGGGGGGGGGGGAATGGGAAAGAAAAACCCTGGCAAACGTCCTAGCTGTTCCTTGTGAAATGACACCGCTTTGACAGCTTCTCTTACAACTTGATCTCCAGATGTTCAGTGGGTTTCAAATAGATGCCACGATGGTGTTTTTAATAGTTGAGGATTAGTGTTGAATTTACAATCTGTCACTCCACTATTCCATGACCTTGTTGTTTATGTAAAGATGCATCTCGCATAATGACAGACATGTTGAACGCAGTTGAAAATTTTGCCAATCGTTTTCCAGCAAGTGTTTCCATCACAACGCATTGTGTGAGGCTGGATGATACAGCTTGGCTCAAACATGATGCTACTAGTTATAGTAAATGAAGTGAGGGAATCAGAATGGTTTGTCCTCCTTGGTTTCCTCAATCAATGGTACCAGCTGAACATAATTTCAAAATCTGGAATTAGTGATTTTACAGACACACCCATTGGATGTTGTTATTCCAGTTCTATTTTCAGTCCACCCCATTTATCAGAGGAGGGTTCTAGATTTTTGCCCCAAAGTCACACTCTGATGGCACCACTATCTTCAAGTATGTAAATATTAAGGACTATGTGCACACTTGTTTAAATGACTTACTTTTTTCCAGCTTTCATGGTATGCAAAGGGATCTGTAGCACCTTTGACATTAGCTGAAAGAGAAATTTGGCAGCATGGGCTTTTGTAGACTTGACCCTACTTCTTCAGATGCATGAGTAAAGTCCAGGGACAGATATATCTCACCGATCTATGGGGGTGCGAATGTCCCCATAGGCATGTACAAACTTTGTGGCTGTGGAAATAGATGGTAGGTCAGTTTTAATAATGGTCATTGGCGTAGGAGGAAGGATATTGCCTAAAGCCAAGGTTAGTAAATAACCATATGAATGAGTATTGGGATGTAGTCTGGGGACAAAAAAAAGATGTGATGAACGGCCAAGAGAGACCTAGAGGATGGAGGGGTTAGCTAGTAGTGCTGGGGCAAAGCAGACGGCCTGCCAGGAATAGCCAGATGTCACATCCGCTGCAATCAGGCCACAATTGTGCCAGGACCACAGTAAATGCATGGCCCACTTCCACTGGCTCCTTTTTGTGTCAGTTCAGACTGTCTATGGCAGCATCCGAGTGGTTTCTGGCTGCTTTGGATTGTGCGTCAGTGTAAACACCATGCCTCCAAAGCAGACAGAAGCCTGTTCTTCTGGCTCAGCGTTTCAGGCCTTAGAATGTTTGTAGTGTGCCAGGAAACCATATTTCTGTTCAACCCACTGCTGATGGGTGCAGTTTGTGCATGTATTCCAATCATGACATATAATCATGACATTGTCCACTCCTCAGTGTTACTGAATGCACTGAAACCATTGGGTTGGGTTAGAGTGCCCGTCCTGGAGTTAGGGGATTATCTTGGTCTATCAGGATTAGAGGGGTTGGGTTAGGGTTAGAGTGCCCGTCCCAGACTTAGGGTTAGGTTTACAAACAGTTTGTCTGTACAATTCAGCATGCTGCACTGAAATGGCCACCTACTGAATGGCCCCGCACTGAAAAGGCCACAATGAATGTCCTAGACCAGCCAGAGCAGTTGCAGTTAGACAGAGGAGGCCTTTCTCAGCTGCTGGAATCAGGCCATGATGGTGCTGTGCCCGGTTGGTTTTCTCTCCAGTGAGTTTCTACTTTGCAACTCTGTCTAGAAGAGTTTGAGTATGGCATGTATTCATGCAATCTCTTGTTTGTTTTATTAGCCACATGTTCATTCTTTTTCCTTTTGTCATTTAATCTACAGTTTCTCTATCTTTGTTTTATCTCTCTTCTTGTCTGAAGAACACATTACAGAATCTCTCACCATGAGATATAAAAGTTTTAATATTTGTAAGTAAACAAGGTAGACTAAAGCTGTTACAGACAGCCAAATAAAGCTGCTTCGAGTCACAGTGGAAGTATGGTGTTTCAATGATGCATGCGTCATAGAGTCCAGAAGCCACACCAAAGCCACGTTCCAGTCCTTAGGGCTGAAGTGTGGCTTGGTGCGACTTCTGGCTCTTAGGATGCATGACTCATTGAAACACCATACTTCCATGTGACTCGAAGCAGCTTTATTTTGGCTGTCTGTAACAGACCTAAGTCTGCTTTATTGATCTACAAAATTCACATATGCATGGTGGTGGTGCAGGACTGGGTGTTGCTCACCTTTTGCTTATAACTATTAGTTATTTTGTTCGTGTGTATATTACTAGCTCTCACATTCTCAACAGCTAAACACGACCTGTGAAGATCTTAAAGTGGGTACACACAGAAAAAGGAAACGTTTACATATAGCTAGTTCCCAGAAACTTAGACTTTAAGAGTTAAACAGGGTCTGATGATAGTGTGGGAAAGTCCCAAAACTGCGTTGCTTGCTATATGTTTAATCTTCAATCAGGAATGACAGTGTTATTTTTAAAATACTTTTGCCCACTGGAAATAAAATAAACTTGAAACAGCATTCCATTTGAACATCTAATTATTCATGTATTATCCACAAAGACTCTCGATCTCGATTTTGAATGTTTGGGTCCCTTCTCAAGCTTAAGGTGCTTGCAAATGACTATCTGCAACAAATAAACAGCAGTGATTGCTGGGGCTAATTGCTGCTTCTTCTTGGTTCCCCCCCCCCCCTTAAATACCGTTGTTTCTTGTTCTCTCCTACCATCTTCTGTGACGTCTGAGTAGTAACTTTTAAAATGATCCTGCCCTGGAGCTCATTTTTCAATCTGGCTGACATATGCTGGAAAGATTAGCTGTATCAAGCCCTGATCCCACCTGCTGGATTTTAACAGATTCATCTTTAATTAAAAGTTTTCAGCTCCTTTTGGTATCATAGGGCTATCTGATTAAAAATTAGAGATCTTCTTCTGAGCATTAAGAAAGATAAAATGAAACTTTGGCCTGGGGTCAGCTTCACATTTCTACCCTTGAGAATGGTTTCATAGGTATTATATTACATCACCTCCATTTGGGCCTTGAGAAAGTGTTTGGAGATTTAATGTAAATAACCTTAGTCATTAAGCCATTGTGTCACTCTCTTCAGATCCTCAGCCCCCAAACTGCGCACAGCAGATGCCCATGTTTATAAGATACAGGCACCAGTCTTTAGGAAAAATGGTGAAGTACTTAAAGGGTCACCTTTATTATTTTTCCTACAGAGATATTCTTGACTCCGAAGTTATGTCACCTGTCCATAGGCCTGGGTCATATTTTAGCATGGAATAAAGAAGTCAAGTATGTTTGGTGACTAGCATTTTTGGACAGCCCTTCTGGTTTTCGTTCTCAAAGTAAATTGATGGAGCAAATGAGCAACGCAAAAACATAATAGTTAGGGACATACTAGAAAGTGAATTTTACCTAGAGAGTTACTTGAACCTTCAAGTAACCCTTTCCCTTTTGTTTTCAGGATTTTTGGATTCATCTCCCAGGTTTTAGGATTCTGGGAGTTCCAGTCTTCCCAAAATTGTTTCCTGAAGATCTGCTTCAGGAGTTTATCACATGGGGCTAATTTCAACATTAAAGAGAGATAAAGCGCATTTAAAGCATCCTGCCAATATAAGCGAAAAATGGCGAATGATTAGCACACGCAATTGTGAAAATGAAGTGATATCAGAAATGCATTGTCTCTGAATCCCAAAAGTAAAAGATGTGTGTTTTTATGCTCTTATGACCACTTTAATGGTGTGTTTTATGCAATGCTGTGGGAAGTCGTTTTGCGTAATATGCAATTTTTCTGGGATATTTCGGGATATACTCCCAATCTCCTTTGTGTGAAAAACTCCCCAGAGAGCCTAACTCCCTTGAACACCATGGGATTTACTTCCAAGGAATCCTGTAGGTTAGATAAGCCCATGGTTGTGAAGGTGCCTGCCAAGCCACCAGTGGGTCTTTCCTTCCCTCCATCTGGTGCTCCAGCACCAGAATCTCTCCATCTCCCACTGGTCCCTTTTCCCTGTGCTTCCTTCCCTTCCTCCCTTTCAAATGTATTATTTTATGAAACCAATTCTTATTGTCCCAAAGTAGTACAGTTGGCCCTCCATATCAACAGATTTTTTTATCCACGGATTCAAGCATCCACAGCTTGAAATTATTCCCCAAAAATATAAATTCCATTAAGCAAACTTTGATTTTGTCTTTTTATATAAGGGACACCAGTTGACTGTGCCACTGTATTTAATGGTTACTTGAGTACCCATGGATTTTGTTATCCATGGGGGCGGGGTTTCTGGAACCAAACCTCAGCGGATACTAAGGGCCCACTGCATTGTGTTTCAGAAGTTGATCTTAAAAAAAATTATTATTATTATTATTATTATTATTATTAATAAAGCAACAGCAGTCCAATAAAGAAATAAACAGTACAGGTTCTATGTACATGGGTAGGAAGCAAGGTAGTGCAGAAGACTGATAGAGGGACCATATATTGCCAAAGCAGCACCATAGTGCAATTGCAGAGAAGTGTGATAATGATTGTTTCCACATGGGTAATGTTTCCACTTCCTAAAATGACACGATTGCTGGGAGACAACAGGCTGGTGGGATAAAGTCCTGAGTGCAGTCTCAGAAGGTCTATGCCAAATTATACTTTTAATTCAATAATAATTTTAATAGATTATAATAAAACTGGCTTGTTTTTAAAATGCATAAATGCATTGGTGTTAGTTCTCCCAAACCAAAAGTGGGGAACCTCTTTCAGCCCAAGACCCAAATTCAGTTTCAGATACTTCCTGGAAGAGAGCTTATTCCACTGCTGGAAATATGGGGCTGTGGACGGGGCCAAAGGTGTTAGGTGCGGTAGAGGTCCCAGGGCATCCATGCTGACACTTCAAACAACACATGTGGCAGGTAAATGCTCCAAAACTTTAATAACTGAAAGTTAATCAAAGGAAACAAATCAACTTGTCTGCAAAGTCTTAAGTCAGACTTTGATAAGGGACTTAACACTGAGCCTCCCTATTTTTCTTGAGGCACAGGGTCCCTTGAATAACCATTCTCTGTCAATTCAACCTCAACCTTTGGGTTGTGGCCCATACTCCCAATACTGGCCATGGGGATCCCATCACTTGCCTTCCCAATTCCTGGGTAGTGCTCAGAGCCAACTCGAATCCTTCCGATTGGGCTGCACTCCCCAGTCTCCTTCCCGGGGAGGGGGTGTCTTTGAGTATGGTCATGCCCTTAATGATATTAATTGTGTTAATAGACATTGTAGATCAACAGCCTCTGAAACATTTTGACAGCATGCAAACTGGCTTACTGTCCTATGTTATTTTTGGATAACAAAAGACAACAAAGCTGAAAATTAAAGGGTAAGCATTAAAAGTGTCAGGACAGTGGAAACCCAGGCTTCAAACGCCCAGTCTGACCTTGGACCAGTCATTTCCTTTCAATCTGTCCAACCTCACAGCATCATTGTAAGGATCAAACGTAAGGAGGAACCATGTGCTGTATATAATATTGGAGCTCCTCAAAGCAAGGTTGGATGCATGAAATAAATAACACTCATCCACTTAGCACATGAGAGTATTTACAGAATGTAAGGATGTTCCCAGATGGACAGTCATGGTTAGCCCAAAAGCACAATTAGCTTCATTGCATGTTATTACCAGAAGCTTAACTTTAGTGACAATAGTCTAATATCTCATTTGCTTGTAACAAGACATAGGTTTCTGAGGGAAAATATCTATGCTGCCCTACATAATTTTTAAAAATGAAAAATGCTAGGTGTGCATTTCAAACCAGGAGGGGAAGAGGAGAAAATTATTCCAAATCTTGGTTTTTAAAAAAACGACTCTTACAAAATGTTGTAGCAGGGATGGGCAACTGTGTCCTTCCCTATGATGTTAGACTACAACTCCCATCTGCTCTTGCCAACATGGTCACTGCTGAGGGATGATGAGGACTGTAGCCCAATGATATATGGAGGGTTATAAGATGCCCACGGTGACATTAAAGTATTGCTCAGTTTGCTGCTATTCATAACTTACGTAATAATTCTAAGTAGGCACCATTTTCCCTTCAAAGAAAAATGACCTTATCACCATGATGTATTGGGGCCAAATCCCTGTTTCTCCCTCCTCTCTTAGCTGAGCAATTTATGTTTCTCTTGAAATTTCCCCTCTCATCATGTCTCCATATTTAGGTATAAACTATTGTATAAATCCAATCTATATAGGTTGTATGTCCACTGTCATCATAATTCAGAATGATAGGGGCTCTGCAGCAAGAGACTCTACATGGATCTCCATAGCAAGAGAGAACTGTTCCTTCACTTTTGTTCTGGTTGAAAATGTGAGAGTGGCTTGGTTTGTAGGTGTAGTGTGTGTGAATGGGCAGTTGAAGATAGAAAACAGGTCTTATGGGTTATTTTTGCATCAGGGCCCTACACATTGGTCTTTTGCAGGAACTTGTAGAGCAGCACTCCCTCAACCTCTCAAATTAACAAAAATGAAAACAAGAAAACCTTTAAAAAAACTTTGTCATCCAACAAAATGGGTGGCAGACAATGGACTCAGTCACACTATGAAATTATAGCACTGTGATCGCACTTTAACTGCCAGGGCAACATCCTGTGGAATCCTAAATCTGGCTGTTTAGAGAGGGGTAGTTAGAATTCTCAGCCAGGAGACTCTAGTGCCTCCCCAAACTACACATCCTAGGCTTCCATAAGATTCAGCCATTGCAGTTAAAGTAGAATACAGTGGGTCCTTGGTATCTACTGCAATTTGGTTCTAGGATCCCCTGTGGTACTCACATCTGTGGATGTTCAAATCCCATTCAATACAATGGATGATAAAATGGTATCCTGTATAAAATGGCAAAATCAAGGTTTTCATTTTGGAATGTTTATATTTTTTGAATATTTTCAAGCCATGGATGCTTGAATCCATGGATAAAGAATCTGTGGATACAGAGAGCTGACTGTATAGTGCTATAAATGTGTAGCATGAAAAAGCTCAATATTGCAACATTTTGGATAGGTCCCTGCAGTCCGGAGAAACAACCCACAGGCTGCACATTCCCCAGCATTGCTGTATTGTCTCACAAGACAACCAGACCTGGTTGACCATTGACAACAGTGAGACACGGGGGATGCCTGTAACCCACAGGAAGCGAAGCCTCTCTCAATGCACTGTCAGCTGTGTGAAAAATGTTGCTTGCCTCTAGCCTTCTACGAATAAGCATCTGTGTTAAATACAGACAGAGACGGTTTGGCAGCGTATGTATGGAATTGCCGTAAATCATTCTTTTAATTGAATAATCTGTGGCAATATATATTTTAAAAAGCTCCTACTATGAAAAGAGGTAATCCCACACAAGGTTTTTTCTCTCCCCCTGCTGGATAGCTTTACAGGCACAAAGGAAACCGTAAAAGGTTGTGCCGATGAACCTGAGAAGAAGTGTAGCACAGTGATGGAAGATGATAATAAATAATGGAAAGAAAATGAAACCACGTGAAGTAAGCTTTGTGTCCTTTACATTCCTTGGGGTATCTCTTGGAATGGGTTCAGTTAATAAATTATGGATCCTTTGACTGGTTTGGGTCTGTGTAACATGCATTCCATGGCACCCTATGTTGAGTCAGCTTGAGATGTGGACCTTCTCCCACTTTTTCTTTCTTTCTTTTTTCTTTTTTTGCAAAATTTCATAGTAAATACTTCCATATGACACAGATCTGTTTAATTTTTATGCTGAATGAAGCAGCAGTCTTCTAAAACATGGATAAACTAAATAAGAAAAAGCTTTGGTAATAGAAACATGACCCTGGTTTCGGAGGCTGATGGGCTGCGTGGGTGATGGGCATTATTTTATTTTTTTAGAAAATGGATACTGGATAGTTTAATTCCATTTTAATGCTGATCTTTTGCGTGCTTTAAATATATACTGTATTTTAACATGCAAGCCACCTTGAGGTTTAGCTTTGGGGGAAAAGGTGAGGTATAAATAAAGTTAGTCATCTTCATCGCCATCATTTTGTTCTCTCTCCTTGGGAGGGGGCTCCTAGTGTTTGTATAGTGATGGAGGTCTAAATGCTCTGGAGTCATGGGATCTTGTCTGAGGCTTAATAGAATTAAGGCTGGTTAGTGCTTGGACAGAGGACCACTAGGGAATACCAAGCGTTTTGGCCTTCTCAGGCTATCTGACATGGGGGACCAGCAATGGACCAGAAACTAGTACAATATTTCTGCTGGTCCAGTTGGCTACAATTTCTTCTTTCTTTCCTGCAAACTTGCCAGGGACCAGCACCAGTCTAGGGACCACCACTTTGAGTAGCACATATATAAGGAAGTAGAGAAATAATCACTTATATCCATCAGTTGCGGAGGGAGTCAGTAGTGTATGCTTATTTTTGTTTAGTAGTTTAGTCTACTTTGCTTTGTCAATGTTTGTTATTATTGTTTATGTTTTAGATATACAGTAAATCCTCCATATCCATGGATTCTTTATGCATGGATTCAACCATCCATAGCTTGAAAATATTTTAAAATATATATAAATTCCAAAAAGCAAACCTTGGTTTTGCTGTTTTATATTAAAAAAACCCATTTTACTATGCCACTGTTTTTAATGGGACTTGAGTATCCACAGATTTTGGTATCCACGGGTGGTCCTGGAACCAAACCCTAATGGACACCAAGGGCCCATTGTATCTATAAAATCGGCTTGTGCTTGTGTTTATGCATAGTGAAAATGATTTTTTAAAAAAATAAAATAAAGTGATTAGAGGGACGAGGGAGCCAAATAACGCAAGCAGTTCACTTCTCTGCATCTTTCTTTACTGTATGTACACAAGCCTTTTTCTCACCTATTGAGGTCACTTCCTTCTTCTTCAAGAAATTAGAGGCTGTACAAACTGACAGTAAATGCTGGCTTGGAGGATGGCATGGGGTTATGGCATTTGGACAAAGGAAGCCCTGACACCACCCCCAAGCTGGTGTCATGCCACCTGCCTGACCACATGGTGGGCAGCATTATGGCACTCCTTTGGTGCAGTGTTCACATGTCGCATACCAAAAGGAGTGCAGAAAAGTGCTGTTGTGACGGCAAGGGCACCCTTTTTCTGGGCCAAAAAGAAGCTGCATTTTGCCACTTCTTTTTGGCCCAGAAAAATGCTGGATTGAGGTTGTGGTGTGCAGTTGCCTTTGCTCCGATCTGGCACTCAAAGGGGTGGCGGCAAGCCACTCCTTTGGAGCAGTCTCTTTTGCCCCTTAGTCTCTTTGTTCCCTTTAACCATGGAGGGAGCATCCAAAGGGTTCAACCCCAATAATATCTCCTAACATACCCCATGCACAAAAGTTTGTGCTTTTCAGGCTTGTGTAATCAAATATAGGTCAACTTATTTGATCTTTCTCCTTTCCTATCCCAAGATGGATTTCCTGAGATAATATGGGTAAGTTCCTTTTCTTTCTTTTTCTTTTTGCTCACAAGAGCATCCTTAATAACTACCACAAGTCCATATTGCACTAGCCCTGCAATACTCTACTTAATACAGATACCAAATATTCCTGCACTCTGAACTCCAAATAGACCATATGTGCAGGGTGCATATGCCAAATAGGAAAGGACAGTGGCTGGGCATTTGGCAAAGAGCAGGGAAAGAGAGAGTTCATGTTTTCTGTAGAGAAGAGTTCCTTGGAGGAGAACTCTGGGAGGACATTTCTCAGCCAAAGCTTCCTGTACTTTTTTGTTATTGGTGAGCGGTTTGCAGACCATAAACAGTAATAATTTCCTAAAATTTATCATTTTGAAACTGGAAAAGAGGGTGCAATTCAATAAATTACAGATCACAACCTTTAGAATAATAGAATCATAGAGTTGGAAGAGACCTCATGGACCATCCTGTCCCAACCCCTTTTTGCCATGCAGGAAAACACAATCAAAGCACCCCGACAGATGGCTATCCATCCTCTGTTTAAAGACCTCCAAAGAAAGAGACTTCACCATTCTCCAAGAGAGCATGTTCCATTGTTGAACAGCTCTTATTGTCAGGAAGTTCTTGCTGATGTTGAGGTGGAATTTCTTTTCCTATAGCCTGCAACCATTGCTCCTTGTCCTATTCTCTGGAGCAGCAAAAAACAAGCTTGCTCAGTATGACACCCCTTAATATACTTAAACAGGGCTATCATATCACCTCTTAACCTTCTCTTCTCCAGCCTAAATGTACTCAGATCCCTAAGACTCTCCCCATAAGACATGGTTTCCAGACCGTTCACCATTTTGGTCACCCTCCTTTGGACATGCCCCAGTTTTTCAACATCCTTTTTGATTTGATCCTTTTGATTTGGATTATGTTGAAACTTTCATATAGACACGCTCGGATTTTGATGCAGATGAGTATTTCTTTTTTGACTTGCTCTTCCAGTCTACATCTTCATCAGGGATGAGATATATGATGACAACTCAGATTTTGAGGATATAAACGGAGCACAATCCAGGTACCCCTGTGAATAACAAAATCAGTGTATGCTCAAGTCCCATTAACCAATAGCATAGCAAAATGGTGTCCCTTATATAAAATGGAAAACTCAAGATTTGATACTTAAAATTTATACTTTTAAAAAATATTTTCAAGCCGTGGATGCTTGAATCTGTGTATAAAAAATCCATGGATAAGGAGGTCCAACTATATAATGAATGAAACATTTTCCTGTATTCTTTGAGGTGCTTGGAATTATGATCTCACACAGCATAACAAGCAGAGCCTGCTCAAATGATTGTGCTGCCAGAGAATAAAATGGTATCCATCTCCTTTTCACATATGAAAACTAACTGGACTGAAGGTGAACCTTGTATACAACACTGACAACGGACAAGAAGCAAACTTGTTTAGGGGTGGAGAACAAGATGTGCAGCACACACAGTTCTGACCTCCAAGACTTGTGAAGGGCTGCCACTCAACGGGCGCATTCACACTTAGGGCTAAATCAATTTTTTAACTGGATCTTTTTGAATCGATGAAGCGATTTGAAACCGAAGCAATGTTCACAGTATGTTTGTCAAGATTGAGTCTGTCCATGTTCCCATCAAAGTTCACATTTGAATAACGATTGGGGTTGGCACCTGGGAGGGAGGGGCAATGGGCAGAGGGTGGACATAGGGGTGGAACATGGTAGCCCTTTTCTCCACTATGGCATTCTGTGTCCAAACCATGCCAATGTATTGCTCCCATGACGGCACCCACAGAGCCACTTCTTGGCAGGGCATATCTCCCGTGATGTCTCGCACAGGCCCAGGCATGGCTGGACAGATTTCCATGTCCTCTGAACCCACACAAATGCAACTGCCTGCATCTTCTTCCTTTTTAAAAAAGAAAAAATGCCACGATGCCCACAACCCCCCCCACCCTGCAGACGTCCCCGACCTCAGACAAAAAGGGAAAAGAGCACCAAAACACCGACAGTACCGCTATCAGGAGGTGCTGGGAATGGAAACCAGGGCATTTGAAGGCACAGCATTATGCAGCTTTTTCACAGACAATATGGACAACAGTGGTCATTTTATATTTCTTTCTTCTAATGAGACTGTGGCCCAACACCTGCAAAGATCTTGAACATGTAACTTTCTTTTTTTTTAAAAAAATATTTTTATTGATATCACAATATAATTTACAAGGCAAAAGAAAACTAAAACAAGAAAACCAAACACAGTAGACATAGGTTTTTAAAAATAATAATAATAATAACACAAAACACTTACAGTATATAATGCATACCTTGCTATCTCTGACACTTATTATTATTATCTTGTACTGAACATAACTGTATAATTATTTTTAAACAAAAATCATGTTTTACTTTTAATATAATACACTCAAGTAAATTTTAAAAAAATTGTATTTATACTTTAATTATAATTATAATGGTTACTATTTTTAATTCAATTATAATTCCAAGTCACATATTTATCTCTATGCATAGCCTCCTTTCTTAAAACTACGCTATCCCCTAACTTGCATTCTTGAATACATTCTTTTGTTTTTTCTCCTCATCCAACAAGTCATCCTATCCAATTCTGCCATCTCATACAGTTAAATCAATGGTGGTGTACTTGACAGTGTTTCCTCTTTTTTCCAGAACATGTAACATTCATTTGATTTGGGCTCAAAATGTTGGTGGGCTAGTCTGTATTGTATATACAACAGTACAATGCATACTTCTGTTCTTTATCCACTTTCCTTCCATTGCTAACTTTGAAATGCTCTGGACCCTCCATGTGTTTCAAAGTCATGGTTTCGCCAATCCTGGATTACTTTGTGATGTCATCAAACATGAAAATGTGGTGTCAGCAATTGAAGGAGAAAGCAAGCAAGCAAGCTTTTTCTACATTCTATTCAGTTTAGCCAATCCATGCTGCAACCCACCCAGCCACCCAGCCAGCCAATCCCCCAGGCCTCCTCACTGCTCTCTGGATGTCTTCTTGACAAGGTTAGTGCTAGCAGAGATGAAGGAATGTAGCCAGCCTTGATCAACATTACCATGCTATTTGCAGGGAAGTGACAAGAATTACATCACCGCTATTCTGATTACCCCCTTCTGCCCCACTTCCTGTGTTTAGCTTAATGCGACCTGTTCAGAGTTAATTTCAGATGAAAAGGACAAGTTTCTTTATAAACTACAGTCTTCTCTTGAGCCCACTTGATCTCCCTTCTTCTAGAAATGAAGCACTGATTGATTGCCTCATTACTAATCAGTTATATCAATTTTGGAGATTGCAAGATGTCAGTCAAAGTTCCTCTTTGACATCTGTGAAGGAAAAGAGCAGTACATTATGTATTGGTAGGAAGAAAGGATCAACTGTGAGGCAGAACTTGGAGAATCTAAAATTATACCTCCCGACCCTTTAGCTGTGATGTGAGCATGTACGGATTGAGTTGAGGTCTCTCCTCCACTTGTGTACAATTGCCACTCCTGATTTCTTCCAAAATCTCAGCACTTGAGCACTGCTAGTGGACCACATACTCACTTCTGGTTGAGAATAGAGGGGGATTGGCAGTGCGTAAAAAACTAATCACCTTGGAGAAGGCACCCCCCCCCCCCATACAGCATGTGCCGCAATGAATAGAACTGTGTTCTTAGAAGCCAAACTCTATGTTCCATGGTGTTTACTCACATCAATGTATTTGGTGCTGTACAAAAATAAAACAATAAAATGGAAAGCTCTGCAAAGGCAGACAACCTATTTGTTTTTAAAGAAAGGAATAAGGGAAACAAGGAAGTAATATGAATCTAAAAATAACACAATGCAAATATAAAACTGATGACCAGAATCCAGTATTAGCTACTTAGGACTTTATCATACAAGGCTTGAAAAGTGAAGTAGAGCAAGATAGTAGTGTCTGTGGCCTTACCCTATCATATGATGCTGTGTCTGTCCGGTAATTGGTCTGTAGTTTATCCATTGTTTGAGTGCTCCTTTCCATTGATTGGCCAAATCCGTAAATGCTTCCCAATCGTGCTGCTTTTTCACTATTGAGTGAATGTGATATGTTCCTTCCGAAGCAGTTCTGATATGTAGGTGGTCATGTCATGCGAGTGGGCATGATTATGTTCCTCTTTCTCTCTTTCTTTTCCAACTCTTTCTTTCTTTCTTTCTTTCTGTATTGTCATGATCATGCAATTGTGCTAAACATAAAAATAAATACATACCAAAAAGTATGCTGGGAAGGGCACAGGGAGGCAAGTATATAGAACCACTCGCATGAGGAAGTCAGAGGTCAGGACAGAAGCAACACCATGGCAATGTTGAAGTGCTGTGTATAATGAGTGGTCCCAACCTGGTATGTTTGCATTTCCCAGACTAACACATTTGTGGTGCCTTACAGGCCTGGTATGAAGTCCTTAGATAAGTACACTTAGCACTTGACCATTACGTAACACTTAACTAAATAACTTCTTCCGGTCTGACCCACCCAAACCTGATGCAAATGTCATTTACTTGTTTTCTATTCACCAGAAGAATGGACCACCTTTTCCCTATGTGTCTGATGGTTGGGGGACAGTTACCATTGTGCCAGTCGTGTCCCAATAAGTAGAGCTCATGAATATGAAACAGTTATGGATTAGTGAATCTAGGCAACTGTTTCGTATTCATGATCGCTATAGAGCCACACATGCTGAAACTCAAAATTGAGGTAAGGAACAGATCAGCTTTCAATCCAGTTCCTAATCAATACAATAATTTGTTACATTTCTATCCTGCCTTTTCTCTAGTGACCTTAAGGTAGCCTGCACATCTGTTTCCATTTTATTCTCACAACAATCCTATGAGGCAGAAAGAGAGAAAGAGAGAGAGAGAAAGAAAAAGAAAGAGAGAGAGAGAAGGTAACTGGTTCAGTCACCCAAGGAATTTCATGGCTCACTGGGGACTAGAACCTGGATCTCCCTTCCAGCTCTCTAACCTCTGTATCACACTTTGCCCTTTCACCATATGACTCACTGGGTTTATTTCAAGAACCACTAATCTGTGGGTTTCATTCTAAACCTGGCAGAGTTCATTGAAAAAGCAAATAGGTTGTGTTGAGGTGACCTCCCTCTGGTGTCAGCCTCATTGGAAAACACAGAGAGCTCATGGGCCATGTTCATCTACCACTGAGAGGCTCTGTGGGGTGAAATTACATCAGACTTCAGATTGGTCCTTTCACATGCCACAAGCCACGAATCAGATGTTACAAATGTGGTCAAGTACTTGGCACCCAGTGCAATACACTTGGCGGATACATCATTAACATCATGAAGCATTTAGCAGGCATTATTAAACATTATGTGAGATGTGTGGCGGATGTTATGAATGCTGTCAAGCACTTGGCAAAGGATTCAAACCTTGTGAAGCTCATGAGAGACATAAATGTCACCGAGCATCAGCCAGATATTTAAACATCACTAACTGCTTGACAAACATTATTATGTCTATAATAGGACTTTGGGAACAGAATTGTAAATGAAGGTTCAAAGGAGAAGGTGGCTTACTTACCTTGGGTGAACAGGTAGGGTCATGACTTTGGCAACCTCCGCTAGTTCACAGATGTTATACACAATATGATTACTACTGAGTAAACTGTCATAGAGTCTGGAATTAATTTCTTTTTAAGTAATAAAGCCATTACCAAGTTACATACTACTTGTAACATCATTATAAGTCATCATGTGTTGTAATATAACAAGGGATAACACTCCTTTTCCAGTATAGTTTTAGCAAAGCCTCATGAATGTCGTTTTACAGTCTGTATTTACAGAACTTAGAAAATTTACTTTTTTGGACTACAACTCCCATGCAACATCATTTCCATACACAAAGAATTTATAATTTGAATTGACATTCTCACATACCAATGGCACATATATGTCAGGGCCTGGTTTCCACTCCATCAAATGCCTCTGAGGAAGTAGACTGAAGTCTACCAAAGCTCATGCTGCCAATTTCTTTCTTTCAGTCTCAAAGGTGCTACAAGATCTCTCTTTGTGCATGATCTCTCTAGATAGCATGACCACTGAGATTCTGAAAGCCCTTGCCCCTACCCCCCAAAAAGCACCTGTGCTGCATAATTTGTACTACAAGCTAGCAGTTGGTAGCAGTCTGTCAGTTTTTTTTTAAATTAACTAAAATTAACAAAGAACAGTCATTTTAGTTGTTTCAGGCTAAGCAGTGGTGTCACTAAGGTTAGCATCACCTGGTGTGGTAACTCATAGTGTCACCCTCACACTGACTTCCTCCCGTACTACATCATACAGGATCCTTAGTAATGTTTTTTTGTTCTTTGTACTAATGTTACCCGTAAAGAGCAATTCCTGTATATCGCTGAATGTAATGGCAACAGTTGAGATATTAACAACTGGTAAAATTTAAATTATACTGTTAAGTTACAATGTCATGCTCACAGCCTAAATGCATTTACATGTACAGAGTTTCATGTGGTTAAAGTGAAAATTTGGTAAGATGTGATGTTTTTAAAGAAATTTTTTAAAGAATATTTTTAAAAATATTTTTTAACAATTTAAATTTTTTTTATTTTTTTTTTAATTGAGGTTTCTCCTTTCTGCGCTCCACTCACACCATCCCTTCCACTGAGCTTAGCATTTTAAAATGAAGCAGGTGAGTGCTACAGCCCATTTCTCCCAAAAGGCAGATGTTTGGGGATCAGTGGTGTCAACCCACATTGGAGTTTCATTTGGTGTGGTCCACATCCCCCACATCCCTTTAGAGATATCCTGGAGACTAACAAAATAAAGAGTAACTTTTAAAGTTCAACTGCAATTATAACTAGCTACCTTGGGGTCTTGGAACCAAAATGGTCACGAATTACTTTTCAGGAAGTAGCTTTGCAGTCTCGTGAATCCTTTCCTCCATGAACATAAGAAGAACTGTGTGTGCATATGCCTTCAAATCATCTCTTCAGCCCTTGACTTGCATAGGGTTTTCTCAGTGCTTGGATCAGCAGTAGGGCTCTTCCAAAGAGCTCTTTAAAAAAACCCAGGGCATGGTTTGTGGAGGTGGAGGTGGAACAGATAAGTAGGAAAGAGTGGCCTGAGTCAGCTCTGGCTGGAAGTGAGTTGGAACCCCACTGTCCATACAGCCTGCTCCCAAGGCGGACCATGGACACAGAAGCCAACTGGTGACTCCAGGAGTCAGAATATCCCACCTCCTTCTTGCTTTGGTCCTAAGGACCAGAACATGGGTTTGGTGTGGCTTCTAGCTGGCACATCCAAAGTGGCTGGAAGCTGCTTCATTTGGCAAGTCTGTTTGGGCCCGTGATCCTTTTGTCTAATTTTGTTCTCTTTGAAAGCCGTATTTCACTGATATACTATAGCACTATACAGTGGTGCCCCGGGATACGAAATGATCGCGTTACGAAATTTCCGGGGTACGAAAAAGTTAGATTGGAAAAAACTGTTCCGGGTTACGATATTTTTTTCGGGTTACGAAATTTATTTCGGCGCGAAATTCAAACGCAAAGCGCGGCTAGCGGCTTTCCAGCGCTAACGGAAAGCCTTTTTGGGTTGCGAAATTATCGGGTTACGAACGGAACGGCAGAACGAATTAATTTCGTAACCCGAGGTAGCACTGTAACACTAAAATTTGTATGTTTGTGTGCATGAGTGTGTATGTATAGTTTTCCAAAAAATAAAATGAAGAAAAAAGGAAGAAGATGAGACCTTTTTTAAATTCTGATGTGAACTAGAATTAAAAAAAAAAACTTCTGAAATCGGGAATAAAATGTGACAGCTGGTGTTGGAAATTGCCAAAAAATTAGTCCAGTACTATACAGCCAGTGAGGCATAGTGGTTGGACACTGAGAGATCAGGATTTGAATCCCCACTCAACTATGGAAATGTACACCCTCTCAGCCTTAGAGGAAGGCAAAAGCAAACCCTCTCTGAACAAATCTTGCCCCTTCCCCACTGCCATTCCCTTCTCCTTTTGTCTCTTGTCTCTTTAGATTGTAAGCCTGAGGGCAGGGAAATGTCTAGTTAACAATTTGTAAGCCGCTCTGATAGCCTTGGCTGAAGAGCGGGATATAAGTAAATTATTATTATTATTATTACTATTACTATTATTATTATTATTAAACTCTTTGATAGATTCACTTTAGTATTGCCATAAGCCAGAAAGGACTTGAAGGTAAGTTGTTGAAGGTACACAACAACACCAAAGTCTGGGACAAGAGAAAATTTGTTAGGATATTTTAAAACAAACAAACAAACAAACAAACAAGCTCAAGAACAACTGCAAGACATACCACAGCTTCCAGCAACCCATGACATGATTGAGCTATTTGGAGTCCCCCACATTTGTTTATTCATTTTATAATGTTTTTAGTACATGTAATGCCGTTTTAGTAATGATGTGGAGTGCACTATCTGTAGGCTGCAAATTAGTAAGGGGTTAACTCTATTCTGTTTAGCATGGTTTGGTTGTTCTCTTAACAGTCTAAAAGTGTAATATTAAGAATAAGAACAGATTATGGAATGTCTGGCAAATGGTTCTTTGCATTTGTTTGCTGTGTCCTCTAGATAAAAGAGGAATCTCTGAAACATGTCAAGCTACTACATTAAGGCATATTTCTCTCTCTTGTTTTTGATTCTGGTGCAGCGCACATCTTCCTTGGCTGAGCATATTCTCAGAGGAGCTTATTTCTTTAATTCTTAGTGTATGTCTATTGTATCACACCTGGCTTGGGTTTGTAGCTTACAAGATTTTAAAACAAAGAAGATCCTGGAGTCCTGAAGTCTACCTACCACCCCCGTTGTAGAAAGAGATTGAAGAGAAAGTCATTTGTTTCAGATTTTCAGATAGAATTGTATTATTCTCAACTCATCCATTAAGTGAATCAAAATTTATTTGCAGACCAAAATTTATCATTTCCTGGATTTTTGTGGTACAGTTCTCCAGTCAAAAATATGCACAAAAATGTGTGTACACATTAGAACGCGTGTGAGCAAATGTACATACTATATAAAACCTCTCACAGAAGTAAGTGGGACTTGCTTATAAGATGCATCCGTTGGAAGAAATGCATTCATTAAAAAAGGATGGGAAAGCTTCAGCCCTCCAGATATGTTGGACTATAATTCCCACAGCCTTTTATTACTGGCCATGTGTAATGAGAAGGTTGATGGGAACTCTACCCCGCCTCTGCAGAAACACATGTAATAAGATGTACCTTGGAAAATGTGTTCAAAGATACATACTTATTTTCAGGTGGACATTAATTCAGCATTCATTCAACTGGTCTGAGTAATCTCATAACATTAAAAACGTGTACTTGAGTTCTCTTATTTTCTTTTCCCTTTCACATTCCTCTTTCTTTTCTTTTTCTCACACTTTATGAAATTATAAGCCCCGAAAACAAGACACTATTTTCTTTAAAAAACAAAAAATGATATGTAAGCCACTCCATAAGCCTTTCCAACCATAGTTTTTGCTGTGGGCCTTCATGTTAATTCCATCATATGGTGACCCTCTGGTAGGGTCTATCAGGACCATGTTGCACACAGGTCTGAGAAAATGACATGGATGTGGCCACTAGGTAAAGCTGAACCACAATCTAGTACAGTTCAAGTGGCAAGTACATGAGTCTGCATTTTTGAAGCTGCGCATCATGGAAAGGCTGATGCAATAAGCACAGTGAGTGAAGTCAGCCAGCAGTGCATCATGGGTAGTCTGATGCAATACCTACTGAATATAAAATCAGCCAGGTTTCATTGATGCCACATAACTTCAAGACCATATATATAAGGGAGAGAGTTACTATCTCTCTGTCTGTCAGTTGGTTGTTGGTGTGTGCTGGTCTGATCAGTTTTGTTGTTGAAACATCAGTTTGATGAGTAATCAAGACGGCTGTCTGATACTCAATGTAATCTTTGTATATAGTTCTGTAACAAAGATTAAAAAACCCTCTTGTTGAGAGAAGCCTTGCTGTCCAGAGATTCATTTCTGTGTGCGAGAAGAAATTTACTGTGCAGCTCTGAGACCTTGCAGACCTACATCTAGGCATCCTGCCTACGTGCTTCAACTCTGCATGTGTGCGTGCTAGACACAGCTCATCTTGTATGCCCCAACAGGGTCTTCTCTGCGAGATTTGTTCAGAGGTAGTTTACCTTTGCCTTCCTCTTAGGCTGAGAGTATGCAGTTGTCTTTTTTTACTCCCCCCCCCATTTCTGCACACCTTTGCGGGAGTGACCACTGACAACTGTCATCCCATTGGTTAGTCATCCCTGTAAACTTGCCCACATTCGTATGTGCAGCTTTTCGTCAGGACAGGGCATCGGAGCAGAAGTGTGTCCATGCAGATGCCAGCAAGGTATAATCACGCCCCTCTTCACGACCACACCTTCCCCCCATGAGCCTGATCACACTGTCTGCTTTGTGTATGTTGTAGTCATCTCCATGAGAGATATCACGGTTTCTCTTTTGGTCATTGCCACCCTCACTGCTTGGGTACGGCAGCTCCGTCCCTTTTAAATACACTCCTGCGACAGGGCGTTTACATGCACAATTGAGGTTAGAGTTTGGAAAGAGCACCCCTTTAGAGTCACCCTGGCATTGGCATATTTATACCTACATGCAAAAGTGCACATTTTCTGGGAAGAAGTGAAAAAATCCAGCTCCTTTTTAGTCCAGCTTTTCTCTCCATAGCTTGGCTTGGACATGCTTCAAGGTATTCTTTGTCTAAATGTCCCACCTTGAAGCCGGCCAGAAACCTGAATATTTTGACTGTCTGTTTTGCCCCTAAGTACTGTACATACTCATGTATAAGACTAGAAATTTAGGTCAAAAAATTGACCCCCCAAAAACTGAGTCGACTTATCGATGGGTCAGTGTAGGTACTAGACTTTAAGTCTCATTAAAAAAAGGACCATCCCCTGGTAAAAGGCAAGAGTGTAATTTGTCCTCGAAGCACTGAACCCCCTCTATTAATCCAGCCTTTAGTGTGAGCACAAACAGTTATGCCTGCTGGAAACAGTTAGCGCCGCTGCATACATGAGCGGAATTCGGCTTACGCGGGGGATCCATTCCAGACCCCCCCCCCGCATAAGCCGAGGGTGCGCTGTATATAGATTTATTACGATCAACGAATCATCTTCCCGATTCAATCTGGGACAAGGCTCAGGATAGTGTGGTTTTGTGGCACTGGTAAAAGTTTATCACTAGTAGGCAAATTGTTTTTTTGGAAAATCAACATAGCTTGTACACCTTTCTTCAGCTCCCACACTTAAAATGACATACCCCTCCAATTAAAAAAAAGTCAATGTTCAAGAATAGCTTATGATGTCCAGGCAATGCTTAACTTTTATTTTTGTTAGAGCTTCCAGAAAGTACTATACAATAAACAATCTGGGCTTCCAGAAAGTACTATACAATAAACAGTCATTAACTTGGGTTTGTTGAAGTAACTGTCACCCAGATGGATCCAGTAATTACTCTTCAGCCCAGTTTTCCTGCTGCAATTTCACACAAAATCTGGGCTCTCCATTCTGTTGGCTTTAAGACAAGTGGTTGTTATGTTCCAAGTTCTTGGAAGTGACTAGGCTTCAGCAGTGTGTGAAATTGTTCAGTAACATTTGAAAAAATAAACAATAATAAAGTGTTAAGAGGATTCGGCAGGGGTTGGCAGAGGCAGACACATAGGTGTGCAAGTTAATACACAACAACACTGCTTTTGCACTGTGGGGCAAAACTAATTTCTTCAGATTTGGGGAGGGAGGTGGGCAACTACAGTGGGACTGAAGGGCAAATTTGGAACTACCTGAGGGCACACCTTTTGAAACATTCAAACAAAAATCCACCAAACAGTGATTTCTTTATTGGCCAACTGAAATGCACAATGTACTTGTTGCAAGCTTTTGATCACATGGCTGTGGAAATATAGAGACACAATGGATTGCAAAAGCAGAGTTCTTATTGATATGCAAATGGACTTTAAATTTCCTGGACTTTGCCCAACTGCTGAATGGCCAGAGGAGGAGGGGCCATCCTGCTAATGATACCCTCTCCATACCATCTTAACTAAGGACAGAAACAACAAAATGCAGGCATCTTACTAACATCTCTAATTTTTCTTCTGTTTGGTATATAACATCTTGCCTGATGAAGAAGCCAGTGGCGCTTTAAAGGTTGCAACAAGTATATTGTGCATTTCGGTTGGCCAATAAAGGTATCACTGGCCCAGAATAGACCGCCACTTTGTGGTGGCCTGGGGCCAAAATTAGGGTTGGAGAGCATAGAGCAACCGCACGCTCCCGAACCCTAGCATGTGGCGGTGGTGCCATCATGGCAGTCTCCCGTCAACACAGGGACCGCCATGTTGATGCAAGCGTGGTGCAGCATTCGCATGTTGTGACGGTGCTTACATCATCGATGTACCACAGTGTGCCAATGGCTTTTAGCAGGTTCTTTTTGGTGCAGAGGGACACCATGTGGTTTGGCTGTTGCAGCGTCCCTCAGCAGCAAAAATGGACACCTTCATCCCACCCTTTCAGGGTGGTCTGTCGAGCCCTACTATTTGGTAGATTTTTGTTTGAATTTACTAAATGGCCAACACAGCATGTTTTCTGGACTTTTAAAACATTGTTTTATTTTTTATTATTTTTATTTTTCATTTAATTATCCTGCCTTTTATCACATCAAATATTAATGTTTTAAAATATTAATCATTCAATTAATTCATTTTTATTGATTGGTTTTACTTCAGCACACTTATTAGAATCTAATAAGCTCACATCATTTCTGTTAATGAAAAATGCTTTCCACAAATTGGGGCTTGTAAGCCTTTGGCCCTTATCTTATAGGAGATGTGGGCCCACACATCTGGAACCCCCCTCCCCAATTCATAATCAAAGTAGTATAAGAGCCTCCCCCTATGTGATGCCTTCCATACATTTTAGACTACAGCTCCTATAAGCCTTGGAGAGCATGGCCAATTGACAAGAATGGTGGCAATTGTAGTCTGATGATATCTAGAAGATACTTGGTTGGGGAAGGCTGACCTGGGATATGGTTTGACATTGACAGATTTCCAGTTACCCAATCTGAGACAGACCTACTCAAAGGTAAGCCTCCTTGCAGGTTAAATGAATTGTAGCAATGATATACTTCAACTGCTTCTTTCGGTAGCCAAAATTAGTGAATTTTAAAACTATTAAAAAACCGAGCAGTTCTGAGATGGTTGTTATTATGTGCCTTCAAGTCATTTCCAACTTATGGTGACTCTAAGGCGAATCTGTTATCGGGTTTTCTTGGCAAGTTTTGTTCAGAGAAAGTTTGCCATTGCCTTCCTCTGAGACTGAGAGAATGTGACTTGCCCAAGATCACACAGGTTCTAAGGTAGCATGCTACCAATTGCCACTCGAATCCCAAATGCCTTCTCACAGACAATGGTTGGCTCCATGGTTGATATAAAATTGCACATCAATAGAGAAGGGCCTGTGTTCCAAGTGAAAATATAGGATTTTTGCAGTGTGAGAGTGTTCCTCCATGCCTGTCCACAAGGCCCCATTCCAGCATTGAACACAGTGCTCCATCTCACTCCATCCTTTATGGTCACTCCAGCATTTTCATGGGATTATAGATGCACCAGCCACATATTTTGCTGTCATTTCTGAGCAAATGTGCAGGCGTAGCTTTCATGCTAGCAGCAATGTTGGTGTTATAGACTAGTGGAGAAGCAGGGCTCTGTCTTGTGCTATTACCCTTGGATTGGTGGAAGTGGAGGATTGGATTGCCTCTTTCACTTTGATCCAATACAGCCTAACCTGCCTCGAAAACACTTTCTCTGATGGTTCTTGCTTCATTTTTGCTGGACTCTTCCCCAATCCTGAAACCAGCCTGTGCAACCCCTTCCCCTCTGTGAAATGTTTCTAATATGTCAGGCAGGTGTTTCAAAAAGTACCTTACGCTGCAGGGAAATATACTGTGATGTAATCTGTCTAATTTGGCTCTTTGAATTCCTTTCAAGAACACTTGCTGTTTTGCAATGGAAATCGCTCCCCAACCACTTCAGAGAGGCCTTTGTAATGTGAGCTGGTAAAACTCTGCAGGTGTAGCAGCCTCCTCTCGCCCCCCCCCTTCCCCATTTTTTTAAAAGGGGAGGTTTTGCTTATTTTACTGCGTTACTGAAAAAGTGACCTAAAAGTCGGCTTGAGTCATTTTTAAAAAAAGTCTTGTTAAGAAATTTCACATCCAGCTTTTCACTAAAGTACTACCGTATCCAGGAAACCATGCATTAATGACAAGAATACATTCCCTCAGGCTTAAATTCCCTCCGTTTTGGGCAGTTTTTGAGGGATTTGGACATACCAGAGGTGTTTTGGCATGTGTGGAGACTAGAAAACAGGAAAAAGTGTTTTCCTTGTTAATTCTTGTCCAGTGAATGAAGGCTTCAGTTTATTTGTTTTTTACTTCAGCCAGTCCATTAATTTTTTTTAACCAAAATCTTTTGTCAACTAGGAAAAGGCACATGGATGCTTTCACTGTTACCTAAATACAAATATAAATAAGGGATTTATATCAGGGCAAGGGCTATGCTATGAAATGAATGAGACACGTGCTTTTTCATGGTTATGGTCAGAACCAGTCAAATAGATTAAATGCCACAAAATAGGGGGAAAAGGAGGGGGGAAACCCACAACGTTATTAGAGAAATCAAAACAGAGGACACCAAAAGAGAGGTCAAAATAGGCCACTGATGTGGTTTGCATACAGTGTCTGTATGTGTGCTACTCATATGTGCAAATGAAAAACTAAAAATAATTACTAGAACTGAAAGAAAAATACACCGCTTCTCACTATAATTGGGTACTAGCAATGGCAATCCCCCCTGAACAAATCTTGCCAAGAAAACCTTGTGATAGGGTTGCCTTAGGGTCACCATAAGCTGGAGACTATTCTGAGTGTTCAAATGGCACCCCCTCCACACACACACACAAACACATAAGATGCTACTTCATAGCAATTGCAATATATCAGTGTAATGTGGCAACACAGGAGAAACCCAACAGGTATTCCGTTGGTCCTATTACCCTCTGCTCAAAAGGACCATCCTTCAATAGAATGGAAGAAGGTAAATATGTGTACCCAGGTGAGTACCTGGCCAGACTTGCATACCAAGGCAGCTTGTGGCAGGGAAACAGCTTCTTCTCAAGTGTGGTGAGGTTATGTGATTTCCATAACGTCCAAGCTGGCAGCCAGCTCCTGCTATGCAACAACCATTTTGAGAGTGTTCAAAACTTTGGCAATGGCTAGTTCCAGTCTGAGAAAGTTAACCTATTTCAAATTCAGCTCTGAGAATACTCTAGCCACTGTCTGGGAGTTGTAGTCCAATAAAGTAACTTTTCCAGGGATGGTTTATTAGACCACAGATAGGGGACATGACAGTAATAGAAGCATTACATTGGAACCACTTCCGAGTCCTCCAAAACCCCAAATGGAACCTGAAAAGGATCAGCCAATTTTATTTTCTTTTAACAACTGAAAGGTTTTTCCACAGCCGTGTGATCAGAAAAGGCTGAATGGAATTATACAAAACTGTCTACAAGTATTTCCTTCTGGCATATAATTTTTCCAAACTTCTGTTTGATATTTTTTTTTTAATGTTCATGCCCTTTTCATTGTTACATTATAAGCTTTTGAATGGGCAGGGCATTTGTTGCATTAGCAGGGAGTTGTCCTTCTTCACAGAGAATTGGACCTGAAAAGGCTATTTAGGATGTGCTATTTATTATAATACTATTTTTAAACATTTGCCTTTTTAGTCAGCCAGCCATCATAAGGAACACCGCATGACTTAGGTGACCTATTACACAACATCAATAAATTTTTAGACAACTGCATACATGCCAACAATGAAAAATGCCAACATGCACTCTCCTGCCCCTAGCGGCAACAGACTAGTTTAGGGCATGACAGATGTGTTCTGTGCCTACCTATCCCTACTCTGTCCCTCAAAAGGAATAAATGCCTAGCAAGCTCAGGAGGAATGGCTGGATAGGTATCAATGATACAATTGATTGATTGGCTCTCTCACTGTGTCTAATGATACAACAAGCCCACAGGGCCATAGGAGTACCAAGAGGTAGATGAGTACTAAATTGGGGCTTTGAATGCACTGGTATCATAGAGATAGGATGGAACCAAGAAGCTATCCAGTTCAAACCTGTGGTTGATAGTGAGGTCATTTCCATAATGCAGGGAGGGGTGCAGGGTGGAAAGGGGTGATTGAAGTCAAATGGAGGCACACTTTTTAATTAGGTAATGGGCTATGATACATGATCGTGTTAACAGTGGCACCCCATATGGCATAGTCCTTTACTGAAGAAGGCAAGCTCAAGTAGAGAACGGTTGCTATTCAGTCACAGAACACACAAGCTGCATGTTCTTGGGTCAGTCACTGTCATCTTCATCTAAAAAGACGTTGGGTTCTAAGGAGTTGTGCCTAAGACCCTGGATAGCCACTGATAAGGCAGAGCAGGAAAAACAAACCTTTAGCTTTATTGACTGCTGGTCTGTCAGTGTAAGGAAGCTGCAAATGAGTAACTACAGGTGTGCCAGAAGTACCTGAACAAGGCCAACTCGAAGCTGGAAGGACCCTGGTCAAAGTGCCCTGCATAGGTCCTGAGTGCTGAGCAGGATGGCTGAGCAGGTTGCTGAGTGGTGATGCTGGATGATGCCTGGCAGCCCCCTTAAAATGGCATTTTTTTTTTTTAACTTTTTAGAGTTTCTGGAAATAATGGGGGACCATTCTGTATAAATAGGACCCTCTCCAGATGGGCCTTTTAGCATGTACCAAGTACGTGCTAGGGTTGCCTTGGAGCATCCTTTATAGACGCTCACTAACCCTAGCACGTACTCCGTACGTCAAATGGCGGTGCCCTGTACAGATGGGCGCTGCCATTTTGTAGCGTGCTCATGCTGCTACAGGGCGCACAGGGCGCCCTATTTGTGGTGCCGGAAGGAGCTCTGAAATGGAGCTCCTTCCTGGGGAGTGCCTCATTCCCGCAGCCACCAAACGGCTGAGGGAATGAAGGGGGGGGGGGGGGAGGGGGCTGAATGGCCCCTTTCTCTCCCGGCAGCAGCTCCCTGGGGTTTCCTGGGGCATGAAGCCCCAAGGACACTCCTTTCCAGGCCGGAGGGAAGCAGCATTTTACCGCTTCCCTGAGGCCTGGAAAAGCGGTGGATCGGGGCCTCCAGGGCTGCCGCTGTGGCTGCTCAGGCCCCAATCGAGCGGGGAAAGGGATGGGTGCAGTCCGCCCCAAAGGGGCGATCTGTATCCCACCTAAATTACTAGGTGATATCAGCACATGGATAAACGTGCATGTTGATCCATATATTTTTGTTTTAGAGCCTTATCACATGACAAAAAAAGTTGAGAGAGAGAAGCAGCTGTCTCCTTGTCTCTCTGCATACTGTCAAAGCACTTCCATTTTCTTCCTGAGGGGAATGGTCATAAAAGTGTGTCTTTTATCACACTGGAAAATCCATTCGGCAAAAGACGAGCTTTTATGACTATCTCCCTCTGGAAGGAGAACAGAAGTGCTATGACAGAATGTGCAGAAGCAAGGAGAAAGTCATTTCTATCTCTGCATCTTGTCTTTCTTTGGCCTTTTGATAAGGCTCTTAGGTGAATTTTTGTTTTGATGCAGGGTAAATGTAGTGTTGTATTGGAACAAGGACTCCCAGGGTTGAAGTACCAACTCTTTTTGATTGGCAGGGATGATTATATCATCTTCCATCTGCTCACGATTCCCTGTTCCTACCGAGCCTGGCTTCAGTCCTCACAGTAGCTGAAGATAACAACAGGAATACATTTTCTCAGCATGAATATTTTGTTGTGAGCTACAGATGAAATGTGAAGCATTCTGGAATGCCTTGGTCTTAAGTCGGCAATGAAGATCCACTAGTTTTACAAATGACTTCTTCTTGCTGGAGACAGGAACTAGTAGAATAGGTTTGTTGGTACAATTCAGCAACCCTGCTTGTGTGTTTGGAATCTTCTTGGGGACATAGTTATGGGGGTTGCCATGATCTGAACACCTTCACTTGAAAATTGATCACAATACCACTGAGTAAACGAAATAATAACCCAGCTAGTGTAAGAAACTATGTTTAGCTTTAGGGTTTCCCCTTGTTCTACCAGACATGAATATCTCTTCTTCTTCCAGCTTTGTGGAGTTCACAATAAACACATTCCATACATACTTATGGCCCACACCTATAGCCAACCTCCCCACCAAAAAAAAACCCAACAAGAAAACCCTGCTGCCAGCTCCTTGGGATTGACATAAACATTTAGAATATTTTCCATCTGTTGGAGCATGGAAATACATTAGCAGTTGCCCATCTTCAGAAATACCTGATCTTTGACTATTGTGTTATATGTTTCCCAGCACTGTCAAAGACAACCCTGATTGGTTTTTTGTCTTCTGTATACACCAGGAGAAAGCAGGAATCTGAACTGTATTACTGAACCTGTGTCCAAAGCTAGCCTTGAAATGCTGCCTCAAAGCAAGACAGACTCAGATTTATGTGACTCGACTGATTGGGACTTCTGATTTCTAATTTTCATGAATCTTGCTCTATATAATCCATTTCACTAAAAAGGTGAAGGCAGATATGTTTTGTAATTTGTTATTGTTACGGTCATTTTCATCTGAAGCTTTCAGAATATGTAATGTTAGAATAGCATTGGGGCTAGAAATGATATTAGAAATTTAAAATGTCAGGCCTCTGCTTGATAAAGGCATGAAGCTATCTTTCTGAATTACATTTTGAGGAAAGGGAGATCCTTCAGAAATTACTCATTCTATTTTGTTCTTACATTGTACTTCCTCTTGGACTAATCTGGAGGAAACCAAACAATCAGGAAAGACTTTCTTAACCTTTGAAACTTGTATTATTAAAAAATCAAGGTGTGTATAGTCTCCCTTCGCCTTACTTTTTAGTTTAGTGCATGCATTCATATGTAAAGGAACATGCAGTTTCCACTGAAGAAAGTGGCAACTCAATCTACTAATTTCATTCTCAGAAAAAGCAATGGATAATTTTAGCACTTTTCTTCTTGCTGTGAGAAACTCTTTGAAAATTGCATTTTTTTTAAAAAAAAAAAGACTATTCACAGTTTGGGCCTTATTTGTGCAAAATTCTCACATGACTGTTCGGTGCAAAAAGAAAGAAGCTTTTTTGTACTGGAAGCAACATGATCTGCTCAGTGCAGAAATATCATTTTTTGCTCAAAAATGTGTTTCCTGTGTAGAAAATGTTTTCTACATCAAAAAACTGTGTGCAAATTTTATGGAGAATAAGTCCTAAACCCTGAAGATTCTTGTCAATCCAGGATTTCCCTCATCAGGTTTTCCCAAACCCAAGGAACATTTTTACATATTCTTAGCATCTCTAGGGACCTTAATAAACAATATAAAGGAATATGTAGGCGTACCTGTGCATGGTATGTTTGAAATGTGCACAAGATTCTGTGCAGATCCAGACACATTGCTTATGAAAACAGCCTCTTGCAAGCTTGACAAGCTTGGATCCATACAAATCATTTCTGGATCCAAGGCCCAAAACACACAGGCCAAATAGCATGGATTCTGGCCACATTCAGGGCATAGAATGTGGCTGGAAGCTGTGCCGACACCGCACCATCCAGGAAGAGCAGGGCCAAGATGGAGAGGATAGGATCCGCTCCTTCTGGTGGCCTGGCTCAGCATTGCCATGGCAGCCCAGATCGGAGCCAGTCACCTGCAGTTGGTGCAGTCCCTGCAGGATTGCCACCAGAGCGGTTGCACACCACTTTTTTTGCCTATCTGTTTCAGGGCCAAATCTCATTTTTGGAATCCCAGTCCTCCTACTGACTATCATGAGAAATCAAGAAATGGCTGCAACTTGTTTTCTTTTTATCAGAACTAGGATTCCATTTTTAAGGCTTCGTAGCCCCTTAGGAGGAGATTGTGCCAGACAAATCACAAATAGGTGCAACGGCTCTTGTGCCACACAAACATTCACTTTTGATTATTTTATTTTATTTTTTAGAAAATGAAAATGCAACCGATAACACCTTTTTATTTCTTGGCAGATTAGATTAAATGTGCAGGGAGATTTGTGAAAGGATCATGGCAGAATACATGCAGGAGTTTTTGTGCAAGAGCAATCCTTACAGCTTGCACATTCAGCAAGTTTGTCAATTAGGGACACCTCTATGTGTCATAACAATTTCCTACAAAAACCTAGAGGGATAACTCTCATGGTTTTGACATCATAGCTGTCTGACAAGATGCCAGCCATAGTTTCACAAGTGGGACCTGCACCAAAATTGTTTTTACATTGTCCAGGCCTCCTAGAATCTGGGCCCTGGGGATTTTGCCCCCTGCCATTCTCCTTTGCTCTGGCCATTCCACCTACTGTCATGTTCCCATTCTTCACCTAATTGTTGGTCAGCATTCTGTATTCACTAAGCACATTATTTGGGATTGGCCCCATTCATCGCCCTACTTAATATTTTTTAAAAATAAAACTTCTGCACCTCTTTGGGTTTTTCCGAACCCGTTGGTATCTCCCCTTGTGTCTGCATAGCACTTTAAAAAATTGCAAATGCTATTTCATCTATAACAAGTGAAGGTTGCAACAAAATGTTGCAGTGTGGAGTACCTCTGCTCACAGTTCCAGCCAAAGATCTGGATCTTTGGCTGAAACTGTGAGCACAAGTACTCTACATTGCATCATTTTGTTGCAAACTCCACTTGTTATAAATGAAATAGCACTTGAAATTCTTCTTCTTGCAGGATACTCCATTCCATTGAGCCATTCCATCCTGGTTTTTCATCCCTCCCCAATACTCAGTCACCATTTCATGCCCACCAAGCATGCCCATTCTTCAGTAGGCTAGGAAGCTACACTCTTAGTTTGTCCCTTAGTTAAAAACGTAGAGACCACTCAATGGATGGTACCATTTTGGCTATACAATGTCTGGCACCTGCCAAATAGAGATTGCTGTTGGAGTATCTCATGGATGGGAGGGGGAATGCTGCCTTCAAGATGTTGTTAGTCTGCACTTGACACCATCTCTTTGAATTTTCTGGCTAAAGCTAATAGGAGTTGTTGGTTTTTGATGTTGTTGTGTGCCTTTAAGTTCTTTCCAACTTATGGTGAGCCTATCATGGGTTTTCCCTGGTACAATTTGTTCAAAGGAAGTTTGCCATTGCCTTCCCCTGAGGTTGAGAGCATGTGACTTGCTCAAGGTCACTCACTGAGTTTCATGGCTGAGCTGGGAATCAAACCCTGGTCTCCAGAGTCATAGTCTAACATTCAAACCACTATGCCATACTGGCCTTCTAGAGGAGTTGTAGTTCAACTATGTTTTGAGGGTCACACATTCTCCATCCCTACTATATATGAAAATTTGTGCAAATCCCTTTATATTTCTCCCTCTCTCTGTGTAGACACATATACAGTAGGCTGGAATGCATCCCAGGTTGAGAAAGCCATCAAAGTGGAGAAATAGACTTTAAGGGGGAAAAAAGTTAAAATTCTTAGAGGAGCAAGCACTAATGTCATTAATATCTGTCTCGCTCTGGCTGTGTTGGTGTGGTTTTTATCCAAAGCACTGCATTAAAAAAAGATTACCCTTCTATGACCTCCTGCTCTTCCTTTTCCACCCAAGAGAAAAAGAGGAAAGGGAGCCAGCAGGCTGGAGTTCAAATGTAAACAGACGTGGCTTTGAAGGCATTGTGGTATGCTTTGTCGGCGATGTGTTTCTTCAGTATGAATTAGAAGTCAGCATAATGTGTCTGAAAGACTCAGGGACATTAAGGTAAATGGAAGTCTAATTCAAAAAAGCCCAGACTTTGGCACATGTCTGCAGAAAGAAATGAGCTGCAGTCTTGAAACTCTGAATTCCATCTTAAGCATAGTGAGCTACAGCAGATGAAGGCCACTGGGATTGCAATTAACCATTGGCATGCCAGAGGCAATCCAAGTATGGGATTCAGACCCAATTTCAGTTTAATGACATAGACCTGAGGATGGTGCTACCATTAGGTTGAGTGAGGCAACTGCCTCAAGTGGCAGCAGCTGAAGGCCACAGAATAGATAGAGGTCTTTCTGCTGCACAGCCTCCCCTGAGCTTCCTTGCTGCTTTTAGGTGTGGTGGAGGATACTGCCTTTTCACCTGTATTGAAAGAAGATTCATCTACCTATGTGGTCAACTTTTGTACATGCAATCAGGCAAAGGTGGGTGGGACGTGAAAAGAGCCATCTTGTCTTCTCCTCCAGGTAGCATAACATTTTGGCTTCTTGATAGTTCTTCATGACTCACAACTGATATGTGAACATACTAACACATATTTGTTATAGCAAAGCCTGTCAAAAGTCCACCAAACAGTGGCCTGTTACAGACTGCCAAAATAAAGCTGCTTTGGGTCTCTTTGGAGGTATGCTATTTAAATGATGCATGGGTCCTAAGAGTCCGGAGGTCGCGCCAAAGCCACACTCCATTCCTAAGCACTGGAGTGCAGCTTTGGTGCAGCTTCCGGATTCTTCGGATGCATGCATCATTTAAATAGCATACCTCCAAAACAAATTGGCAAGAAATAAAGAAAAAATTGGGAAAATGGTCGAAATTACAATTATCCCTATTAGGTAGAATAGCAATTGTAAAAATGTGTGTACTACCTAAAATTCTGTTTTTATTTCAAAACATACCAATTATGGCAAATAATAAAATAATTAGTGAATGGGAAAAAGATTTAAAGAAGTTCATTTGGGCAGGGAGGAAAGTGAGAATCAAGTGGGAAAGATTAATAGATGCTAAAGAGAGAGGAGGATTAGGGATGCCAGACTTTAAATTGTATTTTTATGCGTGCTGTACGGACTGGATAAGGACATGGATAGAACTAGAAGATGAAAAAATATTACATTTAGAAGGGTTTAATTTAAGATATGGCTGGCATGCTTATATGTGGCTAGATAGGGTAGAATTAAATAAAGAATTTAAAGATCATATAATAAGCATTATGGAGAATTTGGAACATCTATAAGGGGAAAATTTATAGTCAATTACCGGATTGGATTTCACCACATGAAGCGCTTATACAAAGAGGTAAAATAGATGGCAAGGCTTGGTTAAGGTATAAGGATTTAGTGAAAAGGGAAGAAGGGAAACTAGTACTGAAAACAAGGGAAAAGCTAAATATGGAAGGATATAACATATCTTGGTTTTTATATTACTGTACCAGTTGAGGGAAAGATACCAAATACAGTGGTGCCTCGGGTTACGAAATTAATTCGTTCCGCGGCACCGTTCGTAACCCGAAAAGCCTTCGTAAGCCGAAATGCCATAGGCGCTAATGGGGAAAAAGCCACGGCTCCGCCGCGGCTCCATTTAAAATAGCGCCGAAGTTTTTTCGTAACCCAAAAAAACATTTGTAACCCGGAGCAATTATTTTCTATTGCATTTTTTCGTATCCCGAAAATTTCGTAACCTGGGTAATTCGTATCCCGAGGTACCACTGTAGATGAGAATCAATATGGTATAACGGATAAAAAGACAGAATTAGACGTAATATTAAGGGATGGGCAAGGAAGAAAGATAGGAAAATTCTATAAGATTTTTTAAAAATTGGAATTAGAACAAGACTATATAAAACAAGGAATGATAAAATGGCACAAAACTTAGGGCATAATGTTCAATTAGGAAGCTGGGAGAAAGCCTGGGGAGAAGATCTTAAATTTACGCATTGTATGGATATCAAAGAGAATTTTTATAAAATGGTTCATAGATGGTACCTTACCCCAAGTAGAATAGCAAATATATATAAAAAAGACAAAGCGCTGTGCTGGAAATGTGAAAAAGGTATAGGTAGTTTTTATCGCATGTGGTGGACATGCCCTGAAGTCAAGAAATTTTGGATTAAAATACATAAGATATTGATAAAAATAACCCAAATAGACTTTCCATTGCTCCCGGAAATGTGCCTGCTGAATATAATTGAAAATAAAGAATTAAGGGGAAAAAAACTTTATTATATTTAATTATAGTGGCGAGGATAGTACTAGCAAAGCAGTGGAGAAGCAAAGATATACCGGATATAGAGACGTGGCTAGAAAGAAGTTTAGATAGAATGGAAATGGATAAATTAACAATGATATTAAATGACGACGACGAAGAAGAAAATATTGCCTGGACGAGGTTGCTGCAAATATACCATTCTGATATGAAAGGGAAATGATTAAGTCAAATTAGATAAGCATATAATGAATGAATAGAATATAGATTAAGTTAGAGGTGAAGGGATAATAATCGGTATGTAAGGATAAGATAGAAGAGGTTGTTAGATCTATATAGTTCTAGTAATTAAGCTTAAGAGTAAGTATTAATAAGAGATAAAGAGGTAATATTCATTTGACTTCTTGAAGAATTAAAGAATGATAGCTAAGAAGACAGCAACACTAAGAACAATAAAGGGACAAGCTGGGAAGGAAGAGCAAAGGGAAAGATGTATGATTATAATGAATAAGAATTTTTTTTGCTTCTTTTAATATACTAAAATTCAATAAAGATTAATTTAAAAAAAGAAGACGTATATTTCATTATTCAGAGAAAAACGTTTTGATATTTTGTGCCTACAGGAAACTAAAATAAAACAAAAGGATGCGAAATACTTAAGAAACTGGAAGTTGGGACAATTATTTAGCTCAAACAATGAAAAGAAGGTGGAGTTTCCCTCTACATCCAGAATAAAATCCCTGTCAAAGAATGCTTTAAGGATCAGAAAGGCCACTATGTGGGTGTCAAAGTTAAAATACAAGAACAGGAAATTTTGGTAGTAGGTGTATACACCCCTATATGTGACAAGACAGCATTTCATGAAAAATTAGAAAAGGAAATAACCAAGCAACAAATCACAAACATTTTGATGGCAGGTGACTGGAATGGTGTAATTAAACCTACCAGAGACAGGAAATTGGATAAGAAAGTAAAGAAAAATCAAGGGAAACTCCCGACTTCTTTTTTTAAGCTATGTGAACAGTTCAATTTGGAAGATCCTTGGTCTAAATTATAGGACCAAACACCGGGATATACATTCTTCTCGGAATAATATAACTCTGCTTCCTGTATAGACATGTTTCTTATTACTAATACATTAGGGAAAATATTGGACAACATGAGTATATTACCGAAAACAGAATCGGACCACAAGCCTATACAACTAGAACTGAAGATAAAGAAAAACAAATATAATTGGAGATTAAATTACTATATCCTTTGCGATGATGCTTTCTTGGAAGATTTGAAAGCAAATAAAAATGTTCTTCCAAGATAATTGCAACACGGAGACAAAAAAATATGGTAATATGGGATACCAGTAAAGCATTTGTCCGTGGCTTGCTAATATGTCGTGGTGCATATATGAAAAAACTGAGGAATGAAACACAGATTTCCAACTGGCTAAGATACGAAGATATACTCCTGAAAGACAACCTGAATAATTACAACGTGAAAAAGATAGAAGATATAAAAACAATGGAAACTCAAAAGCATTGGTTTCTGTATCACCAATTGACAGAAAGGTTCAAAATTGATGTAGTAGCTGAAAACTTTGAAATTAACAACATGGAATTGGATAATGTCTTGCGGAAAGAGCAAAAGAAACTAACATCTAAACTCTATAAAATAATACTGCAAAGAAAGATAGAGCAGAATGTAATAAAAGACTCTATGATACAATGGGCCAGGGACCTGGGAAGAATAATTGACTTGGAAAGCTGGCAGTATGCCAGGGAAAAAAGCATGGAAATTTACGTCATGTGAGAATCTACATGAGAACTATTAAAAAATGGAATTCCAATGGCGCCTGACGCCAGCAAAACTTGCAAAAATTCATAAAGGAAATAGCAATCAGTGTTGGAAATGTGCAAATGCAAAAGGAACCTGGCTCCATGTATGGTGGGAATGTCCAAAAGTAAAGAAATACTGGAACCAAATTCACTTGTCCATAACAAAAATTCTTGAGATAAATTTTGAACAGATCCCTGACATTTACTTGTTGAACATGACAAATAAAATCCCAAGGAAAATTGAGAGCCGACACTGGCGAAAAATTCTCTAAATGGTCACAGCGGGAAGACTACTTTTGGCCCAATATTGGAAAACCAATGAAACTCCATCTATTGACGAGTGGTTGTTAAAAGTATATGACATGATGGAAATGGACAGATTAATAAATGTTATTCAAGGAAAGGATGAGGAAAAGGTGGAAAGGGAATGGGAGGCATTAAAGATTTTTTTGTGGAAACCAATGGAAAGACATATAAGATGGTAGGAATGAATAAGAATTAATAAGAAATACCACTCAACTCTGAGAAGATAGAGAGATTTAAAATAACAAAGCAATACTGATACTGAAGGTATCAAGGAATATTAATTTTGTAAGGAAACACTAGTGAAGAAAGTAATAAACACACAAGGCATATGTTATACGTTGGAAGTTTATTTGTTTTTTAAACCTGCAAAATACAACAACCTCTATGTAATAATTGTATAATGAAGATACAAAGTGCTATCTGGCGATTACTATATGATTATATACTGTAAGAAATAAATTTCTATTAATTGGTTTGCCCTCTTCTGCCCCTTTTCTATTTCTACAGTTTGCTTTTCAAAATGCAGTTACCAATTATACAAAGTTTTGCAAGCATAGTTTTTTTACGTTATAAATTTCCTTATGAGACATTTGCTCAGAAGGAAGGGAAAACCTTATACGAGAAAATATTGACAAGCAAACATGGGAAGAAATACCGGAACAATTACAAAACAGGTTGAACTCAGAGTTCACAGAGGAAGAGATAAGGAAAGCTATCAGAAATTTAAAACTGAACAAATCACCAGGACCGGATGGTTTCACAGAGCTATACTATAAAAAACTAGAAGACGTACAGATAATTCCTTTAAAGAATACCATGAATAAGATTGACGAGGAAGGCATCCCAGATTCTTGGAGTACGAATGATATAACATTAATCCCCAAAGAGGAAAAGGATAACACTAGTGTGGAGAATTACAGACCAATTTCCCTACTTAACATAGACTATAAGATCTTTGCATCTATCTTGGCTGAACGGTTAAAATCAGTGTTAATATCTCAAATAGATCAAGATCAAACAGGTTATTGTAGTCTCCTCATGCTTAGACTGATGAAATTCATGGCTTAAATTTTATATTTTACTATTGGAATGGATACGATGCAAAAATCATTGCAAATTCCTTGAAAATGCCTTTATAAGATGTGTCTTCATCTGTTGCTAATTTATTGTGACCATAGCCACTCTTCTAAGGCAACTATATGGTTTTCCAACCATTTTATGATAGCAAAGCATTTCCTTTGCAGTGCTTTTACTTGAGCTGTGCCTAACATCTCTGCCCGTGGACTCAGACTTAGTAGCTTCCTTGCAAAGTCTTGAGAAGTCGCTTCTTTATATGTGGTATGCTTCTCCAGCCACTTACTGGTGGCTGCTGTGTAATTGTCCAACAACTGCTCTAGAGTTTTGACATGGTCTTCTAAGTACTGGAGATGTGTTTCAATAAATACTTGCAGTAAACTTTTCACATTACTGTACAACAGCAGTGAGGGTTCAATCACCCTCTTGCTCATGGTGACATTTGGGTGTTCCAGACACATTTTGGCCTTACGGATACCTAAATGCCAGCATTTATTACAGAATAGAATCTCTCTTCCCAACTTGTAGTCCACATAATTCAGATATCTGGTGTGAAACACTTGGAGCAGATGAAGGTACATGTCGACCCATTCATTGAGATCCTCGAGAACCTCCTCAAACTCTTCCCATAACTTCTTGACATAATTGGTTGCCAATACGTTTGAATTCCCCATATACTCTTCCACCAAACTGTTTATTTCTTGCAGTACAAGATTTGTGGCCTTAAGGTCGTCTTCAAAATTTTCTGCCAATCTCTGGAAAACACAATGCATGTGGAAAAAGAAAAGTGATACTGGAATTAATTATTATGTATATCTCTTTAAATTTGCACACATAATACAACAGATAATTTTTAGGACATTGTCATCCAAACTGGACAAAAGGAGAAAGGCTATATCTTAGAGGCTGAGCCAATGCTTGGTATGTTGGGATTTCCAAAAGAGATACTATGGCATGGACAGATTATACATACTTTTAATGTTGCCTCCAGCAAGCAAAAGCAAGAAGTGTGTGTTCACACTTTCTGTTCTGGCAGGCCTTTGGTAGCTGATAGCAGTTAGAGCAGAATATACCTTTAACCTGGTTTATCATGTCTTTTATTGGTGTGTTTTAAATTACGTTCTAATCTTTTATGATGAATTACCTTCATATTTCCTCCATATTGTCCCCCCCCACCACTCCTTTGTAATAATGCAAAGCTGTCAGTGAATGACAGGCTGTATCTGCACTGCAGATTTAATGCAGTTTGACACCACCATAACTACCATTGCTCAGTGCTATGGAATTCTGGGATTCGTAGTTTTGTGAGATATTCAGGCTTACCTGTCAGAGACCTCTGGTGCCACAACAAACTACAAATCCCAGGATTTCATAGGATGGAGCCATGACAGATAAAGCAGTGTCAAGCTGCATTAATTTTGCAGTGTGGCAGCAGCCTACATCAGAGATAGAAACGTCAGTGAAAGAATGGTATTATGTTAGGTTTAGACTAGAAAATTTAAAAAGCCCTTCAGTTATTTATGTTTTTTGCTGTTATTTGTTCCCTGGTGGAAAAATGTGAACACTTGGGAAACCTAGCTGGGAAGACTTACATAGTGGCAGGTTTTGCCTGATTTTCATACATCCCAAATTTCAAGAATTTCTTCTGCACAGAAGTACACAGTGTTTAAAATCTGAGAATTGTGGGGGTTTGTGCAAAACAAAACAAAAAACATCGATGGCTGGCATCCAGTTGAGAAATTATGTTGTCATAAACTGATTTACAATCACATAAAAATGAACTGTGATATTGCACTCAATTCATGTTTTCAGAAGGAGAGTGTAGATGTAGCTATACCATCACCACTGCTAAGCAGGTGTGGTCATTGCACAACAGTGGCCACACTGCTGGCTCCATCTGCTCAATGACCCTGATGGTGTAGGAGAACAACAGGTCCTGATGAACAAAGTGATCTCTCATTGCAAAACGGGACATCTTCTCTAAAGATGCCAGCCACAGATGCTAGCAAAACTTCAGGAAGAAACTCTTCTAGAACATGGCCACATAGCCCGAAAAACCCACAAAAAACTATGGATGCCGGTCATGAAAGCCTTCGACTTCACAATAGCTCACTCTTTCAAAAGACAAAATATAAATGTCAGTTTGTATTGGAGTACAAATTATGCCATTATAAACCATACCTGAATAGTGAGGTACAACAAGTCATCAGGAGACTCTTGCGAGTAACACCAGCTTCTCCCTGGCTCAACAAATGAAAACCGTATCAGTTGTAGGATACCATTGATTGCAAAAAGACTTTAGATAATTATTAGGCTAAATGTAAATTGAATGTGTGTGCTTCCTAGAGGCCACTCTCAGATATCAGATTAAAGATTAGAACAGACTCCAGTTCATATTACCCTTGAATATACTACCTGATGTTGGTAGTGCTGGAGTCCTATGAAATCTAGTATAGACTAGATGGGAAGAGACTGGTTTAGTGGCACAGAACAAGTAGATTTTTCAGTGGGATAAGGTGGAAAAGATATATTTCAACCTTTTCTCTTTCCTCCTTTCCCCTCTGACCACAGTTAAAATAGGAGACAGTGCAAAATAATGTTGAATCATATCTGTATTTAGGTCAGTGATTTCTCCCCCCTCCAGAAACTGAAAGAGAAGATTGAATACAGAACTGTCTTCAATGTAAACTTTTCATGGATAATGTTCTATATATAAATTTTATACAAGACAATTCTATACATAGTGTCCGAGATCTGAAAGAAAGCTAGTAGTTAAGGTTGCAACCACAAATGCATCACCTAGAAACGAGTTCCATGGAGCTCAGCATGGCTTATTTATGAGCAGACAAATATAGGATGGCACTGTAACCAAAAAGTCCATGGGGATTATTCCTTCACACTCCTTTCCCCATGTGGTGTTCTATGTAGGACAGCAAAGAAAAGGTTTCCCTTATTGCCAGTTCCAATTAGCACATGGAGAGCAGGGCTCACACAACGGCAGACTGGACACAAAGCGTGAAGGTGTGTGATGCTAACATTTAAAAAAAAGTTATGCAAGAAATAGTTGCTGAACTGTGACACTCCCTTACTCTAAAATTACAGTCTCTTCTCATTCTTAAGAATACATTGGCTGTGAAGGCACACATTAAGTAAAAAGTTCACTTATATTGTTGTGTGCCTTTAAATCATTTCTGACTTACAGCAGCCGTAAGGAAACCTATCACAGGCCCGAGACAGATGGGTCCTTTGTGGTGTGGTGGCAGTGATGCTAGGGTTAGGGACTGCACGGCCCTAACCCTAGTACATGTGGGCAGCGTAACAATGGTGGCGTCCCATGTACACAGGTGCTGCCATTGTGACATAAGTGCCGTGCGGCATCTGCCAGGTGCCACACGTCACTTACGCGGTGAGTGCGCAATTGGTGCCCTGCAGCACAAAAAGAACCTGGTTTTTCTGGGTTCTTTTTACTCTGGAAGGAAGCCACGTGGTCTGGCGGCTGTGGCTTCCCTCCGGAGGGAATTAGGCCACTGGCAGGCCGCCCCTTTGGGGTGGTCTGTACTGCATCCCCGTTTTACTTCGGCAGAATTTGTTCACATGGAGTTTGCAATTGCCTTCCTCTGAGACTGCATGACTTGCCCAAAGCTACCCAGTGGGCTTCCATGGCCAAGTGTGGATTCAAACTCTGGTCTCCCAGTGTTTTCATTCAATACTCAAACCACTACACCATATTGGCATATATTAGGATGGTTTATTTACCATACATGCTCATGAATATGTCTAGAAAAACTGACTCCAAAAACCTGGATCAACTAATCCACAGGTCAATGTAAGTACTGTTTGTTGTTGACTTTGACTCATGACAACCCTGTGGATAAGTCATCTCCAAGTCCCCCTGTCCTCAACCTTTTTGCTCAGATCCTGAAGGCCAGGCCTGTATCTTTTCTGATCAAGTTGAACCATCTGGCATGCAGTCTTTCTTTCTTTCTACTGCCTTCCACTTTTCTAGTATCATTGTCTTTTCCCCTTCTTTTTTCTGTTGTAATAGTATCTAGTGTTTTGGCGTCAGGTTTAACTTTGTAATCATATTTTATACTTGAAATTTGTAGTTTTTGATATTGTAATTTCTGGCAGTTGTACTGATGACTCAAATGTTGTTGTTATGTATTTGTTTAATTAAAAAAACATTGTCTTTTTTAATGATTCATTTTTCTTCATGAGGTGGCCAAGTATGGCAATCTCGTTTTAGTCATTTAGGCTTCCAGAGGAAGTTCTGCCTTGGTCTGTTCTAGAGCCCATTTGTTTGGAGATTTCCACACAGGCAAAAGTGATGGGAGCGTAACGGGATGCTCCTGCCACTATTGTGCAATTGCATGAAGATTATCATACAATATTGCACAACGTTGCAATAATTGCATCATTATCTCGTGTATAAAGAGGAATTCTTCCATTGATTTTTATTCGTGGGACTTTAGGGTATTTAGTCCCTTAATTACTCTCTCTTTGATAACTGCTGCAGGCCCTCCCCCAGTTAAGATAAGGCCTATAGTGTGAAGCAATGGAGTTAGCTATTTCTCCTCACATATTCTCAGCTGGTGGTAGTGGTGGGGGGCTCTCTAAAGTTGCTTTTTGCTGCAGAGAAGAAACATTTATTGGCACCATGTTCAAATCACTTCGGAAGAAGGAGTTAAGTTTTAAATCTTGGCTGTAGCCAAGTAAACAACACTTACCAGGAATGTAGCTGATCAAATGCAGTGCCAGAACCAGATGCAACAGCATGACTAATGCAAGTGAACCTGTACAGGTTAGAGAAAGAATGCAACACTTAACCTTTGTTTTAGTTGTTATATCAGACCCAGTCGGTTGTTGAAGGAGCTGAACATCACACTTTACTTACTTCAGATGAATCACAACAACCTTCTTAGGCTGCATCTACAATCTGGTTTGACACTGCTTTAACGCCATGGCTCAGTGGTATGGAATTCTTGGAAATGCAGTTCCCAGAATTCCATGCCATTGAGCCATGGCAGTTAAAGTGGTGTCAAATTGGATTATTTCTGAAGTGTGGGTGCAGCTTTAGAGAGAAGCAGCTCAAGCTTTCTTGTATACAAAAGCTAAAACAAATATCAGACTGACTATTAAAAAAGCAGTGCTGTCCAAATGCAAGGGCCTGTTGAAAAACAATTTGAATATTCCGGTTGTCTAGCAAGAGTTTATTCCAGAATAGGAAGAAAAACAGCCAGATACATACACAGTAGAGCTGAGAACAGAATGTGCCCCCCCCAACCTGTATTTAGGCGATCCTAATAATTTTACCTGTTGACAGGGAAGACAAGATGCCCTCATGAAGCCGACTATGACAACCCAACACCATTGAGGCAGATGACATCCTTCACTGTATTTGAGGACATCAGGATGGCAAATATGGTGGAGAACAGGGCATCTGGGTCAGAAGAAACCATTCTGCCCTCCAGCATAGGGGACCAACAAGAGGGCTATTGCATCTGCTTACTCTGCACACTACACCATAATTGCCTTGCTCTGTCTAATGATAGGGCTGGGCCTGATGGTTTGTGGTGGTAGTACTTTTCACTCTATAAGGGTTGAATGTGCTTCACATGAGCTATCTAACCTTTTAAAGTGGAAACATTTACAGTTGATCATCCACATTTGCAGCTTTCACTTTTGCGGATGTGATTGTATGTGGCATTTATTAATGTGTTCGCTCTAGGAATCTCTAGGACCACCAGCACAACTATGCCAGAAATGGACCATAAAATTGTGCTAGAAACCTAGAGAACATTTGTAGGTTCTCCAGCATGATTCTATGATCAAGAGTTGCACTGGAGGACCTTGAATGGTGTTCTCTTAAGGAAAAAGAATAGTGTTCTTTTATTTGCAGTTTTCCCACATTCACAGGGGTCCTTCATCCCTAAACCCAGCGAATGTGGAGGGACTACTGTATTTATTTATTGAATTGACATTATTATTATTATTATTATTATTATTATTATTATTATTATTACTGTATTATTAACCTTTATTTATAAAGTACGGAAAATTTACACAACGCTGTACATACAATCTTTTTAATTAGACAGTTCCCTGCCCTCAGGCTTACAATCTAAAAAGACACGACAAAAAAGGAGAAGGGAATGGTGGTGGGGAAGGGGATGAGGTCCAGCAGTTCTTTTCTACCTCCAAGGCCTGGACGCAATGCAATGGACTGGAGGGAGGGCTTGGCCTCTTAATGGAAGGTTAATCTTCTTCCAGGGAGGCCTGGTGGAGCTAGTCTGCCTCTCTCTCCCTCAAGATGGTAGCTGAAGGGAGGGCTTGTCTTCTTCCAGGGAGGCCTCTTAGAGCTAGCCTGCCTTCCTCTCCTTCAAGATGGTGGCTGAAGGGAGGGCTTGTCTTCTTCCAGGGAGGCCTGGTGGAGCTAGCCTGCCTTCCTTTCCTTCAAGATGGTGGCTGAAGGGAGGACTTGTCTTCTTCCAGGGAAGCCTGGTGGAGCTAGCCTGCCTTCCTTTCCTTCAAGATGGTGGCTGAAGTGAGGGCTTGTCTTCTTCCAGGGAGGCCTCTTAGAGCTAGCCAGCCTTCCTTTCCTTCAAGATGGTGGCTGAAGGGAGGGCTTTTCTTCTTCCAGGCAGGCCTAGTGGAGCTAGGGTTGCCATTAGTCAGGACCTCCAAACCGGGACAAATGTAGGACAAAATTTTCAAATGTAGGACTTTTTGGGGGGGACCTACATTTGAAAAAGAGCCTCACTGAGGGGAGGATTCCTTCTCCGCCTGGGCTCCATTGGACGCAGCCCAGGGGGAGAAGGAATCTGCCCCCAGGGAGGCTTTCTTTTCCCCACCTGGGCTCCGTTTTTGCCGGCAGATCTCAGGCAGGGAAAGAAGTCTGGCCTCGGCAGGCGAGGCTTCTTTCCCTCCCTCGGCTCCAGCGGAGCCAAAGAGGGGAGGGAAGCCCCCCCCAAAGGAGAGAGGCCTACAGAGGCCTCTCTCTCTTTCCCCCGCCACCACTGTTGCACACTTTGCAACAAAGCCCGGGGGCGGGGGAAAGCCCGGGGTCGGGACCGTGCGGACCCACCCAAACCGGGAAAGTCCCACCCACAGGCGGGATATGGCAAGCCTAGGTGGAGCTAGCCTGCCTTCCTCTCCTTCAAGATGGTGGCTGAAGGGAGGGTTTGTCTTCTTCCAGGGAGGCCTGGTGGAGCTAGCCTGCCTTCCTCTCCCTCAAGATGGAGGATGAAGGGAGGGCATGATTTCTCTGCCTACTGCATCCTAAAAGTGTTCTTACCTGTTTGTTATGGTTTATTAACAAAAGAACACACTCTTCTCCCCTTTCTTTCTCCTTTCAATGGGCAGTTGGTCCACTTGGCTTTGTCCTATTGGAGACCTGCAGCATGTACTGAGAGTAACTTGTTGCAGTTATCCCCATGACAACAAGTGATGTTCTAGAAGGCAGCTCCATTAGGTGGCAGAATCACAGAAAGCCAGGTGCATTGATCCTAATTGTAGGAGGATGTGACACACTCACTAGGGATGGATGAGCGTTTAATTCATTAGGATTTTTAAAAAAGTATTAAATCTTTTCAAAATTTACAAAGTTCTTCATAAATTCAATAAAACAATATTAGATTTAAAAAAAAAAGAATGAGAAGGAAAGAGAAAGTGATATTTATCGACATAGGTGGAAGGTCTGGAGCCCTTGGCTTCATTTGCACTGCAGAAATAATCCAGGTTGACACCACTTTAACTGCCTTGGCTCCATGCCGTGGAATTATGACAATTGTAGTTTTACGAGACATTTAGCCTTTTCTGCCAGAGAGCTCTGGTGCCACAACAAACTTCAAATCCCAGAATTCCATAGCATTGAGCCATGGCTGTTACAGTGGTGTCAACCTGGATTATTTCTGCAGTGGGGATACAGCCTCTGTCTCTTTTAAAAGGCTTCTTTTGAATCACTATGTAGTCACCTATGCTTGTAGTGCTGAATAAGGGTTGCTACACTTTTTTCTCCCCAGACAGGGTCCTTCTCTTTAAAAGGTGCATGGCAAGAATGTACACTTTGGTCTTCTCTGTGCAGGGTATAGCCATATCAATTGACTTGTCCTGTGCAGATCATTATGAATTTCATTTATAACCCAAACTCCCAAAGAATTCACAGATTTCTCCCTAAATACAAATGTAAGTGTGTGTGTGTGTGTGTGTGTGTGTCTGTAAAAATCAGGCAAATCTCTAGTTTTTCAACAATAGAAAATTGTGAAAGTGTTCAATAAAATAATGTGAAATAAATCCATACAGTAAAAACCAATTCCTTGTTTTTCTAAAAAAAAAGTATTACTTTCTTTCTCACCCCCCAAAAAACTTCATAAATTTAACAGAAGTTATCTTTGATTGCAGAAAGCATTACCATGAGAGAAAACAATGGTATGACAAGACCTTATTCTTGTGTGATATAAAGCTATTTTTCATCCCTGAATAGTCACTAAAGTTTAGATCTCACTTGCTACCCCAAGACCAGACCCCAGATCATCACTCATATTTAATATCAAGTTAATATTAAAAGAGACGCTGGGATTTATGACCTAGAAATGACTGCACTGTAAAGTGCCTGATCACTTTACATTTAGAAAACCAGTTGGTGCTAGCAAGGGAGCGAGGAAGGCACCTACCATGATGAGATCTCCTGAGGCCCTAACACAATCCCTTTTGTCTTTGGAGGATGGGAGTGGGTCATGGCCAAAGAAGGTGACTGCCTGTGCATACACAGGGCAGGGACGTTCTGGCAACGAATGCAGATATTCACATCAATATTCACACCAATCTTCCCCCAAAATTACTGCAGCTCTTGACGGTTTCTTTCCTCCTGGGAAACCATTTAGCAAGAATCGAATCCTTTCATTTATTGGTTTCTGCCCCCCAAGACAAGATTTTGGGTATAAATATTAGTGCTTAAACAACAGTTCCTTGGTCAAGTTAACAAGCAGACAAGGATGTTGTTGGTTTGACTAGACTTGACTCTTCAATATGCCTGCCACCTCACTTGCTTTGGCAGCTGTTGAGCCCTCTTTTTTCCAGGATCTCATTGATATGAACCATGATCAATGGTCAGTAATTTATCATCGTTAGCAAGGCCTCCACTATTCCTCTTCTCCCACCTTTGCTTCTTAGTTCTTGTGTGTGCACATGAGTGTGTGTTTTGTGTGTGTGTGTGTGTTGATTATTTCTTTAACAACAATACAAAAACATATTTGGATTTGCCTCTGGAGTTCTGTGTAATTTGGAACCCTGGAGTTTCCTATATATTATCATTTGATTGCTCCAAGCTAAAAGCAATGCAAAGCACAGAGAGAGGAGAGAGTGAGAGCATGGGTTTTGCAGGTTGAGTGTTCCATTGAGAATCTAGGAGTTCCATGTTCAAATTCCTGTTCAGACATGAAAAACCATTGGCTTCAGCAAGTCATGCTCTCTCAGCCTCAAAAGAAAACAATGGCAGACCCTCTTCTGAAAAAAGCCATGTTAAGAAAACCTAATGATGGGTTCATCTTAGAGTTGCCATAAGTCAGAAACAACTTGAAAACATACAACCACAAAAGAACAACAAAATCAACAATGAGAAACCCTTCTTCAGTTAGGAAGTTAACTGTATTGGTAACAACAGAGATATAATTGTTTGGTTATTTGTGAAGAACAGAATAGCATAGCTGCTGTTGCTGTTGTTGTGATAGCTATCAAAGGCACATAATGCTCCATCCTACCATTGGATGACATAAGAGAAAGCACTATTTTCATCCTAAGCAGTCAAATGAGAATTAGATGAATACTGTGAATTCAATGAATATAGGCCATGACAGCTGCATGAAACCTTCACATTAAGAATTTCGATATAGTGTACATAGTATTGATGCAATGCAAAGATGCAAAAGTGAGGAAACTGAAGCCCTTGAACCATGTGTAGCTTTCATGACAGTTGGGTTTGTTTGTTTTTAGTGGGGAATTGATTTTTAAAAAGATTTTTGAGCCCCAAATGGTCCCTTTGTGGCCCTAGGCTACATTTTGCTCTCCATGCCCTTTAGGGGATGTCAGAAAGCTCTTTGGGGAAAATGGGGGGGGGGGGGCAAAGAGGCTAGTGGTACAGCCTCCCCAAAGGTCTCCTGTTTGGCCAATGGAACTCCCATAATCCTAGTAGTATATACACCCCAATCTAATGCTTCTGTTGACCTTTTACATTGACACAGAAATATGGGAAGCTACTTTATAGTGAATCAGATCCATCTACTGTCATTCCCAACTGTAGTGCCCGCATTAACTGGCAGTGACTCTCAGGTTCGCAGACTTGAGGATGACAAGGTCTGCATATAGGAACTTCTGAATGCAACGTCTGTGCCTTACTGTTGACCCATAATTCTTGAAGACTCTTATGAGCCCCAGTTAGCAAGCACACAAAAATTCAGAAGCAGTATACTTTTGAATACCTGATGGGGCAGGTATCCTTAGACACAGTGAGAGGTCCACCTCAGTGGCAGATAATGTGGGAGCAACAATGGCAGTCCTTTCACTGTTCCTTTGGAGCCCCTTAACTATTTCCCTTTGACAGAGGACAAAGTTATATGTTCCATGTGGCCCTTCTGCTCCCTGCTATTTCATTGTTGGTACAGTAGTGAGATTCAATTAGTAGTTAAATTAGTTTCTAAATATGGAATTGGGGAAGTGGTGCCATCTTGTCCTTCATCTTTGCAGCAAAACACCTTTATCAGGCTCTGATACTGGCTACTGGGAACAAACAATAGGACAAGTTGTTGCCTTCTTGTTGTGCTTGTAGGCATTCAAAAAGCATCTGGATAAACCTGATGAAAGTATGGAAGAGGCATAAACCATTGGTCTGATTCCACAGGGCTGTTCTTATGCTTAAGAAAGTATAAGTTGGTTGCTTCACACATTTGTTTCTAGACTGCATTTGTTGTTGTGTGCTTTCAAGTTGTTTCCGGCTTATGGCAACCCTAAGGCAGACCTATCATGGGGGTTTCTTTGCAAGATTTGTTCAGAGGGTTTGTGTGTGTGTGTGTGTGTGTGTGTACTAGAACTTAATCCAATTTACACACTTTCCTCCTCCACCAATGTTGCTTCAAGTAACATCAGCTGCAGCTACCACATTAGTTCCGTCCAGGAGCAATTGTCAGGAGCACCTCCTTCCTGTTGTTTTGTCTCTGAGCTGTGATCTGTAAGGAGAGGCAAGACTGAATTCTGCTTCCACTTAGCGGTGGCACTTTGTGGTGTGGTCAGCCGTATTGGTAGGGCTACGTGCCCAGACAGACATACCTTGATATAGTCAATTCTGCTCTTTTTGAGGCTGCCAAATGTTCTCTCTCTCTCTCTCTCTCTCTCTTGGTTATTGTTCTGGGCAGCACATGTCATTGGCATGGGCAATGTCTTGCGATTAGAATTTCAAGATCAGACATAAAGGTCATTTTCCACTTTAACAAAACGCTTCAAGGAAAGAAGAAGGGGGGAGAAATGGGTAGGTAGGGGGAGATGAAGAGAAGTGGAAGCAGAATTCATATTTGGAAAGTGGGAAAATATGTTTAGAATGTTTTGGTGGGGAGTGGGGAAGAGGAAAAACAAAAGTCCTTGGCCAAATAGTTCTTCCATTCTGTTGCTGGCAAGTCTCAGAGGGTTCTATTCCAGAATGTCTGCAACTGAATGAATCACACCATGCTCTTGGGAACTCTTGCAACCACATTCATTATTCTATACAGGGCATCAGACATCACCTGTAGATGAAGGGAGTGGAAAACTTTGCAGTTTCTAAAGCTCACCTCATTATACCACGGCATACAATTAGCCATGTGTATGCAGTTAATAGCTCCCAGGAGAATGTGTGTGCATGAGACTGAAAAAGTCAAGCATGCTTGTACCATTCACAACATTACTTGCTGTTGACAGTGAGGCTGTTTTGGAGATTAACATACTAACTAGATTTTTTAAAGAGGTCACGGCCGACAAGATTGGTTTCTGCAAGAAAAAGCATGGTGGCTAACACATTCTTTTTTATTATCTTTAATGGCTGGAATAGAATTTTGCTATTTTGGATCTACCTATGTATCTATAAATCACCAATTCTTGAAATCCTGTTTGTCCTTATTCCACAAGTGCTCTTTCCATGGTTTTCGTATTTCTTGTATCAGCAAATCAAATTAACAATACATGGACTAGAATATAAGCTTCATTCTATTCTATTCCTTTCCATTCTGATTTGCATCAGGAAAATTATAATACAGTCCTATATTCTGTGATAGGGCCCCCTTAGGCTTGACAGAAAGTCGGAAATGATCTGGAGCCACACAACAACAACAAATGAATATTTACTGAGAAGCAAGTCCCATTAGATTCAATGGTAAGTATACACAGGACTGCAGTGCTAGCAAGTATTATATTACAACATAAAATACATTTTCTTCTCAGTATCATGTAAACATTTCCTCACATTTCTTCTTTTCCCCACGTATGTTCAGAGAAAACAAGACAGGAGAGAGTTAGTGGCATCTTTCAGGCCTAATTTAAGTATAGCATAAAGGTTACTAGGTTAATTGTAAATGTGCAATCCTATAGACTTAGAAATATTCAGTTGAGTTCAGTGGGACTTACTCCTGGTTAAGTCTGGAAAGAGCCAGTATAGTGTAAAGGACTGAGTGTTGGATTGGGACTCTGGAAGTCCAGGGTTCAAATCCCTGCTCAGCCATTGAAACCCACCGTGTGATCTTGGGCAAGTCTCACTCTCTCAGCCTCACAGGAAGGCAATGGCACACCTCTCTGAATAAGCTTTGCTGTTAAAATATCACAAGGGGGTCACTGTCAGTACTGTGGATTGAGGTGTGTAACAAATACAAATAACAAATAAGACTACATGTAACATCAGTTAAAAGAATATGTAATAATGACAAAAATACAGATTGCCCTCTAACAACAACTTTTTCTTCTGTTATCCCTTGCCTAGTTTCTCATCTTTACAGATGGTGTAACAGGAAGGATTATACAGAGAAGTTCCCAAAACTCTGCACCAGCGCAACAACAAACAAACAAAAAACTATTAGAGCCCCATCAGATGATCAGTTTGCCATTAAGACAGAATGTGATGTCAGTACAGTATGGTGTAAGTAAGTAAGTAAGTAAAATTTTATTTATATACCGCCTTTCTAAGTATAACCCAAGCACTTGGAATATGATTGCTGTAAAGAAATCAACAGCCAATGGCTTAAATCCGATTGTTACTTCAACTGGAGGGAAACCATGGAATCAGTGGGATTTTCTTACATGTTGACTTATTTATTCAATTATCACCCAATAGGTCAATTCTGGCTGGGACTAACCAATAGGAGTAAGGTCATTGTATTATGTTTCTTTTTCTTTTGGTGGTCCTTACTTTGAAAAATATCGCCTTGGTAGTCAGTTTCAGTGGATTCTTCAGTCCATAATGGGAGGTGGATTTTAATCCATAGAAGCTTGTACTTAAAGAAATAAAATAAAATAAAAATAAGTAGTACTCATTAATGTGCTAGAAGTCCCCATTTATTTCCCCATGAATTCCTTGAGTTGTAACTGTTGAAAAGCATACAGTGTGCTATGCTACCCTATAGCACATTACATGCAGCTATGCCAAGGATGTTGATTAGATTGGGTGTCAAGTGCATGCCAACATAGGCAGATGGAAACTAATAAATAGTACCTAAAAACACATATCATATAAAATTGAGAATAATAATAATGATGATGATAATGCTAATTTTATTTATATACTGGCTTTCCAAAGGATCAAGAATAAAGCAGGACAGAGGACACATAATCATGTTTAGGGTGTTGATGAAATTCTATTTCATTTTCAGATTTGTTCTTGAAATTGACAGCTCTGCTCTTCCTGAACAAAATACACCTGTTGCACGGCAGCCATGGGAAAGGGGAGCGACAGTCACTCTCCACACACACTAAGGGGAAAAGTAACCAGTGGACAAAAGGCAGAAACAGATGGCCAAGAGCCTGTGTCACACCTACCAGAGTGTTTCAGGTATGCTTTAACTTCCCATCTGGTTCCTGCAACCCACCTTAAAAGCCAGTCAGCCATCTGGTGGAGCAGTGGTTAAATGCCTGTACTGCAGCCACTCACTCAAAACCAAAAGGTTGCGAGTTCAAGACCAGGAAAAGGGCTCAAGCTAGACTCAAGCTTGCATCCTTCCTAGGAGGTCGCTAAAATGAGTACCCAGATTGTTGGGGGGAAATTAGCTTACAGTTGTAAACTGCTTAGACACTGCTTAGGCAGTATGAGGCGGTATATAAATGAAGCTTGTTTGTTTTTGTTTGGAACGATGGTAGTCTGTACTGCTGCCAAGTGGATGCTGCAAGATGGTGTGACTAGTTCTATCTCACCAGAAAACCATGCTGCAGTGATGAGTTGTGACAAGTCCCTACAAGGGTTCCTGGTTCTGCTCTTTGCCGAAGCAGTCACTGGTGGTGGTGGGGAAAGTCATACCATTCTACAGTACCCTGCTCAGCAGCTGCACAGACCTCCATTGCTTCACACTGACTTTTAAGGTAGGCTTCAGATCATTCACAGTTATACCAATAGTGCTGTGATCACAAATGAGAATGCAAAACAGTTATGATATCCTAAGTTTAATTCGGACTTTCACCATGGGTGTGTTGCTTGTGATATTATGGTGATGATGACAGATGCATGGGTGTGTCCTCTAAATACAACTTTTCCCTCTATTATCTTCCCTGCATCCAACATTTCCCTTCTTTATTTGTGGCCTAATAGGAGTTATACAGAGAAATCTAACTGAAGTCATCATAACTAATATAGGGCATTGTAACTGATAAAAAGATTGGCTGACAGATGATAGCAGCACATTGAGGACGGTAGGAAAATGGCCTAAGATGAACCCACAGCAGTATGGAAAGGGAACTCTATGGAAACAAAACAGGGTAAAGTGATATGTGGATGTATGAGAAGTAAATATGTTCTGGAACACTGAAAAAAAGCAATAGTTAGAAGAGACACCCATCTTGATCCTCCCACTGTCTAGGTCCAAAGAGTTTGGTCAGGATTAGATTAATTTTTGGACTAGATCATCTTGTTAAAAACTTGGATGCTTATCAGTCACTAACGTTCTATAAGAAGTACATTACAATGCCTCATGATGGAATATATATCATTTAAAAAATAGATTACTAGGAGAATGAATCAGGAGGAAAATGCAGTTAAAACATAGGAGTCTATTAAAAAAACAAAGTGACCTTTATAAAAATACCATACATGCCATGGCTCTCAAATATGATTTCCTGTGTACTGTGCTTTGTAAAAAGGCTGGTGATTTTACAACATTCTCTCACCTGGCAAACCCAAACTTTTTAAAACTTGGCAGCTGACAGAGTTTCATCCTGTGGTGCCCATTTTCTGATGTGAAAGCTAGGCTATTTCAGGTTACTACTTTCCATTTTGCAAGAGCTGGCATAATCCTCATTCTGTTTTCCAACAAGTTTTTAGAAAACGATACCATCCTTCTTCTTGTTACAAGCTTCTAGATTCATGTTCCTAGCACCATGGTATTCAAAAACCAAGTGAATGGTCAGAGAACATCAAAGCAATATTACACATGGAAAATAAAGCCTTAGAGTGCTCATGGAAAGCTTAAAGGACATCACATACAGGGAGGGCTGCAAGAACTTTATTATCTCCTTTAAACAAGAAAACAACACTCAGGAAATGTGTGACTCCACTCAGATGTACAACTTATTTATTGACTGACGTATTACATTTTTGAACTGCCCAATACCTAAAGTGTTTTGGATGGTGAAACAATTTAAAAACATTAAATGCAAGTAACTAGTGCCATTTTGTCTAGTGCCATTTTGTCTAGTGCCATCTAGTGAGTGAAGCATAGAAAGATGCTAATATCCACAAGATGAACTAATTTGTTTCACCAAACAATCTTCTTCAGGCCAGTAACTAACTATTTGAGGCAAGCCAGTGGAAGTTTATACTAACTGACGTTAAAGATCTAGATCTTAACCAAAACATAAACTAAGCAGAGATTTATGAAGTAATCCTTGTTTCCAAAATGAAGCGTCAGATGTAATCACTACTGGTATGTTTAAAAAAGCACAAACATGATGAATACATGGCAGTTCCACATTGCCCATGTGGTAAGTACATCCATTTGAATAGGATCAACTTGAATAATAAGCAACCTAATGTTACTATGAAAGTATGAAGGGCTGTGATTGTCAGCGTATTCTGACTCTTCCTGTGTATGTCTGAAAAAAAATGTTACTTCAGAGACATCCTTAACTGTGTTGACATGCTCAAAAATGGTCTTGTGAATTTTGAGAATTTCTGATGCTATGATAGCTTTTCCTGATAAATATCCTTGTAAAAGTAGAATGAGGGGAGGAAACACTGACAGTGTGGGCCAGAATGAAAAGATGGATGTAGCTAGACACCATTGAAGGAGACAGTTGGAGACTGAGTTGGGATGGATAGAGATAGGTAGCTGAATTAGCAGGCCACAACATGGGTCAGAGTTAATACTTTGGTGAGGTCTTTCTCGCTACCCCTAAATCCAATAGTATTCATTGCCTCTTGACATGGGAGCCACCAGCCTCCACTGCCTGAAATCAGTATCAGAAGGTATTTAAAGGAATTTAAATTTCAAAAACAAGTTAAATACAAATTTAAATTTGCCTGCAAACCACACATCAACTCTAAGCAATTTATTCAAAATGAAATTTAACTTCAAACACACTGCATAGAACTGAGTTTTGGTTTGCAAGAAGGAAAGCTGGTTAATGGGATGGAGCTATGATTTGGAACACTGCTAATCAGAAAACTCACAAGCCCAGTGGCATTCTGTAGAAATCTCTTGGCTCTTTTTCTCTCTACAGCTTGGTTGACACCTAGTTGGTTGGGCCTGAGGTGGTGATGCACCTTGGATTTGGTCTTCCATCTGCCTACATTCAGAACCAGTACAAAGGAAGATAGTGAAGCTGAGGTCCTTGCAGGGGTCATAGGAAATCCAGAAAGGAGGTGCCACTCCTGTGGCTACTGAAGTCATCGGCGTGATGTTGTGTTGTGTACCTTGAAGTCATTCCTGACTTATGGTGAACCTACCATGGGTTTTTCTTGGCAAAATTTGTTCAGAGGAGGTTGCCATTGCCTTCTCCTGAGGCTGAGAACATGTGACTTAGAATCATAGAATCAAAGAATAAGAGAATTGTAGAGTTGGAAGATACCTCAAGGGCCATCCATTTCAATCCCCTGCCATGCAGGAAATCACAATCAAAGCATCCCTGACAGAAGGCCATCCAGCCTCTGTTTAAAGACCTCTAAGGAAGGAGACGCCACCACACTCCAAGAGAGTGTGTTCCACTGTTGAACAGCTCTTACTGTCAGAAGGTTCCTCCTAAAGCTTAGGTGGAATATCTGTTCCTGGAGCTTGCTCAAGGTCATCCAATACATGGCTGAGCTGGAAATCAAACCCTGGTCAACAAAGAGCGGAAACCCCTCAGCACTCACCCCTCTGACAGTAGAACACTGTAACCTCCAAACAGATCAAGGAAAACAATTTTAAATTATAAAGATACCAATAAATATATATATATATATGTATATGTATTTTTGCAATAATCAAAACTATTTATAAAACCTCAAAGTGACCAGTTATAGGTGTCTCGAATGAGACATGTAGCACATAATGTGGGATACAATAGAAAAATAGAACGATAAATTCCAAATTTGTCTTTATATATCAAAAGCACCATCTTGATCCATTTGGAGATTATAGTGTTCTGACAATCAAACCCTGGTCTCCAGAGTTGTAGTTGTGAGTGTTCTGTACCTAAAACCAAGCCATTAGCCCAGCCTGTTGCTCAAGAATGGTTTGGTAAAGGGAAAAGAAGAAAGGGAAAGGCCAATTCATCCCAGTGGTGTGCCTTGCTTTATGAGCAAACCCAGCCAAGTGAAGAATAGGAATGGTAGGTGTTAATTCATTTTGGTTAATTTTTTATTAAGAATTTACCAAAATTTCCCAGTCTCCATGCCATGAGATATAAAACTCCTGAATATGGGAAAAATCAAAGGGGACTTTTCTTAACTCCTTAAGGTTCATAAATGGAGTCTAATATCAGACTGAATTTAGAAAATGATTTAACAACCCAGTGTTGGCAGACTCTGGCTTGGAAGCCTAGGTTTCAAACCAGAAAAGGCAATTAAATCAACATGGCAGCAAATGAGCAACAAAAGAATATGACATACATGCAAACTCACCGTTAAGGAGCAAGCCGTCCCCATTCAGTGCTGAGGAGTGTTAAATGTTCTGGTTGGAAGTCTTCAGACTGAGCAAAATGGCGCCCCTCAGCACCGAATGGGGATAACTTGGCGCTGGGGGACGAAACGGGGTCCTTTTGAGGACAATTTGCCGTGCGATAAAATCCGTTTTTCCTGGTTGCACGCGGCCCCGAGCGTCCGCTTTCAGTTCCCATAACGGGGGGGGGGGGGGAAGCTGTGTGATAAGCTTCTTGGTTTGCTTCCTGAATGGCAAGGGGCTGGATGGCCCTTGTAGTCTCTTCCAACTCTATGATCCTGTGATTCTACTCCAGTCTGTTTACTCCATGCATTTGAGGAAGTAGATCAAATCTACATAAATTCATGTTAAAAGCTATTTATTTATTTATTTATTTATTTCACACAGTTAGTCTCAAAGGTGCTATAAGGTCCTTTTTCCAAACTAACACAGCTATGTCTCAGAATTCTACTTACATTGTTATGACTGCTTAGCATTTCCAGTCTGCCTTTCAGCCACCTGTTTGGGTTTTCTACTATAAATCCATGTTTGTTTGGGGAGGATTAACTGAGTACACTGAGCTGCTAGGCAGTCTAGGAAAGGGGATGGCTGAGAGGTGGAATGTGTGATCTCCATGCGTCGACTAATGAAGTGCGACAGAGAAAAGGCCAGAGGCAGGGATCATTTGCGGGAGCAACTAGAAAATGTTTTATTATGAGCATGAGCAGGGGTTTTGGAACCTGATACCTCCCATTGTTTTAATCTATTTTTAACATGTAACTCACTTTCTCTCTCCCTCCCTCTCCCACACCCTAAACTGGAAATGTTGCAGAAGAAAGGCATCTCAAAGACTAAGGAAAAGGTATATATAAAAAACAGATGATGACAATCAGCAGATGTCACAACCTGGTGTGAATAAAAGGGAAAATAAGTATTTTGTTTGGTTTTGGAAGTTTAATGGCTTGGATTATCACCAGTTTCTGGGATGAAGGAGGTGGACTGAAAGAAAGCCTGGGAGAAAGAGTGAGGCAGAATTAAGGGGGTCACAGCTGGCTCTACCATCAGGCAAACTGAGATGGCTATCTCACATAGTGGTAATCGGAACTGATATTTTGTGAGTGACATGTGTAAACTTAAGTCCAGTGTGTATGTCCTTTTTCAGTCACTTCCTGCCTGCACACTTACAGGACTCACCATTTCACTGTAATAGTTTCACTCTCACAGCAGTGGCTGATGGATCACAGAGGGAACTGGACAGGCATCTAGCTATGTCCCTGCAGCCAGACATAGAATGATTACATCTTCTGCCAAAACCTGTAGCAGGTCTCAGTGGTTCTTGACAGAAGATGTAATCTTCTGCATCTAGCTATGAGTACACAGCCAAACATTTCTCCAATCTCCTCCACCAGCCACTGAATAGTCATGTGAGGAGGCTTTCACAGTGAAAACACATGGCGGGGATGAAAGAGGAGCCCTAGTGTAGTCCCATGGAATGTTATGCTACTCTAGGTGATGTAGGATCTTGGCCATGGTGCTGGGAGGAGAATTATGTGCCATGTGTCTGCCCTGCACTCTCCCCAAGAGATCCTGTTTCCTTTTTGGGTGCTATAATGGATGCTGTCCCATCATCAGTGTTGAAGAAATAATCTATTGCCTATCCAGTTGGATTTTACACATACAGAGTGTAGCAGTTCTATCTTTTTCCTTGCCACAGGGAGCAAAATGGCTCAAACTGGCCCTGAACATGGTGTCCCTAGCGGAATGTGTGGGCTCTTAGATACAGGCCATGAAATGCTCTGACAAGGAAGGATCTGGACTACAATACTGAAAATCTTGCAAGGTAAAAAGTGGAGCTGAGATATTAAAGAGGAATGGGCTGCAGGTGCAACTAAATGTTGCAGTGTTAGCTGAACCTCCTAGAGGAGTGCTCTTTTCTAAATTTTGTTCAATATGTCTGAAGGCAGATGTGTCCTCCTCCAGCAAACTATAAGCCTCAAGTAGTTCTGACAGGCCACTCTCCCCACCCTTGTTTCCTGCTTTTCTGACAGACATGCAACATTCTATTTCTCATTTTCCATAGTGGATCTGCACAAACTTTAATAATAATTCGGCAAACAGGGCAAAAGCAACATGAGGTGCATGTTCACTGTAGAAATAATGCTGGCACCACTTTAAGTGAAATCCTGGGATTTGTAGTTTTACAAGATCTAAATGTTGTCCTTTGCCATTATATCTGATTTTCATTATATTAGATGATGCACAGGAGCTTGAGGATCCATCATTTACTGACTAGAGTGGTGAGAAGAGGACAGGACATTAGTAAGCATATACACTAATATCTGACATCACCTACTTGGTTCTGAATAAGTAAAAGTTCCTGGCCCATCATATCACACCTCCCAAGCTACTGTAACAGCCAGCCCAGCAGCCACACTGAACAATGGAGGTCTGTTGAGCTGGTGATCAGGGTGAAGGATGGTGATGCGTCCAAAGATCAGAAGCAGAATACCTGTTGCAATTCCTTGTTGCAGCCCCATGTGCTGGTGGGAGTGGACTGAAAACACCATCCTGTTGCACTCTTGTTGCACTTTTGTTGCCAGCTGGACCTCCATTGCTCAGTGTGGCTGCTGGCTGTTAAGATAGGCATGGGGAGATGGTGAGTGGGCATTGATGATAATGGCAATAGTGCCACAATTGTGAACACATAGTCAGGCTGAATATGGAACAATTATGGATCTAGGTTAGATCCCCTAACACCTATATAGAATGCCAGCTGTATGTGTTGTGATCCAGTATGCAAATTCTATTCTTAAATAAAATAGCATATTTTAGTAAGGCAGTTGATTTGCAAGGATACAAGTGGGCCATAGAGCCTACATTAGTCCCTTATTGCATTCCTCATTGGCTTGTGTTACTTTGGCTCTGTCATAAGGGAGATCTCTACCTGCTAGGTACAGAATAGGGATTAAATTAAAGCTTCTTATTTTTATCTGTAGCACCATAAGCAAGCTGTCCTCTTTCTTTGTATTATAACAAACTGAAATATTATGCATGCTGGTTATTCCCCAAAGCCTCATACATTTTGTTGCCCTCTTCACACATGGCTGCTGAGCAAAGTTCTTCCTGAAGCTCAGGGAACAGTGGGAACAGTTGTTCCTTGTCTCCTTTGACTCTCAGGGTTGTTCTTTGAGTCCCCTGAGTTATCTATTTATTTCATTTATATCCCACCTTTCTCCCCGAAGGAACCCAAGGCAGCTCACAGATAAAACCCTTAAAATTGCAATAAAATTCAAAACAATTAAAAGATGTAAATCCAATATAAAATCATATAAAATATACACAAGTTAAAAACAGGCTAAAACCCCACCTGCTTCATAAAACCACCCTGCTATGCATTATACACAAAAATCCTGCCTGCATGAAAATGTTTTTACTTGCTCGTGAAAGGCCAGCAGGGAGGGGGCCAGCCTAGCCTCCCAAGGAAGGGCATTCCAGTGGGTGGGGGCAACCACTGAGAAGGCTCTCTTTCATGCCCTCACCAGGCAAGCCTGTGATCTTGGTGGGACCAAGAGAAAGCCTTCTCCTGCAGATCTTAGGGGTCTTGCAGGTTCATATGGGGAGATATAGGCCCCATACAGACAGGCCAAAATCAAGCTGCTTCGGGTCACTTTGGAGATATGCTGTTTAAATAATGCATGATTATTATTATTAATCTTTATTTATAAAGCGCTGTAAATTTACACAGTGCTGTACATACAATCTTTTTAATTGGACACATCTTAAGAGTCCGGAAGCTGTGCCAAAGCCACGATCCAGTTCTAAGGACTGGAGCATGGCTTTGGCGCAGCTTCTGGACTCTTAGGATGCATGCATCACTTAAACAGCATACCTCCAAAGTGACCCGAAGCAGCTTTATTTTGGCCTGTCTGTATGGGGCCATAGCCTCTCAAATAGTCTGGACCCAAGCCATGTAGGGCTTTATAAGTCATGACCAGCACTTTGAATTGTGCCTGGAAATGAACAGGTAGCCAGTGGAGCTGTCTTAACAAGGGAGTTATATGCTCCCTGTAACTGGCCCCAGTCAGCATTCTGGCTGTGGGGTTTTGAACCCACTGAAGTTTCCGATAGTTTCCAATGGCAGCCCCATGTAGAGTGTGTTGCGGTAGTCCAAACAGGAGGTAATCAAGGCATGTGTTACCGTAGTCAGATCTGATGTCTCAAGGAATGGGCACAGCTTGCAAAAGGTAGATAGTAGAGGTGGTGACAAGACTGCTACCTTGTGCTGCTAGAGTCAACAGGGTAAAAATAGCAGAGGGCTCCTGTACCTTTAGTGGTAGAAGAGGGACTGGTTACATGTCAAGCAACATCCGTTGAAACTCTTTCTTCAATACAACCATTAAAGGCACAGGAAATCGCTTCAGTTTTTACTCTACCAATCCTAGCCTGGTGTTTAATATGGAAACTAACTTGCCATGCTTGAGGAGCTGAGTAGTGAATGATGAAAGTTTGGCCAGACCTTGTTTTGCCCCTTTCTGTAACTGGGGCTTTGACCATGCATATGATTCAGCTTAAGAAATGGGAGTCTTTAAAGCAGATATGCATAATGTGTGACCCTCCAGATAATTTTGGATAACAGGCCATTTCTCCTGTATCCAGCAGTGAAGGATGATGGAAGTTGCAGTCTAGCAGAATTTCCATGGCCTGTATGAAGGTTACTGGCATCTTTCTGGTGTGTGGATATGTTGTTGCTCTCTTCAGTTCTCCTCTATTAATTTTATTCTGGTTTCTATTGAAAAAAAAATGTCACTGCCAGTGCAGTTGCCAGATTGGCAGTCATGTAGAGTTAGGGTCTCCTCCTGTAGTCCACCTTCACTATTCTCAAGCAGCCTCGTTGTCTTTCTTCTTCTTGGTATATCTTTTTTTCTTTTTTAAACCTTAAATTGCATCACCAGAACTGTGGAATTGTCTTTTAAAAAGCAAATGAAATGAATGGCATGTTGGGCAGAGCATAGGGCAGCGAGTAAAGGTTAAGAAGTATTGTGGGAAAGAGATTCCCAGAATGACAATGGCTGCTATGGCTGCAATCCTCCATTTGAAGACATGTGATAAGAACTGCTCCCAAATTGGTATCTAGTTTCCTTTCTTTAACGCAATTGCAGCAAGAATGGGGGCTCATGTGATAAAGTCAAGAGTCCACCATATTTTGTCATAAGCCATACTTTTGCACTCTGAACTCATTTTAAAATAAAAAAAAAATAAAAGTTTTATTTGTATACCGCGCCTTCCTTAGATCAGGGCGGTTTACAGACATTATACATATACATTCAGTGAATTAAAACAAAACCACACCGTACATTACACAGTAAAAATAAAACAGCTAAAACCCCATTAGCCCATCCTCATGGCCACGGAAGAGGAGGGAGGCCCTTAGGAATTTTTTATGGGGGGAATGCTTGCTGGAATAAGAAGGTCTTCAGGTCCTTCTTAAATTGGGCCAGGGAGGTAGTCGAGCGGAGCTTGACGGGCAGCGTGTTCCAAAGGGCCGGGGCAGCAATGGAGAAAGTCCGCCTAGTGACGGAGAAGAGTCTGGCCCCCGGCACCTTTAGTAGTTGCTGCCCGGATGTTCTGAGGGTGCGGGACGGAATATATGGGGAGAGGCGGTCCTTCAGGTATCCTGGGCCCAAGCCATTTAGGGCTTTATAGGTGATCACCAACACCTTATATTGGGCCCGGAAGCGAATCGGCAGCCAGTGAAGATCTTTCAGCACTGGTGTTATATGGCTGGTCCTAGAAACTCCAGTGACCAGCCTGGCTGCCATATTTTGCACCATCTGTAGCTTCCGGGTTTGGTATAAGGGTTGCCCCATGTAGAGTACATTGCAGAAATCCAGTCTCGAGGTTACCAGAGCATGTACAACAGTTTCAAGGTCCCCCTGGGCCAGGTATGGGCGCAGCTGGCGAATAAGCCGAAGCTGATGGCAGGTGCTCCTGACCGTCGCGTTCACCTGAGCAGTCAGGTGAAGCGACGAGTCAAGAAGCACCCCCAGACTGCGCACGGAGTCCTTCACAGGGAGCGTGACCCCTTTCAGGACAGGTGGAACCACCGCCATTCCTGGACCAGGGGAACCTATCACGAGTACCTCCGTTTTCTCTGGATTCAACTTGAGTCGGTTTTCCCTCATCCAGCCCATTACTGACTCCAGACAGGCCACGAGAGGAGAGACGCCATCCTCAGTCACTGCATCAGTCGGAGACATAGAGAAAATAATCTGGGTGTCATCAGCGTACTGATAACCCCGCGCCCCATGTCTCCAGATGATCTCTCCCAGCGGTTTCATGTAAATGTTAAATAGCATGGGAGACAGAATGGCTCCTTGAGGGACCCCAGTTATAAGGGCCCGCTCGTCGGAGCACACGTCTCCCAGCTGCACCATCTGGGACCTCCCAGAGAGGTAGGACCGGAACAACTGGAGCGCAGTGCCCCCGATTCCCACCTCTGCCAGGCGCCCCAGAAGGATACCATGGTCTATGGTATCGAAAGCCGCTGAGATGTCCAAGAGCACCAACAGGGACACGCTTCCCCTGTCGATGCCCAGACGGAGATCATCGACCAAGGCGACCATGGCCGTCTCAACCCCGTAACCCGCCCGGAAGCCAGTTTGAAATGGGTCCAGATAATCCGTTTCATCCAAGACCGCCTGAAGTTGGATTGCAACCGCCCTCTCGATCACCTTTCCCAAAAATGGCAGCAGCGAAACTGGCCGATAATTATTGTGTACCAGGGGGTCGAGGGAGGGCTTTTTTAAAATAGGTTTTACAATGGCCAATTTAAGTTCTGATGGAAATTGGCCCTCCCTCAAAGATGTATTAATAATCCGGAGTAGCAACGAAGTTGCCGCCGGTCCCCCCTCGGCCGCTAGCCACGAGGGACAGGGATCGAGAGAGCAAGTCGTCCTCCGAACACTTCCGAGGATCTTGTCCACATCATCGGTACTCACCAACTCAAACCGATCCAGTAAGTTGCAGTAAGTAAAGTAAGTTGCAGACAAAGGAAGAACTGGGAGGAAGAAAGAGAAACTGGCATTTTAGAAGCAGCTGAAAAAGTAGGATCACAGGATTAATTGGAACTGTCCATGCCAAACAGGGTTAAAACAGTATCCATTACCTTGGCATTAGACATGAATAAATAATAATTTAACTATTGTTATCCAGTGCAGTGAGGTGATTAATACATGTGACATGATAAAATATCTTTAACCCTATACAAGCCAGAGGACATACAGTTGAAACCCTTGGGGAATTCTAGACCTACATTATACAGTGTTTGGAAATAAGTACTGTTGTCCACAATCATCACACTCGATGCTCATGAAGTTTCCTTACTTTTTTTTATTGGATGAAGATAATGCTGTTTTGCTGGCATTTTCTAAAGTACTTTTCACAGAAATTTACAAATTTACCAACATGAGTGTTAACAGGCCTTTGCTATTTCAACATATGGTCATTATTAAGATGATCAAGGTGCTTGGTTATGGCTCAGCTGTAAAGATGGGACTGGAGTTTTGTGTTTACATTCTAGAAACAACTTTGCCTTAAACAAAATTACTTTCGCTAGTTGTAGCCAAGCACCTTGAATCCGACAACTTCTGGGTGGCCATAAACTCAACAGTGTTAATGAGGCCTTTCTGTCAAATTAGTTTATGGCTGCTGATTGTTGCTGAACAGCTGCTCCTAAGAATGTAAAACTCTTCTATGGGCAGCAGAGAGGTGAAGGAGATTTAAAAAGGTGAGCATGAAAAAATGGGATTAAACAAGCTACAACTTTTTAAAAGGCATAGGATACCAGCTGTTTAGATGAGTGTGAAGGATTTTACACTGCAACTCAAGGGCAAGAGATGTGTGGGTCTCCAGATGCTGTTAGAATGAAACTCCCAGCCACCTTAGCCTGCATATGCTACAGTGATGGATGATGGGAGTTACAGCCTAGAACAGTGATGGAAAACCTTTTACAGCCCAAAGTGCAACCCGGACCCCACTTATTTATTACAAAGTGCCACGTCCCTCTGGCTTTCTAGTAAGAAACTCTGGCAAACTCTGTGCTAGGGCAACAGCATGTGTGCCCACAGAGAGGGCTCTGAGTGCCACCTCTGGCATGTGTGCCATAGGTTCGCCTTCACTGGCCTAGAACACCTTAGAGGACCACACATCCCCCATTCCAGTTGTAACCCATTCTGATGAGGCATCCAAGGAGACTGGCATGGACAACTAGACAAAATGTTCTGCTGACACAAGCAGTGTGACTCACCCTGGAAGTTTACTTGAAAGATTGCTCATCCTCAAGGCAGGAAGAGTGACAGAAGTCCCACTGGAGTTGCTGGAACCATTGCTGGCTCTCTGCACCTTCACTGTCCTACAGACAGCTGTTGGACAAGGAGTTCTTCCAGCCTTGTAAGTGTTTGCCATCCCCTGGTGCAAGTAAAATGTCCCTGTGAATTACTTTACCATGGTGGGGGTCTGCATGGGAGCAAAACACACCAATACTGGTATTTTGGACAAATGTTGTGAGAGCAGAACACATAAAATATTATGAGAACAGCAAGAATCAACTACTGAGGTTGCTGTCACACTGTAGAATGCACAATACATCTTTATTGAATTAGTCTCCAGACCATTTCAAAGAATACAAGATAAGAGGGGAAAAAACATACATAGTTAAAACTTACATTAAAAAATCTCTATAAAAAACCATATAAAGTTAAAACTTACATAAAAAGAAATCTCTATAAAATTTAAAATATTTGGCTCTGATTCCATTGTTCTTATAATTTGCACAACAATCTATCCGGGGTCCTTTTGAATGAATACAGTTTGATACCATTTTAACTACCATGCCTCAAGGCTAGGGAATCCTGGAATGTGTAGTTTGGAATCCTGGGATGTGTAGTTTCTTGTGGCACCAGAGCGCTCAGACCAAGAAGGCTAAATATTTCACAAAACTGCCAATCCCAGAATTCCATAGCATTGAGCCATGTCAGTCAAACTCCATTAATTCTGCACTGTAGATGCAGCCTTAATGAAGGATAATAAGGAAGGCAAAAGCAAACCTCCTCTGAAGAAACTTGCCAAGAAAGCCCCATGATAGGGCCACCTTAGGGGCACCAAAAGTTGGAAGACACCACAACTCAACAATGAGAAGCCAAACCAGGAGAAGGAACATCTCTAGGAATGTAACAAATATGCTAGTCTATTGGCCATGGGGTGATGAAAAGTTATTTACTTATAGTATAAACTTGATTTTTTAATTTTTATTTTTCAAAGAAACAACCTTTCGTCACTCTGCTAAATGATGAATAGCTATGTCCCAATATGCTGCTCCTCCCCACTGAGTTTGCTGTCTAGAGCAGAAAGTGGAGCATGCAGCCTCCTTAGACTACAGTCATAGCATTCTCCACAATTGTCTATCCCAGGCAAGGTTGATGGGACTTGCAGTTTGAGGACAGTTAGAAAGGCCATGCATTCCACAGCTCTGCAGTGTGGGCTGTCTTCCTGGCTCCTCTAGGGTTGTGGCATAGGCCTTGAGGCTGAGACTTGGGGGCAATGTAGGTCCTCAAGGTCTTGCAAAGCCAAGCCAGTTCCCATAATGCCCCACAGCTCTCTGCTATCCCTTGTAGCAGAGCATGGACCCCCTTTCACCATTGCTGGTTATGAATAATATGCATCTGGAATGTCAGGGGAAAGCTTGAAGAAAACATAAAGGCTAACTTGTTATAAAGACATACCACTCAGTCCAAAACTAGGTAAATTATATCCAATTGATACAAGTCTCTCCTTACCAAGATATGACCTTGATAACCCCTAGTTATACATTTTGGCTGCAATGGGGGAAAAACAGCAAAGAAAAGCCCTAAAACAAGTGCCAAATGTTTATTACAAACACACTCTGACTGATAGCTCCCTTAGACAAATAAAACAAGCAATCTGATCCAGGAACTCATGATAGATTCTCCGCAGTTATAACTTTTCACTCCGGCATCTGGCTAAGAGCCAAAAAGAGATGATGATCTCATAGATTTCCCCCGTGTCTTTGGTTTGTGATCTGAGAAAAGAGAAAATTGGGTTTTTCTTTGCCCTACAACAGTGGTTTTCAGGCTGCATTCTCAACTAGATATGAGAATCATGCAGCCCTCCAGATGTTGTTGGCTGGCAAGTCCTAGCAGCCCTTGCCAGCATAGCCCATGGTGAGGAAAACTGGGTGTTACAATCCAACAACATCTGGAGGGCTGCCTGATTTCCACCTGCATTCTAGGAGATGCTATGAAGCTTATCAGGAATTTCTTAATGAGAGGGTCAGTAACTGTGCTAAATGATTAGCCAAGAGGTGCTTGTTGCAGATTGTGACATTGGAGCAGAGCAATGGTGCATGCTATTCACTCTCAGTTCAGTTGTTTTTTTATTCCAAGAATCCCATGCAGATTTTGGCTGGTTTTCTTGGTTCTTTCCCAGTCATGTTCAAGGCTGGTACTAGCAATAGCAATAGCAGGTACATTTCTATACCGCTTATCAGTGCACTTAACCACTCCCTAAGCGGTTTACAAGGTGTAAGCTAATTGCCTCCAACAATCTGGGTACTCATTTTAGCGACCTCAGAAGGATGCAAGCCTGAGTCGAGCTCGAGCCCTTTTACTGGTATTGAACTCACAACCTTGTGGTTTTGAATGAGTAGCTGCAGTACAGGTATTTAAACACTGCACCACTGGGTCTCAATGGTAGGTGGGACCAGAAGCAGCAAGCCACGGGCTTCCCTCTGGTCAGGGGCTGGACTATACAATCTGGCCTCTCAGCACTCTCCTTATTCTGTTTAGGAGCTTTTCTGCCCTTTTTATGTTTCCCATGCTATCACACTATTTCCTTATGTTTCATCAAAACATTTGGAGGCCATTTGGCATGGGACTCAGATCCAGCTTTACCCCATTCCCAAGTGTCAGGGGAAATATGAAGTGGCAACCATCCATGTAGACCTCCACATCTCTTATACAAGATTTTGCCAAGCAAACTGGAAGAGGGTTCAGTCAGTGACTAGATATAGACCCATGCTGATGCTAGGCTGATTTGCCACTGCAACCAATAAAGTTGCATCCTGTTTTTGGCCAATTTGGTCTCTCTGTGTGTGGTTACTGGTGAATGGTGTTTTGTAGCCACTGACTCTGCAGTGGGTGAAAGCCTTTCTTGCACACCAGTTCTCGTATACTTTGGACAGCATTCTGTTGTACAGACAGCCATAGCCAGATGTTGAAACAAAGCAACAACAAAAGTTGGGGGGAGGGAGTGGGAAAAATCCCAAAGCTAATGAGTTCTATTAACTACACATTGTAAGCCACTTTGAGTCCCATATAGAGAGAAAGGTGGGATATAAAATAAATAAACCTTGATCAGAACCTGACTTAATCATGAGTGAATGAAAGTCTGGTTTGAGTGTCAGGCTTGAGAGATGCCTCCAATGATCTGTCTCCTTGATATCTGAAACAAATACAACACAGCTCATTATTGCATTTTTCAATCTAAACATACTGAACTGCAAGCTGGCATTGTATTAATGTTCTTTTTAATGTGTGGGAAAATTTACAAAAGGAATAAAATTTCTGCCAGGTCTTGAAACTGCTATGACACCTTTGGGCACTTTTACACATCACACACATGATTCCACTAAAACTGCCATGGCTGCTTCCTATGGAATCTTGTATTAGCAATTTTGGGAGGAACATTTTGGATCCTCAGCCAGAGAGGTCCTCTGGCGCATCAAAGAAAACTACAAACCCCAGAATTCCATAGGATTATTATTATCTATTATTATATTTATTTATATCCCACCCTTTCCCCAAAACTGGGACTCAGAGCAGCTTACAAGATTAAAACAGTAAATTAAAATTAAAAACAGTAAATTACAATTAAAAACATAGAAAAGTGTTACATTAAAAGAGAATTAAATTATTACAGTATTAAAACAGATTCCATATAAAAGAATAAAATATAGTTAAAACGGTAATATTCTTTAAAACACATTTAAAAGAATACAACATCCAGCCTGTTCTTTTAAAACATTCTGTTTGAAATGCCTGTCAGAACAGGAAGGTCTTAATCTGCCGGCAGAAGGACAAAAAAGTGGGGACCATTCTGGTCTTCCAGGGAAGGGAGTTCCAGAGTCTAGGAGCAGTCATGGAAAAGGTCCTCTCTCATGTCCCTACCAACCATGCTTGTGATGGAGGTGGGAAAGAGAGAAGGGGCTGTCCTGAGGATCTCAGGGCCTGGGCCATCTCATACAGGGAGATATGCTCTGCCAAATGTCCTGGACCTGAGCCATATAGGTCTTTATAACAAGCATTTTGAATTGTGCCCAGAAACAAACTGGCAGCCAATGCAGCTGTTTCAACAGGGGTCTTGTGTGATCTCTATAACCTGCCCCAGTTAACAGGCTGGTCGCAGCTCTTTGGACCAGCTGAAGTTTCCAAACATTCTTCAAAGGTAGCCCCAAGTAGAGCGTGTTACAGTAATCCGAGAGGGATGTAACAAAGGTATAGACCACCGTGGCCATATCTGAGGTCTCAAGGAATGGCACAGTTGGTGTACAATCTTTAAATGTGCAAAAGCACTCCTCATCACTGCAGAGACCTAGGCCTCCAGGTCCAAAGCTGAATCCAGAGTATGTCTTCCTATGTCTTCAGGGGAATTGTAATCCCATTTAACACTGGCTGTGTCCCTATTCCCTGATCTGCTTTCCAACTGACCAGGAGCACCTCTGTCTTGTCCAGATTAAGTTTCAATTAGTTTGGCCTCATCCAGCCAATGATAGACATTGGTTAAGGACCAGGACAGCCACCTTCGATTGAGGTGGAAAGAGTGTAATCTGCATATTGGTGGCCAAAACTCTGGATGACCTCTCCCAGTGGTTTCATGTATATGTTGAATAGCAAAGGGGAAAAAAACAGAACCCTGAGGGATCCCGTAGACCAACAGCCAGGGGGTCAAGCATGAGTCCCCTAACACCACCTTCTGGGGTCGTCCCTCCAGGAAGGAACAAAGACAATGTAAAAGAGTCCCTCCAATTCCCATCCCAGAGAGTCGACCCAGAAGGATACCATGGTTGATGGCATCAAAAGTGGTTAAGAGGCCCAGCAGAACTAACAGGGACACACTCCCCCTGTCCAGTTCCCTATGTGGGTCATCCACCAAGGCAACCAAGGCTGTTCCATAGCCAGGCCTGAAACCAGATTGAAATGGATCTAAATAATCCACTTCATACATAACCCCCTGGATACAGGATGCAGTGAAAAGTATTAAAGTAGAATGAAAGGGCTATAATGGTGGCCCCAAGTTATCCAAGACACATGCATTTTATATGTTAAAAGTCCCAAGCTTAATCATTGACATTTCCAGGTGGTAATGAGGAAGACTCCTATCTGAAACACACTGCCAGTATGTACAGACTAGGGTGAGCAAATTTGCCAGATCCAGAGATCACTTCCCCCCATTGCTATACATTGCTGTTGTTATTGTTGTTGTGTGCCTTCAAGTTATTTCCATCTTATGACATCCCTAAGGAGAACCTGTCATGGGGTTTTCTGAAGCTGAAAGTATGTGACTTGTCCACAGTTACTCACTGGGTTTCATGGTCAAGCAAGGATTCAAATCCTGGTCTCCAGAGTCATAATCCAACACTCAAACTACTATACCATGGTGGCTCCACTCCCTCTTAAAATGATTTTAAAAGCCAGCAGTGATTGGAAATTTACTTCAGATTTTTAAAGAAACAAACTTTCACTAAAGCAAGGCTTTTAGACTAACTAGAGAGATTAGCATGGCTACTTATTTTAAAGCAAGGCTGTGATGGTTTCCAAGCCTTGGCTTCTCAAGGGCCCTTTTGTTGGTAAGGGTATTATAAATACATTTTGTTGCAGTTGCTGCTGCTATTACTCTCAATGCTTTGTTCCTTCTGTTGCGGCTTTGCATGTATTTTTAGATCTTTGTAAGGAAATAAGGGGAGGGAAATTTGTCTTTGGTCTCATTAAGAGAGGATTTCATGCCCTTTACTTTGTGTACGTTGTTATGCATGACACTTTCTAAACAGCAGAAATGCTAACACGGAAAGCCTTTGAAGACTTTGCCATGTATTACTTTTTTTCCTACACAGAAAATCACAGTGTAGGAGGAAAAAGCATGTATTTTGTTGACATATGTAGAATGACATGTACTTTTTTTACTACAAGTACATAGACTGGGCAGTGGCTATGGGCTGCTTGTTGGTAGGAAAAAAAAGTAATGGAAATAGCCCTGAGCTACCTGTGCACAAATGCCTTTATTCTTTGGAACTCTTCCAATGGAGGCCTCTAAAATCAAGAGAGGACCTCCACTAACGCCAATGGAATGGTAAAGCTGGGTTGTTAGTCTTATGTATTGGCATTGCCCTTTTGTTACAACAGTTAGCTTCATCTTGATAAGTTGTATGATTCCAGAAAATCTTCCCTTTATGAGAGCTGTCCTAGCTCTTTACTGATTGCATATTCTATCTTCTTTGATAATAAAACATTGTTATAAGTAATTTCTCATAACTGCATCAGTAACAGCCAGAATTATGAACATTGATGGCTAGGGAATCAAAACTTCCACTGAATGTGAGTGATAGAAGAGTAGAGCACATGCCAAGTTATCACTACATAGAATCATAGAGTAGGGCCATCCAGTCCAACCCCTGTCCTGTAGGAACTCACAATCTAAACACCCCTGACAGATGGCCATCCAGCCTCTGTTTAAAGACCTCTAAAGTAGGAGACTCCACTACACTCTGAGGGAGTGTGTTCCACTGTCAAATAGCTCTTACTGTCAGGAAGTTCCTACTATGTTGAGGTGGAATCTCTTTTCCAGTAGCTTAAATCCGTTGCTCCATGCCCTAGTCTCTGGAGCAGCAGAAAATAAGCTTGCTCCCTCCTCAATATGACATCTCTTCAAATATTTAAACATGGCTATCATGTCACCTCTTAATCCTCTCTTTTCCAGGTTAAATATACCCAGCTCCCTAAGCCATTCCTCATAGGGCATGGTTTCCTGATCTTTCACCACTGTGGTCACCCTCCTTGAGACACGCTCCAGCTTGTCAATATCTCTCTTGAATTGTGGTGCCCAGAACTGGATGCAGTATTCCATGTGGGGTCTGATCAAAGCAGAATTATAATATTACTCTCCTTGATCTAGACATTGTCCTCCTAGTGATGCAGCTTAGAATCACATTGGCTTTTTCAGCTGAGGGTGATATATGATAGATGTAGTTTTCCACAGAGCTTGGGAAAGTTTTGGGGACTACAGCTCTCAGAATCTCGCAGCCAGCTGGGGATGCTGGGAGTTGCAGTCCAAAAAGTAACTTTCCCAAGCTCTGCTTCCCTAGATGTGATCATCTTGGAGACCTCTCAAAGCTTATTAGGATATATTATTAGAGCTTATTTTATATCTATATATAATTTGCAGTGGGGCAACCTGCTCACTTGAACACACATAGCTGAGTTTGTTTTAACATCTGTACATCACATGGTGATTTGCCCAAGTGTCCAAGAACTCTGAATAGAGCTACATGCCTCTGTCATTAAGCAGAATAGGGTGAGGGAAAGGTACAATTTTGTTTTTCATCTCAGGCAACAAACTGTTTTAATCTTTCCTGCCAAGGTAGCAGACTTTATATTTTGCCAAGAAATGGACTGTATACTAAAGCAGTTAGCCATGAAACTGACCAGAGGGGAGACAACCCTGAACTTGATCCTAAGTGGTGTGCCTAGGCAACTGTACAGAGAATGGAAGCCTGGTTCTGTTCACACCAGGCCACACACTGGCATGCTCCTGTGTGCCAGAACTGACACATTATGCCACTTCTGGTCACAGATTTTGGCTATTTATGGATGGGGAAAAAGCCTTTGGGAGAGGCTGCGGAGTCCTGTGGGGATGAGAATGGCAAACCATATGAGTGGTTTTCTTGTGGTTTGGTCCATTTCTAGGCAAAAAGTACCACCTCCCAAAAAATCAGCCTTGAAAAAACTGAGGAAGGGGGGTTTCAAGGGTTTTGGGGAGATCGCTAGAGAGTTCTAGGGTCACAAAATGGGGTTCAAGTACACTCTTAGTCTAGCCGGAATTCACCTAAAAGTTATTTAAAAGTCAAACATGACGACGATGACTATTACTATTAAAAATCCCCTTTCTCCCAAACTGGGACTTTCAAAAGAAATACAGCTTAAAACATACAAAAAGTGACCATTAAAATAGAATTAAAATATTTGCAGAATTGAAATGATTCAAATCAAATGTGAAATTTCTGCTGTAACAAGTTATATAACTTTCCTCAAAGGCCAGCTTCTGTGCCAGGACATTATAGACACTATAGGAGCACCCAATGTAACCATAGTTTTAACCTACACATAGTACAATGAACAAATGTGTACTTCGAAAGATTGCAACACGTAATTGTGCATTTTGGTTGTTCCAATAAAGGTATCATTACTTAAATGTGTAATGTATGAGTTATGGGTTTTGTTTTTAAAGATCCTAATATTCTATGGATTATAAAAATGCCCTGTGTCCAAATGAATGTTTTTGGATGCAGAATCAGATGTGTGTTTACCCAAACATTCAGAAAGCAATGAACACAAATTAGAATAAAAATAAAATAAAGTCAGAAGAAAGAAAATGTGTGATTCTTTCATTGTGTTGCATATCCTTACACCTATTTCTCCACAGTGGACAACATTTTGATTCCTCTCAAAGGGGACTAAACTGATAACCAGACCCTATGACCTCTTCTTCAATGAATCAAGGTCCACCAAAAAACAGCATGGACTCTCTTTTTGTCCTAGTATATTGCATTAGCTGAGACCAAAAATGGGCATGAAGACCAAAAATCAACACTTTTAATAATAATAATAATAGTCATGTTGTTGTAGTTATTGTTGGTTGTAGGGGAAAACCCTGTATGTGGCAAGCAGCTCAAAACTTTGTTTAAACATTGTTTAAACATTGTTTAAAGCTGTGCAAGAGACAATGTTGTGTAACACCATATATTGTAGTTCTACTTCTGTATACTCTCTGGAAGACAAAATTTTTTCTTAGGGCCGTGCAGCAGGTACAATCCAGGAAATTATAGGTAGGTTAGCTTAACATCTATTCCAATTAACTGAATGGAGAGTAATAAAAATCTTAAATTTATAGAAAGGCAAGATCTGGCTGAAGAAGAATGAAGCAGGCTTTTGCAAAGATAAGCCCTATCCCTTTAATTATTCTGAAAAGTCAAAACACAAAGAAATTGTGCCAAGCCCTCAAAGGAAATTTACAAAACAGGGCAAAGAGTCATTAAAATAATAATATGTATGGTTCAATGGAAAAAGTATAAAATGTTGCATATTTTGGCAAAAAGATCTTTAATTTGTAGTGACTTTGAGCTAGCAGCAGCAATAGCATCTGATCAGGGAAGCGATCCTGAGATTGTGGTGGATAGCTCCATGAAAACATTGACTCTGTGTGCAGCTAGAAACCGTTGGAAAAGGACCAAAAATAAACTCAATGTTAGGATCTCTTTATTCCAATCTATAGTGAGATTACAAAATGGATATCGCAAAAGTTGAAAAAGTAATAGAAAGGGTTAACCAAAAATGTATTGAGTAATAAGGAAATATTATAGCATGTAGGGCTTTTTATCTTAGGAAAAAACAGGAAAAGTGATAATGATTTATACAATTTACTCATGGTTTGGATACTGGGTATGGCTCCCTTTCCCCTTCTTAATTTAGGGTCATGCAATCAAGTCAGATGATTGGAGTGTCAAGGCAGAAAAGGAAATATTTATTAGCTCTGCTTTGTTGTTGTTGTTATGTGCCTTCAAGTCATTTTTTACTAAAGGCAACACTAAGGTGAACATATTGCAGGGGTTCCTTGGCGAGATTTGTTCAGAGAGATTTGCCCGTGCTTCCTCTGAGACTGAGAGAGATTGAGACTTGCCGAAGGTGACCCACTGAGTTTCCATGGCCAAGTGGGGAACCGAACCCTGATCTCCAGAGTCCTAGTCCAGCTGCCCCCCCCCATGTCACCTGGGAAGAAGCTCCCCAGAACTGCGGAGGACTGTCTTGCCGCTGTGGTGGCTTTTTACCAGGGGGGAGGGGTCAGTGAGAGAGGGGTGTTTTTATGTATTCTTAATTGTTTTATTGATATTTGCTGTGAACCGCCCTGATCTATGGAAGGGCAGTATAAAAATAATAAATTTATTATTATTTATTATTATTACAGTATGTGGTTCCCTTTAGCACTGCACATAGAAAAAATATGGAATTTGCTGTCATAAGATGTAAGGCAACCTTGGCGCCCTACAGACAGGCACCCAAGTACGTACTCTATACGTACTAGGGTTGCCTGGGTGCATCTCTTTTAGATGCCCACAACCCTAGTACATACGGAGTACATACAAAATGGCAGCGCCCTGTTCACACGGGCACTGCCATTTTGACGTAATGGACGCCTAGTGTCCACACGTCGTGGCACCCAGGTGACATCGCGAGTGCACCAATGGCACACTGCGGAGTCACTGGCGCGCCGCAAAAAGAGCCTCTTTTTGCAGCTTCTTTTTCTTGCTGCCACCAAGCCATGCAGTATATCTGCTGTGGTTTGGTGGCGGCACAAACAGCACCTTTAAGGATGGTCTGTAGTGCACCTTTGATAGCATTAGAATGGGATCATACAAACTGATGACAGAAAGACTATTATGTTGCCACCAAGATCAGAGTCAGGATTCCTTTAAAGACCATTTGTAAGGGGGAAGATCATGCAAGACAGCTTTTGTCCTTCTGCTCTGCTTGCAGGCTTCCTATTGCCATCTGACTGGCTATAGTGATTGGCTATAGATTGGCTATAGTAGAAAATAGATTGTTGGACAGAGTAGGTCCTCAAGCTGATCTATACCTTCTTAATGGTAAAAAAAAATCTGTGAGGACATTATCACATAGAAGAAAAGGGGGGAAGGAAAAGGTGAAATCTAGAGATAATGGCACAACCACAGGGAAGATTTTCAGATGACACCGCTCAAAATCTGGACTTCTCCCAAGAAGAACCAGCAGCTGAAGAGGAACAAACTATTCATGGGGTATCCCATGAATAGCCTTAGTAATACAGCGATTGAAGCATGATTGTGAATGTATGAAAGGCAATTGCGCTTCATTTGTGGTAATGGGCAAGCAATCTGGCCATTTTGAAGGGGCAGGGCTAAACTTTAAACTTTAAATGGTTACAGGACCAGATGGGATTTACAAGCACCAATGGGCAGCAGCCAGGGCTATTTACAGTTTAAATGGCTAGAAGACTGGTCAGGAAACTTTTTTTGTATTTACAAGTGGCTGTTGGCAGCATCTAAAGCTATTTAAAATTTAAATGGCTTTGCACTGGCCATCCTAGGAAATTTAAAATGGAAATGGTGTATGCGCAAAATGACCATTTCCTATGTTACGTTGATTCAATCACTCATATGTCTGGAAAACAATCACGCAATTGTAGAGCTTCTGACTTGCATTTTTGCATGAAAGTGTGAAAATATAGAGCACTACAGTGCTATTGTTTCTTTTCTGTTCGTTACCGCAATTGCTGCTGCATTGAGCCTAGTGCGCTAATGTCCATAGGTTGAGCCCTCCATCCTCTATTGTTTTCTCTTCTTCCGTATTTTGTCTTCTACTTTAATTTCATGCTTGAGAGATAAAGAATAAGTATTCTCTGCGTGCTGCACTGAAGGTGTTAATATTTTTGTTTTGTTTTTGGAAAAATAAGAACATGCCATAACAAATAATTCATTTTAAAAAATGGACATGCATATGGATTTGATGTTAGTTATGACACTTACATGGGGAAAGCATCTGGACTGGTTGTGTGTGTGTGTGTGTGTGTGTGAGAGAGAGAGTGAGCGAAAGAGAAAGAACTGATCTGGAGAACATGTTAGTCGAATGCATTCCATCCCTTTCCCCTTTATTTCTTGTGTCTACTCCACAGGGAGAGATTTTGGAACCTAGTCTGTGTACAGAATTGCTTTTGAAGAAGATTCTATTATGCAAATAAAAAAGTCCGTGCCTTCCAGAAGTCAAACACATCTGCCTCATGACATGACAAAGTTCAAAGGAGCCTGAGGAAGTTTATGGGAAGCAGCTGTTACTTGTCGTGGCTAATTAAGAACAGGGTGAACTTGAGAATTTGACACAACAGGTTTACACAGTGTTATTAGGTAAAGAAAATTAATGTCTGTTTTTAATAACAGCAAGTAGCAGAGGTGGCAAAGTGTTTTGAATGACATCATACACCCAGCTGTCTTACACATCTGTAATGTGGAACATCATTTGAGTTGTGTAACACTTCATCCTTGCTCGTCCACACGTTTTGGATGAGAGAGGAGTAAAGTTACCTCTTTGGAGGGCCAACCAGAAGGATGGTTTTTGTGGGTCAATATCAGTGCGGTTAATATTAAACATGGACTAAGTCTTTTTTAGTAAGCGTACCACATCGGGGGGAGCGGCTGCGCGCACACACGCTAATTACTTCACTGTGTTTTTGGCACTCCTGCAAGGTTCCTTGTGGTTCCAGCCAAGTTTACATCTACAAATCAAACATTTGCTACAGCTGCAAAAATGTTTTTACTTATTTATAGCATTATAATATTTTATAGCTATGAATAATGACAAGTGGATAAATCACTTGTTAATTTGTATAACATTTCTTTTCTTTCTTTCTTTTGCATAAGATTATTTACATAGTGATGCGGATGGCACAAGAATGATAATGGCACAGATGCACTCACCTGGAAGTGAGTCCCACGAAACTCAAAAAAGGTTTACTTCTGAACTTTGGTAGCTGGTGCCCATTGGAACTAGTAATGCAGGAAGGGCCAATGGAAGGTAAAGCCAAAGGCAATAGTAGTGGACACAACTAATTCTAATTTTTTATCTCTTCCTCCTCCCTTGCAATGGCAGTGCCATACATTCTTTAACACATAGCATCTAATTGCATTGAAGAGTAGAATAATAGAATCACAGGACCTTATCACACTAGCGAAATCCCATTCAGAAACGGGATTTAAGCTAGATTTAAATGTGGGAAGTTTATCACATGACATTGCTGCTAAAGTGAAATAATGCAAAAATAAACCAATGGTAAAATGGAGAAAAAACACAGCTTTTTACTTTCGGGAAGTTTCGAAGGTAAAAAGCTGCAGTTTTTCTCTGTTTTACCTTCGGTTTATTTTCGTGTTATTTTACTTGGCAGTAAATTCGTGTAATAAACTACCCGCATTTGTGGTTTTTTTTTCAATTTAAATCTCGTTTAAATTCCATTTCTGAACGGGATTTTGTTAGTGTGATAAGGTCTACTCTATAGAGTTGGAAGAGACCACAAGGGCCATCCAGTCCAACCCCCTGTGATACAGGAACACAAAATCTAAGCACCCCCAAAAGATGGCCATTCAGCCTCTCATTAAACACCTCCAAAGAAGGAGAGGGAGTGTATTCCACTGTCGAACAGCTCTTACTGTCAGGACATTCTTCCTAATGTTGAGGTGGAAACTCTTTTCTTGTAGTTTGCATCCATTGCTCCGGGTCATATTCTTTGGAGCAGCAGAAAATAATCTTGCTCCTGCCTCAATATGACATCCCTTCAAATATTTAAACAGGGCTATCATATTACCTCTTAACCTTCTCTTCTCCAGGCTAAACATACCCAGCTCTCTAAGTCTCTCCTCATAGGGCATGGTTTCCAGACCCTTCACCATTTTGGTTTCCCTGCCTCTGGACATGCTCCAGCTTCTCAACATCCTATTTGAATTGGTGTCCAGAACTGGACATAGTATTCCAGGTGAGGTTTGATCAAAGTGGAATAGATCGGTACTATTTTTTCCTTGATCTAGATACTATACTTCTATTGATACAGCCTAGAATCGCATTGGCCTTTTTAGCTGCTGCATCACACTATTTACTCATGTTCAATTTGTGGTCTACTAGGACGTCTAGATCCCTTTCATATGTAGTCTTGTTAAGCCCTGTGTCCCCCATTTTATTTCTGTGCATTTTATTTTTTCTGCCTAAGTGCACTACCTTACATTTCTCTGTGTTGAACTTTTTTGTTAGTTTTGGCCCAGCTTTCTAATCTATTAAGATCATTTAGAATTTTGATCTTCTCCTCTGGGGTATTAGCTACTCCTCCTAATTTGATGTCATCTGCAAATTTCATAAGCATGTCCTCTATTTCTTCATGCAAGTCATTGATAAAGATGTTGAATAACACTGGGCCCAGGACAGAATCCTGTGGTACCCTACTGATCACTTCTCTCCAGGATGAAGAGGAGCCATTTCTGAGCCCCCTTTTGGTTCTGACAGTCAAACAATTACTAATCCACCTAACAGTTGAATTGTCTAGCCCACATTTTAGTAGTTTGTTTCCAAGAGTAGTACCCGCAAATGCTTTGCTCAGCCAAGGACCAGAGAGACCTTCTCACAGCCGTAGGAGTTTACCGCATACCATGCAACTGTGGACAAGTCTACATAGGGACCACCAAACGCAGGGTGCAAACAAGAATCAAGGAACATGAGAGACACTGCAGACTGGGCCAGCCGGAAAAATCAGCAGTAGCAGAACATGCCACAAACCTTCCTGGGCATAAAATACTGTTTGAAAACACTGAAATTCTGGACCATGCCAACAACTACCATGTCAGGATGCACAGGGAAGCCATTGAAATCCACAAACACCTGGACAATTTCAACAGGAAAGAGGAAACCCTTAAAGTAAACAAGGTTTGGCTACCAGTCCTGAAAAACTGCAAGATAAAGACAAAACAAATGCAAATGAAAAATCTCCCAGAGTCA